>NW_024354499.1:10361080-10593242 GCF_902729225.1 Pteropus medius
GGTGTTATACAAAATGTTATACCAAAATGTTATACCAAAAAAACCTGTGTAATTTAAATCAACATCAATAGATGCACATCAAAATTCAGAGTTCAAAAGAGAACATGATATCTTCATTAAGCACAAAGAATACTTTTTCAAGTCATGCTATGTTTTTCGAAAAGCAATTAATATATTGTACATTATTCCTGTGAGACACAAACTATTTCTTTCCCACCTTAATTTGCCTATTTAAAAATAGATGGAAAAAGGTAAATGAGTTTATACTCAAGGTGTATGCATTTCCCTTGTGGCCAGTGAACCAATTTCCTTTTCATATTTGCAGACTATTGATAGAATTATTCTTTCATCAGACATGAAATTTGAGTGTGTAACCAGTTTGTGGAAATCACTTAGTCATTTATTAGGTTGATAACAGCAATTAAGTCATAATTGCTTCTGAGAAGTATAAATTGTCTTTCTGTTTTAAGTAGATCATTTAGCATTCCAAACCACAGACATAGAGTATAAATAACTTCTGGGATAAAAAATTTGTTTCTCCTATTATAAAACATAAAAAAAAATTTCAACCATTGATAATCCAGTGACTAATTATTCAGTTGCTGGATTATTGGGCTCATGCCGTATCTTTATTTTCCCCCCTGACTGCTTACCTTTTTACTCTTTTTTTTTTTCTAATGTGCAATTCTTTATTAGAAACAACATTACCTTTTTTTACTCTTTAATGATGTAACGAGGAGAAAAATTTTAGTTAGAACTGTAACACATTGGTAGGCCCACTTTTTTTCAACTATTTAAAAATGTAAAAACTTGTAAAGCACATAAAAATGAATAGAGGCCTAATTTGGTCCATGAGCCATTGTTTACCAGTTTTGGTTTAATCAAATCTTCCTATGAGACTTTGAAATATCTATGGGGTTTTTATTTCTCTGACACTTGCTTTAAATAGTCCTCCTCTCTCCACCTATATACACTATGTACTTAAATGCACACATTGCAAATGCCTGTTGGTTTAGCTTACACTGTATGGAAATGTAAAATACTTTTTTTTTTTTTTTTTTAAATCAAGATCAAGGATTTTATAGTGGTAGTACACCAACCAGAGAATTTGGCTGCCTCAGCTAGTCCGCCTCACACTGAAAGCAGAACTAACATTTGTCATCATGATAGGTGCTGTGCCCACTCTGATAATTCTGCATCTCAAGCTCACTGAGCCACATCAAATAGCACTGTCTACCAAAATGTGCATCCCTAACTGTATATTAATCTGCAGATACTAAATTCACTGTGGTGCTTTGTTGTGCTCCAGAAGCCTTTTGATAAAATTTGGAAAATGAATATTTTTGTTCAGAAACTCTAAATCTGCTATCAGCAAATATTTATCAACTACTTATATGAGAAGCACTCAGCTGGATGCAGTAAAATAATACCAAAGTGTAGGAAAACATTTTAATTGATGATTTCATCTCTCTCTCTCTCTCTCTCTCTCTCTCTCTCTCACAATACAATATACACACACACACACACACACACACACACACACACATACACGCACACGCACACTCATACACATACCACTAACAACGTGTGGTCATGCTGGACAAGAGCTGAATAGGTAAGCTGAATGATAGGTTATAAGGAGTTCAATAATGGAACCTAAAGGAGAGAGCCTTTTTACAGAGTTGAAGATAGTCAACCCTGAGTAGGCTCAATGTGGGCTTCCGAGAAGCAGCAGGGAGGAAGGTACTGAAATATTCAGTAGAGAAGAACTAATACCACAGTAACACATGAAGCTTCCTGGGGTGGGGTGAGGCAGTCAGAGACCACTTTGACTGGAACCAGGGCTTCGTGTAGAGTCTGGGGAGATAGAGTTTGAGGGACAGAGGCTGGTGCCAGATTACTGAGAATCTTCAAGGCCAGAGGTCTTAAATATGAAATGAATGGATGTGAGTTTCTGTTTCTTTAGGCTATACTTGCTAAAAATGGCATCTCCATCCTGAGAGTTGGATGAAAAATGCATCTCATTGCTTAGTTCTATTGGGAATTGTGATGTATCTAACAAAAGGAATGATAGAAATAGAATTGGAGAATAGTTGGATAAAGTTGCAGCATCTATAAGTTGTCTACTACCTATAATCAACTAATTTCTCATTAGTTGATTATAGGCAGTAGAGGAATCACTGAAGGTTTTGGGCCAGGTAAGCAGAGTTTTAAGTGGTCTGTTAGGAAAAAAAAGTTGTATAAGAAAGGAGGTCAATTTAAAGTCTTGATGATGGAGTAAATGGGAGGTGATGATGTCTTGAATGAAGGGTGATGGGTGGAATAACCATGGAAATATAAAATATTAGATAAAAAGAGCTATTTAAAATGACCGTTGTTAATATTTATTACTTTTATATGTTATATATACTTCTAAGCTCTTTACATGTATTATCTTATTTCATTTTCTCAGCAACCCCGTAGTATAGATACTGATATTATTCCTACTGTTCAAATGAGGAAATTGAGACACTCATCATTTAAGCAACCTGCTCAGCTAGAAGTTATAGCTAGGAGTTGGAGCAAGAATTCTAATCCTAGCCATCCAACTCTGTACTTTTTCACCCTGGTCCTAGTTGACACTGATGCTTGATCTTTCAACAAAAGTACCTGAGAGAATGAGACTGCAAGCAGATGTACTTTAGAGTCAGAAAATCTTAAGTGGCTTTCAGCAAGTCACTAACCCTGTGTATTCAACCCCTCTTTTATTTGGAGAGTGAGGATTTCTCATGAGTTCTAATTTCTCATTAGTGCACTAAGAGAATGAAGTGAGATTGTGGGTTCTCATTTTCTTTCAGCTTCTATTTTTCCTCCCTTAAAATGAGGTGTTAGGCTTTGGAGGCAGATGAAGAGTTTGTTCTTATGCATATTATAGTTGAGGTGGTGATTGGACCTCCAGCTGGCAATATCCAGTGTGCAGCTGTTGCTGTGGGACTGGCTCTCAAGAGGGTCAGGACTGGACGTAGAACTGGAATTCTCATTCACAAGCAGGTGATGAATAAGGCATGGGAGTAGTTGAGCTCTCCAAGAAATAGGGTATTCGGAGAACTTCTGAGGACAAGGAGCAGGACCTTGAGAAATACCAAGTAGTGGGATAGATTGAAGCAGAAGAACTGGGGAGGAGATGGGAGAAGAAGCCATCAGAAGAGTACGAGGAGAACCACAGTAAAGCAGGGTCCTGTTAAGCTCAGTGAGGCTTAAAGAGTGGGTGGCTTTAAATTGTGGTAAGTACCACACAAAGTTTAAGAGGATGAAAGACAATTTTAAAAAAATGGTTCATGATGTAGAGAGTTCAAGGAGAATGAAGAGGTAATATGACAGTGTTCTCAGCAAAAGAGTAAAACAAGTTTTCTGTTTGACCCTCTAAAGACTTGATTTGACTAAATGCATTCTGGACACTAGTTTCCTAATTAATTCATGTAATGCTAAGGGTGATTACCTTTGTCCTGCTTTACCGTGATTAGTTGTAAACTAGTGTCCTTGTCAGAGTTTGCAGTTGTGCTCAGGAAGTGCCCCACAGCGACTCAGCAACACACATAGATGAGGAAGTTTGGGAAATGAAGCCAGCAGCTTCCACTAGATCACACCAGCCAGGAGGAGATAACTTCCGGACTTTCTTCTCACAATCTCCCCTTTTTTTTTTCCCATCATCTTTGGTAAAGAACTGTCTTAAACAGCAGTTTCTCCTCTAACATGAAATGAATGTTGTCTTAGATTTCTCTTAAAACAAAAAATTAAATAAATGAGAATAAAAAGTGCTATATAATTGAGTCATCATCTTTCTCATTTATTTTTGATTAAATTGAACTTGATTACAAATAACATCTTAAGTGAATAAATGGCATAGTTAATTTATTTTTAAGTATATACCTGAGAACTAAGAAATCAATAAGATACTATGCAATTTAAAATTAAGGCAACTCTAAAATGGAGGTTAGCAGTTTTCTGCAGCTTAATAAAAAATGGATGATTAAAACTCAATGTCCTTGGTGTTTTCTGTTCCAAATGTTACCACAATTAGGCCAAGAGAAACTTTTCATGTAAAGATAGAAAGATTCTCACTGGGAGAGCTTGGCACAAAATGAGAAAGATGAAAATGTATCTGTGTTAATTATTGATACACTACAGGGAGAATAATTGTTTACAACTGAACAAATAACATGCTTTTGATTTAGATACTCCAGTTAATTTTTAAAAATGGTCTTGATTTATGCTTTTATCTGAGACTTCAGTCTTTAAAATAAGTATTTAAAGCATTCAGAACCAGAACTGTGATCATGCCTCATTGTCAATAGATGTCTTTTATTCCCAATTTTCTGTGCTGTAAAATTCCATTTTTTTTTCTCCAGCTATAGACATTTTAATGGGAAACTGGGAGAGACTGCCTCAGGGGTCACTAGCCAAATATTTTTAACTGGATAACAAACTGTTTTAAAAGACAATGTAGCGAATGGTTAATCAATAGGTATTGCCTGGACTTATTTTTGTTTTTTCATTTTGGCTGGTATCAGGGCAGCAAAATGATACAATAAATACAATTTAATGCCTTAACAAACCTTGATCCCATTGCGACTCTAAATTTTTGTGGCCTAGGCCATTTCTACAAGGCCAAGGCAGCATGAAGCTCTAAGCTAAATCAAAGATTGGGTTTCTTAAAGCATACTCAGGCATCTTCAGAGTTCACTTAGGTTAGGGCAGTGTTACCTCCAGCCACATGCTTTTGCTCTCCTCCATGTAGCGAGACACAGGACTCTTTAATATTTGGGAGAAAGAGAAAGGAAGGAAGGGCTGTGGTACCAGTGAAACATAAAACCTACCCAGTTATACTTCAAGACAGGGTAAATTACACAATTTAAATATAGAGGTAAGTAGGAGGATGGGGTGATGATTGAGATGCAAAATAAAGGAAGTGAAGATGGGCACGTTGTTGCTTATTCCTGGGTAAAGCTCAGAATAATTAATATTCACTCACTCACACATGCATTGTCATTTAGATTTCCTGTTTTTCATTGCTTTAATTACTCCATATCGGAATGACATATTCCTGTAGAAGAATGAGTTTGACTAATGTTACCTTCCTCTTTGAGATTTTTTTTCGAAATCTTTAAAAAATGAAAGTGAATGACTAGATAAGGGCATGTTGACATTTATTCTTTCTTCTGCTTGTTTGATTTGAAATAGTTATGTTGGACAGCAGGTGGTGAGGGTTTGATTTTTATGAGCTAGAGCAGCACAATTTATTATTTTCCTTAGTTGCCACCTTGAACTATGAAGGTAGTAAAAATCCAGAACACATTTATCTTACAAGGTAGTCACAGACAACAAAGAAAACCAGAGGACTTTCTTATACCACTAGCATTTGCTTTTTCCGTGTTTATAAGATTAGATTTGGGAAAACAAATGATTAAATCTGTTCATACTTCATATTATTAAATTGTTTTCTTCCTTGTCTTTTTTTGACATTTTGAAAATTCTGTGTACATTTGAGATCACTTAAGTGGTTCTCTAAAGGATTTACCTAATGATGAAAGCCATAAATCCAAAAATAATAAATAAGATTTTCTCCTAGTCTTTAAGCAGTTTCTTGGCTACTTGGGAACTTGATCTGTGGGTATAAAACCACCCCATTAGTGTTATGTGTATGTGAGAGCCTTCCACTGATGTAACTGTAATTAAACATATTACTTTATGCCCCAGACATGCCAGTCTTGCTCAGTTAGTGCTTTGAGTGCAATTAGATACAAATTCGGCTTTAAGATGGCTAATTCCTAGCCAAAGAATAAGATATATTTGTTTTTCTTCTTGGCAGAAAAAGTGGATAATCATTCTTGATGACATGTTCGAAACAGGTGATAAATTAAAAATAGGATAAAGTATCATTTTAGAGCCTTTATCCCTCGTCCTATTTCACTGGTTGCAAACCTTCATAAAGTATGAAGGAATCATGTGCCATGGCTGCTTTCATGTTTGAGATGGAAAAATGGCTGTCCCATTAATTCCTCATGGTGTTTAGCATCATGCGTGCAGAAACTTGCATGAGGGAAGCAATGTAGCTTCTGTGGCTGGATCACAGACACCAGAGCGATAGGCCATGCCTCCCCATGCCAGCTCTGCCCTTTGCCCTGACCGTGTGCCTGGACGATTATGCACCTCTCTGAGCACATTTCTTGCTATATATAATTGACATCTAGGAGCATTTTATTGTGTTTTGTTTTGTTTTGCAATTCCTGTTATGGTAAATTTGGTCTTCCAATTTGATATCCCTTATATATATGAAGGCAATTGATTTTGCATGTGAATAAGTACCTTCATGAAAAAAATATAAAAAACCTTTTAAATTGTTGTAATTTTTTGGTCGATTCTCAGTTTTTCCAAGTAAACAGTTTTAACATCTGCAATTAGAAATACAGTCAGCCCTCAGTATCCACAAGGGATCGGTTCTAAGACTCCCCATGGGTACCAAAATCCACGGATACTTAAAGTCCTTATATAAAATGGCGTAGAACAATGCATACAGCCAGCCCTTTGCATCTATGGATAGAAAATACTGTTTCCTGGGTTGGTTGAATCTGTAGATGTAAAACTATGGATGTAGAGGGCCAACTGTATTTATTTTTTTAAAATTCACAAATAAATAGACCTGTGCAGTTCAAACCTATGCTGTTTAAGGTCAACTCTAGTTTTATCTTCTTTCTAATTTTAGTACCATTCAGTTCTTTCTCTTTTTATAGAATCTTCAGGAAAAATATTTAAATTTTTTATGATTTTGTTTTGTCTCAACATTAGTGACATTGCTTCTGTTGTTACACTCCATTGAGCCTGATATGGCTTTGGATTAAGATATTTATAAATAAATAAGTACATTACACAAACAGGTATACACAAATAAGCACACAATTAATTGCCAACAACGTCCTAGCATCCAAATTCAATGGACGTTTTCAGTATTGATCTTATTTGTCCTCTTTTTAGAACCCCTTGCTCTTCTCCCTTGTCAACTATGGCCGTACAACCTCCGGGGTCTAGTCGGATCTCTCTTTACTGTGTTATCGATGGGCTCTTTCTCTGTTATACATTGAGGGTTTCCCAGTGTTGTATTTTGGGCTCACGGCTCTTCTCATTCTGTTACTTCTACTTGGGAATCATATTCTCATGGCTTCTACTTCTGCGGTTATCCTAATCATCCTAAATCTTTATATGTGGCCGATTTTTATGGACTTATAATCAACTTTCCACTAACCTTTTCTACTTAAAGGAATCATAGGCACTTTAAACCTGCTTTTCTTCATCTATCACAATTGTTGAAGGTCAGCAAATGTTTTCTTAAAGGCCTGATAGTAAATATTCCAAGCTTTGTGGGCTATATAGTCCCTGTCCTTACTTTTCAGCTCTGCCATTGTGGTTTGAAAAGAGCCATAGATAGTATGTAAATGAAGAGATCTGCATTCTAATAAAAATGTATCTACAAAATATATTGATGCCCATGATAGAGTTTGCCAATGTCTGCATTGTTGATGTTTCCCATGCTAGGAATTTGAGTTTTGACTCTTTCTTCTTCATGCTCATATTTTACAGATTGACATTCTGAATGTGTCCCGATACGTGCCCTTCTCTTTGCCTATATCAACACAATCTTGCACTCTCTCCACCTGTCTTCTGGGTTCGGAAAGCTTGGCAATTGCTCCCCTGCCTTCTTCTAGTCCTGCCAAAGCTAACTTCCTTAACTGACAGAGGAAACTGTCTAAAACCAAACAGTATTATTTATGCCACTTCTATTTTTCAAACTCTTGATGATTCTTTGTTGTCTTCTTCACAGAGTGAAAACTTCTTAACAAGGCATAGAAATCTCTTTAGTGTGTGGCTCTCCTCACCTGCTTGGTCTCCTATTCCTTTTTTTGTCCCTTCAGGTCCTTGAAGAAGCAAATGCCAAGATAGATGGGATGGGACGTGTCAGGAGAAATTGCCTGTGAAGGATAAAGTGGGAAAGAACTAGTAAAAATAGGCTGAGAGAACTTTTTGACTTCAGTGCAGGTCAAACATTTGTGAAAGGAGAACAAAGAAAGAAAGAGCATCTTGTGGGAGGAGCCTCAGCACAGTTCTAAGAACGTCTCAGCCAGTGGGGCATCCAAAGCAGGAGCAGAGTTTGCCTATAGAAGTCCCCATTGGGCAGGAAAGGCCTGCTCATGCTCAGTGATTGACAGGGGCATCAAGTGTGGCTCCTTGTGAAACTGGTGGATCTACAGGTGCCATAGATGGAGAAGATCAACTAACGATGCTCATGTAGAAGTTTCTCTCAAAGGAGAGGTTTTGGGGGCATGCCCATGGTGCCATTCTTGTGACTCACACTTTACACTTCAGCTTCAATAAACCTCTTGTAATAATCTTGTTATACCATGCTCTCTCTCACTTCCAACATTTGTTTCCACTTCCTGTTCTGTCTGCAACGCCTGTTTCTGCCCCAGACTTGGTGTGGCCTGCTGTTTTACATTCTTGAAATCTTAGCTGAGGAGTAATCATCTTTAGAAAGATTTCTTTACCTCCCACCTCCCAATGACTGAGATTGCCACCACTCAGTCATTCCTTAACGTCATCAGTATATTTTCCAAATTACAGTTGGTTGTACATGTTTTGTTTTCATTTTTGACTGGACAGTGAATCTCTTAAATAAAGAGTTATTCAGTCTGTGCCCTCAGACACCTGTTGTCACTGGCACCCATTTGTTGAATGGATGACTATACTCTCCATTATCCATTTGAAGGGCAGGATAATCCTGATAACAAATAAGGCAGTAAGACAGATGATACTTATGCTATTATATTTGATTTAGGAGAGTTTCATAGTCTTTTAAAGAAATATATATTTATAAAGTTCATTTCAACTCAATGTGTGCAATCTGATACAGTGGAAAGAACACTGGACTGAAAATGAAAAGATCTGTGCTCAAATCCTGGTGTCCTCATTTCTTGGCAAAATGACCATGGAATAACATCTCTGGCATCATTTTCCTCTTCAGTAAGACTGAGATAATAATATCAAAGACACAGAATTGTGGACCTATCAAACCATCTGTAATGTATTCAACTTCTTACTTTTATCGAGGTCTCTCTGCTGCTTCCTACCGTGTCAGAGTCTGCATCGAGCGTAACTCAGTGTTCCGTGATTGGTCTGAACTTTTAGATCATATAGCTCCTTGTAGAGAGGATGAATGATAGGTGTAATTTAAAAGCAATGCTCTACTAACTATTGTATGGGTGGTACAGGTAAATGTATTGTTCTGGGAGGTAGTCTTGAACTATGTGGTCTACTGATTTATTTCAAGGTAAAATTATTATAAGTTCAACATGGGAAATAATGGGACATCAGTTATGCAGGACTAGAGAGACAGATACAGCGCTGACTTGATGGCAAAATGGAATCCGAACCTCCTTTGCTTGGAGATGAATTGTTGTGGCTACTGTCTTTACAGCCATGTTTTCCAGTTGCCACTCCATAAACTGTAAGAGTGAACAGAATATTTTTTAAAAGTAAAGATGTTACTAAAACACAAAATAAGTAAAAATTACAAAACATAAAATATGCAAGTCAGATAAGCAGAATGAAAATAGACAAGAGAAATGAAATTAAAGTAAGTCTTATTTTAAAAAAAGAAGGAAAAGATAAAGAAATATAGGCCCACAATTTTCAAATGAACTAAAATGACAATATAAGATGGAACTGAAAGATCAAAAAGATTAAAAAGAATTAAATGAGATTTAAGAATGCAAAAAAGAGAATTGAATATTTAAAATGTAGAATCTCAGTGGATTAAAATGAGCCAGTACACTTGGAAACAGCATAAAATCTACTTGCAGGAGCACACCTTTGTCATAAAGGGGGAGACAGGAAGCCTTGGCCTTTCCCTTTTCCAGTGCTGGCAAGTCACCTACTTGAAATATTCCCTCAGTGACCAAGGAGGGGAGTTTTGATCCTGGACGCTGTTGCTGCTGTGTCCTTTCCTGCCAGTAGAGGGCAGCTGCACAGATTGGTGAGGCCAGGCTTTGCTGCTGCAGGGAAGTGAGGCGATCTGTTTGCTGCTTGAAAGTGCCCCTGAAGTATGCTAGCAGAGAATCTGCCCAGGCGTTTCCTTTTTAAATCACTCCCCTATGATGCAGAAGCAAATACTCCCCCCTCACTCCACTTTGGCTTTCTTTCTTCCTATGTATTGCTCCGGGATTTAGCTCTAAGAGTTTGCTTTTCTCCTATTACTTTAGCAACTATTATCTTTTCCTTTGAGATCCTGGCTTGATTTGGTTCTGTTTTTCTTTGTTTGTTGTCTTATTCTTTTCTCATTTCCTAAAGCCTGTTTGTGATCTGGCTAGTTCTCTGAAAACACACACACACACACACACACACACACACACACACAAGGCACACACAGGTACAGGCAAGGCACATGAGCACTGCCTTTTATTTTTATGCCTTTTCTCTCTCCCCATTACAGTGCTCCCCATCTCCACCACAGCTATAGATTAGAATATCGTAAATGTATTATTTCTTTTCCAGAGAAAATTTTTTTAAAAAGCTTTTCCCCGTGATCTATAAATAATGAATAATTCCATTAGAAATGTGATGAATAGTGTAACTTTTATGGAGAGTTTTTTTAAGCTTAATGTTTCAGTACATTTACTTTCCTGACAGCTGCGGGCCATGGCAGGTAGGAAGCTAGTTCGGCTGACACTGCAAATTCTCTTGCCACATTTCTCAAAGTGTGTTCCCTAGGTTCTCACAGATAATGCATGAATGTTAAAGGGGACCCTTTCTATACCTGAACAAGTTTGAGAAATGCTACTCTAAACTGACTTTTTTAATGCAGGACTCCCCAAAGCATTTCATGTGATAATTTGCTCTGGGCTATGCAGGATTTCTAAAGCGTATTTGGCCACAAAAAAAAACCTTTTTTTTTTTTTTTTTTTTTTTATCAAAACATTACATCTCTAAGCTCAGTGTTCCATGGAAAATAATTTAGGAAATAATGTTCTAATGACAGTAGTGCACTTTCCTCTACTCTGCAGAGAAACTGTTTTACAATTGCCCTATTACAGAGTTCAGATTTACCTCAATCTGCCAGATTGGCACTTCTTTATATTTTTAGTCCAAAAGTATAATAAACAGCCAATATATGATTCTCAAAGCAGAACGAATAATTTTTATTATGTTTTATAATATGGGTTTTTATAAAAGCATTCTTTGAAAATTAGTAATCTTCATAGAGGAAAATAGTCTAATTATATTTGATCAAGTGTTTCTTTCATTAGAATATCAGTACTTGTACATGTTACACGGTAAAAAAAATATTATAAATACATCAACTGAAAAGCAGTAGAAAGGAAGACAGAATGAGGAAGACAGAATTCAGAAGGACACTACTGGGAAGAGTCACTGCCGAAGCAGCTCTAGTACAGACAGCAGATGTAGCAGGAACACCTATGTTCCCCTCCACTTTCCTTTGGGCATCTCACCTGTAATGATAGACCCTGCAAAGATATGCATTATTCTGAGGCCTCCACATGCTTTTTTGACACTATTTGGAGGGTTACTAGGGCATAGGGGACAGAGTCTGAGTAACATTATTCTGGGTCAAGTAAAAATCATCCTCTTTCTAAGATGTAGGAGAGTGCACATGGGAATAGCTTAGCTCCTGTTCGCACCCCCTGGTGCACTGGCCTCTAGACTGAAAAGGGAGCTTTGACCAGTGAGTTAATTTCCTAGGAATCCAAGATTCCAGTGGACCTCAGACCTGGTCTGTGTTTAGTGGGTGCTGCTTTTTTTCTAATTTGTCACCTGCCTGAGCTCAGTCATCAGGAGTTCATAGTCCTTGTGCTGAAAAGTTTTCTCTGCTACAGAGATTTACATTTTAACTGGATGCGGAGAATCAAATGCTTTCAGCATGCCTTTTGGCAAGCACCTTAGGATGCTTTGGAGAGTTACGGCAAACAACCTACAGTTCAGACCTATTTCATAATCACTAAGCAGTTATTTTCTATTCTGTTTAAAAAAAAAAACATGCAAATGTCTTTTATTTTCTCCAGTCTCTTTTTAGAACTAAGCACTCTATTAGGCACAGAGCAGGTGATAGATTGACAAAGGTAAAACTACTTACTCTCTTTTGCTTTTAGATTATATTTGTAGGCAAAGTAAATTGTATATAGAGCCAGAAGATCATATACTCCATCACTACCACGCTGGTCCTCAGACCTCTGAGTGTGCATGTCCAATGAAGATGAGTGTACCATTTCCTGCAGCAGGCCATTCCACTTTGGTTAACTTTGTTCCATATTTTGAGCAGAAAAAGGTTCCCCATTGGACAAAGTCAACTTTGCTTCTCTATTTCATGCAGTTAGTCATCACACCCTTCATCGGTCTCTCCACTCCTGTGACTTGCTGGGAATAATATTCAGGTTGTGTTCCTATCCCTCTGACTATGTTTTCTATTTCTTATTTGATTCTCATTCTTCTGCATACTCTTAGAAATTGATATTAATTGGATCTTCTTTGGTCTGCTCTTCTTATTCTATTTGTTTTACTATTAAAGTATTCACTACCTCGTGTCCAAATCCCCCTGATGATCCCAGGTCCTAATACAGGCTGATACATCTTCTGAATCATGGATGCATATTTCTGTCTACTTCTGGGTATTCTACCTACATGTTTTCAGGTTCCTCTGACTTAGTAGGGGAAAAATTAAGCTTACATACTCTGTAACACCTTCATTTTTAGGAAACATCTCTATTTCTCCCTTTAGCTAGGCTCCTTCAGAGCATGTTAGTACCTATCTGGGCACTGTCAGTTCATTGTGATTAATCACACACACATACACATGTGCACATATTCTGAATCCCAGTAGAACAACAGTTTTATACAAAATATATTAGTTCCTAGTAGGAAGTAACCTGCGAAATATGCTTGTTGGATGCTATTTGCCCAAATTTCAAAAGGCACCCCACCATGGGGCTGTCCGCTTCTCATGAGGCAGATGTAATCCGTACACCAGTCACCACTCATGTATCCCAACTTGGCCATTACATATCATGTTCTACCTCTGGGGCTCTGAAACCTTCCCATAATCCCCCCAGTGCTGCACTGAAATGGGCTTTTCTTGAAGGCCACAATTTTTTTAAAATGCCAAGCCGGTATCACAATCTCATTTGAAAACTCTTTGGTTGAGACAGCCTTTGCCAGGAACACATCCTTCAAATAAGATGCACTGTTTTCTCTATGAAGATTAGATTTAGAACGGACTGTCTTACAGAAATTTGATACTTTGTCAAGGCTACTTTGTCAAAGATTTGCTTAAGAAACCGGTTTCTTCTCCACGGAGAGTCTTGTCCTGGCCTCAGATATTTCTGGTTTGGGAACGGCCATTGTTTCTTCTCAGCTGACTTTAAAAAAATTATTATTATTGCCTTACTTTCAGAATAAGATCATCCTGGACCCCATGACGTTCAGCGAGGCCAGGTTCCGGCCGTCTCTGGAGGAGAGGCTGGAGAGCATCATCAGCGGTGCTGCGCTCATGGCTGACTCCTCGTGCACGCGCGACGACCGTCGCGAGAGGATCGTGGCCGAGTGCAACGCAGTGCGGCAGGCGCTCCAGGACCTGCTCAGCGAGTACATGAATAACGTAAGTCCTGAGCCGTCCGTGCTCATGTTGCGGTGGACTCCGGTGCGCCGTCTTGTGTGGCTCTCGGAAAGCATGAATAGCGTGAAAGGAGGACAGGTGTCCGCAGTAGAGAATCGGGTGAAACCAAAGAATGGCTTTGGGCAGTCTGATTTTGACTCTGGATGTATTTTGGTATGGATGCAATTCGTAGAGGGAGAGAACTTTTTAGAAAAAACTGGCTTTATACTCGAGTGATTTCTTGGTCTATTTAGTGGCTGACCTTTGGTTTAGGTAAGTTTTCAATTGGCGAAAGTAGATGGTTGGTAGAAATAACAGGATACACCAACGTCCTCTTTTACAAGGAGTACTTTCAGAGCCAAGGATAGCTACAGATGCTAATCTCCGTTCCTAAGAGGCATTAATAAATAGAATAGATTTTATTCTTAGAATGTTTGTGCAGGGTTGGTTACGGTAGAAATGTTCCGACTGCAGTAGAACCTGGAGGGAGGTTAGTGATTCATTGTGCAGTGAGAAATTCTTGTGAGAGTGAAGCTGCACATTTTGAAGTGAGTAGTGGTGGTATCTACTTGTTCTGCAGTGCACATAATAGCTGTCCTCTCCTACAGTTATACAGTGTGTCAGTTCTTATATATCTAAAAGCTATAAAAAGGAGATGAAATCCATATTCTTTGCCTTGAAAGACACTGAATTATGTTTGTATTGATTTGCTACATTCATTCAGCACGTGATGTAGCTGATGCCCAGGGCTTGCAACAGTGAAAGACCTGGGGTTCCTCCTGTGCTGGACTCCTGGGTTTGAGAGCATTTAGCATAAAGTGGAAGAAAACGTAGGTAAAGAGGTACTGACGTTCCATGTTGAAGGAGTGCCCTGTGTAGTGGTCAGGTAGGGAACAAGGACACTGAAAATCTACACAAAGCTTTTGAAGGCCACGCGGTGCCCTGTTAGAACACCGTGAGCTGATGCTAAGACAAAGCAGCCAACCCGTGTCCCTCCCTCCAGCCCGATTATTCTTACCACTCCTACCCCAAACTGACATGTAGCCCACGGTCAAGCCAGGAGTCAGCATAGATAGGGACAGCGCTGCTTCTGCCAGACTCTCCAGAGGACTTTGAGCTAGAAAACACAAAGATGTAGAATGTCCTACAAATTAAAAAACAAAATCTGTTTCCTTTTCATGAACCTTCAGATCCTTTGATTTTGGAAGACTTGCTCATTTTCAGCACACAAAGAATGAGGTGTGGATGCCTCATATGGTACCCAGCTGCTTATGGGGACTTCTCTGTACAACTGGATGGCCAACACTGTGCTTTTGGTCTACGGTGCTATGAGGGTAAAGCTAGAAATGTTTTTCTCCATGTCACCCACCCTGAGTGAATCTTTTGAGTATCAGATTTAACAACAACAAAAAAGTGCTTGTAAAATCTGGTATTCTTTTTGTTTGTTGTTGCTTTTAACAGAACAGCAAGAGGCTAATTACTTGTATGTGGAGTTTGGTTTTATATTAACACATGTTGGTCATTTCTGTCAATGAAGAATTATTGCCAAAAAAGGAAGGAGAAACCGAAGAGATCAGTCTGATGGTTAAGCTATCGGTATAAATAAATCAGAAAAACATTTCTATTCCTGTGCATAGACATTACAGAAAGTGATTAGAGAAGAGTTGATCAAGATGTGACATGTAATTTTCAGTTTGGTGTCTAGAATCCTGTCAAGGAGAAGTTTTCGTTTTCAGTGTAAACTCATTCAGATGAGCAGAGCTGATGGATTTTTGTATTTTATTGACTCCAGGTACTGTTTTTCTGCTCACAATCTTGTGGTTCAGGAATGTTTTGTATTTTTACTGAAAACTTTGTTTCTACTTTGATATTGTTACAGATAACACATAGGTGGGTTTAGTGCTTAAATTTGGAAGTGTACAAATTCTATTCACATTGAACCATCAGGATCAAAGGCCTAAATAAAACACCTCCTATTGACTTTTATATAAACTGTGTAAAATTGACTTGGAATTCACACTTCTTTGGTGATTTTTAAGGTAGAATTGGATGCAGCTGGACGAGCTCCATAATCCCTGTCCAGTGCACTCATTTCTACTGCCACAATATCAATTTATATTTATTTTGGTACAGCATATATTAACATAAAAACAGACATATCTACATCCTGACTGAAAAGTCTATTATAATTAACGGCAACTGATATATTAGTTGTGCCTAGGCTGTTATATTTCTTTTTTAATATTATAAGCTCTGGAAATAAAGGTATTGTCAAATTGCCACCCTGTAGATTTTCATCTCGATGTGCTAGGCAATATCATTAGGATAAAGAAGCCACTAGATTGAGGAGAAAAAATTTTAAAATTGACATAACTGGCATTTCTGGATTCTAAAAATCTGCTGATCAGTTCCTGATGAAGAGTCAACTTATAATGTTCACTTGTAGTTGAAGCTGTTCTAAAATCATATGCATGCCAAATGGTATGGAATGGAGGAAGATGGAGGTTGAGGAGGAGAGCTGTATACTAATGACCAGGAAAAAAAGTCTGCATGGGACACGAACCATGGTTTGGCGCATGGGTTACAATGAGTTCAATAGGATATCAAGTTGTGTGTTAGATATTTCCACGAAGGGATATTCAAATTAATGAATGTGTATGTGCGATTTGAAGATGTAACAAAAATTGTCCACTCGAAAGAAACTGTGGTGTGAGGTAAAAGGGCTGAGTGAACAGGGAACAGATGCAAGTGGCAAAAATTATGATCGGAGTGTAGCTATGATGGAAAAGACTGCTGTGATAGTCTTAGAAAAGCCCTGGGTATTTGTTTTTATTTGTTTTATGAAGTTTATAATGTAGCCCAAAGTGAAAAGAGTCCTAAGAATAATCCTTTCTTAAATAGAACGTCATATTGTACGTATGTGGAGACTGATGGGCAGAGAGAGAGACTCTTTTTCAAAAGGAAGTGCGGCCTTTCGAGTGGTACCATCAGTGTGGCTGTTGATGTATTATGCTGAGTAACATAAATAGTTCCAAATCGTCATGAAGTCATAAACTTTTCTCTGAAACTTATAATTTGATACAGCTTTTTTTTTTCTCTGAAACTCTTTTTTATCACACACACAAAAACCTTAAAAGTGACCCCATGATAGGAAACAATTAAACATAATATTTTATTGATAAGTATTTTGTGATGGCTTTGCATATTAGAATGTTGTAGGCATATGTATTGTGCAGCTGCTACTTTGTGCCAGGCATTGTTCTAGACTTCTAAGGATACAGGAGAGAGCAAAATAGACAAAATTCTCGGCTCTCACAGAGCTGACACTGTAGTTGGGGGAGGCAGACAATAAATAATTTGAACAAGAGTATTCTCAGATGGTGATAAGTAAAACGGACATATGAAACCAGGAGACAGGGAACGTGGATGCAGCTGTAAGTAGGCGGGCCTGGAAAAGGTTCATTGAGAAGATGACACTTAGTCAAAGACCTTTTGGAGATGAAGGAGCAAAGAAGACTTGAGGTGGACAGAGCAACAAGATCAAGTGCCTTAATGTGAGCAGGGTGCCTGGGTGCTTCATGGGGTGGCTCGTGTGGCTGTTGAGAGTGAAGAATAACAGGAGATGGGTCTACACGGTAACGAGGTATCAGACTATTGCCTTGCACACCGTTAACCGAATTTGACTTTTACTTTAATGTGGTGGAAGGCCATTGGAGAGTGTTGGGCAGAAAATACCATGACTTAGATGTCGAAGACAGGGCATAGAAGTGCAAGGTGTAAAAAAGCAGGAAAGATGAGGAAACTTAAATAATTCGTGAGAGGATGGTGACTTGAGCCTTTGGTAGTAGTAGAAGTAAAGTGTTCGAATTCTCACTATATTTTCAACAAAATTTACTTAGGAAGTAGCCAGTGAGAAGAATGTGTCTGTGGTATGAACATAAAATGGACACTCAGAGTGGATGACAGTTGCAGTGATCTCAGCCACATTACCATGGTATCTTCAGTTGATACCTTCATCTGGGTTTGGTTACACAGAAAATTCTGATTTACTCAGATATAGTAACAATTTATAAATAGCACACTTTTCAATGCTTGGATAGTCTGCTAGACAGATTGTATTCGAAAAGGGAGTTAAGTAGAAAAAAATTTCTTTCGAAGTTGTATCACCAAAACTATTCAAGTATTGTTCACATTCTTATAAATATAAAAGACTAGGAAACATAATATTCTAAGTACTAAACTAACCGCAAGACAATAACAAGATGCATTAAACCATTACTTCTTTTCTGCACAATTCACCGTTAGGCCCGGGTGAGAATATGTGATAATGGATGTGCCTGGACCCTGTGCGATGTGGTGCTGTGCAGCCTGGTTCAGTTTTCTCTACATAGGCACTCTACATTGCTCCACGTTGTTTTTTAAAGACTAATGTAGAACTACAATTTTCTTAAACAATCACACAATTAAAGTTTAAATGTTTGCACAATGATGACAGAGAATTGGGTGGCAAAATAATGACTTAATTGATCTCTGCTGTGTTAAAATGTGGCAGGTTATTTTTTAATTGTATTTTTATAAATAATAAAATGATATATATTTTATAAAATATTTAAATCAAACTTTTTCAAATCTCTTGAAGCACAAGTGGATCCCCGGGGACAATTTCTAAACCACTAATATAAAGCACAGGTTAAAAGCACATGAAGTCAAATTGATGTGGGAATATATACACATAATACAAGTGCCTGAAGGGTCTTGTCATAGCCTTTGCTATAGAGTGGATTTTAATGTAAAGGGCTTCTTGGTGTATCTTGTTTGTAAGGGGTCGAGGTCTGAACCGAGGTCTTAAAAGGTCATTTCCAGCCTAGTTTGGGTCCAACATCACACCAAGTCCTCAGCAAACAACACTGTATAAGTAACATGTGAAGTGATACTCAGGGCTAGGGAAGCGCTGAAAATAATGGGTTTTAAAACTTTTTCTTTTAATGGTGCGAATGAATTATATGTTCATTGTAAAGGATAAAAAACAAAGAAAAATTTATTCATAATCTCATCCTCTAAAGATAATCATTGTTAATAATTTTGTATATGTTTTTCCAATGTTTTTAAACTTATATGAGTGATATATTCATACATACACACAGTCACACACATTTGTATTATGCCTTGAGTTTAAAAAATGAAATCATTGTAGATGGTGTTTTGTAATCTGTTTTCTTCTCTTAATATATTGTGAATGTGTTACCATATCAATAAACATTCTCTAACCTTATGTTTATTGGCTGCATAGCATTTTATTATCTAAACATGTAATAATTCATTTAGAAACAATTCATTTTGAGAGTATTTTTACAAAAGAGTATTAGAAAAGTACGTAGGGAAGATCTTGTGCTCCGGCCGTCTCGGTTACTGATTTAGACCCAAAGCATGACTGAGGAACAAAGTAAGAACACAGCTTTACAGTTTACATGCTTTTAGAAAGAGGGGGTCTCTGAAAGTTTTATGCAATGGAAATTTTGTGCATAAAGGATTTTAAATGCCTCTGAAGTTCTATTGAAAACTATCTTATGTGGTTTTTTTTCCTCTGTATTTTATTAATGTTCTCTATATATTTAGTTTTTAGTTATCAGACTTTCTCTAAGTTGGCTATATATAGTACTGCCAAGAGGGGTCCAGAACAAGTAATGCATAATTTCAACAGTCGGATTTAATCCAGGGTCCCAGAAAAGGCACTGAAATCTTCTGAAGGGAGTGTCATCAGAAAGATAACTTTGTCATATAAATTGGTATGCTGCCAAATTCCTCTCCCAAGCTTCGAAGGTAAGAGAAAGAATGAGTAGTTGTTGTCACTCAAGAATAATTATTGTTTAAACATGTAATTTGTTTCCAGTATTATCTAGGCCTTCACATTGCTCTCCTTTCTGTTTTATTATGTAAAAGAAGGGGGCAATGAAATTCCCAAGCCAGTTTGGCTGATAATAAGTTTCTCTCCTAAAGTTTTGGTCTCAATTAAAATACAAAGTAATATTTAAAAATGCTTGTGGGCCATGTAGGAGCTGATGTTGCCCAGACGTGCCCATGAGGCCCTCCAATTGAAAGGGGGAGTTAAGAGTAGTCATGGTAGTTTCCTTCAGGGGCAAGATCCTAATATCCATAATTTGGTGCCTGTGGAGAGAAGATTTTCTTTGCATTTTTCTTATTTGCATCTTTTATTCTCCCCCTTTATTCTCTGGGCCTTCAAATATTTCAGTGCCACCATCTCTATTAATTTTGAGCTTCAAATTCATCTGCACAACTATGCTTCTCATATGAAACCTTTGCTCCATGAAGAGACAATTTTTAAAAGTTCCTTTTTTTTAGTTAATATTTCTTGCTTGGGCATTGAAAAAGTACAGTTAGGTTAGCAACCCTTTCTCTGAGTTCTGAAACTGTCCTTTGAATCTACTCTTCCTAAGTAAAGTGGTTAAAGTGGGAAGTGTTTGGCTAGTGCACGAGATGTCTGTCCTTGAATTGTGGCATTTATAACCCATTTGTGAGCACTTCCAGGCAGTTTTCAGTGTGACCCACCAAGTACCCTGGGACTAGTACATGGTAATGCAAAATACAATTTTTCAAAATTCTTCTTCCTTCTTATATTATTATTGCATTCCTTTTCTAATCATGTTCCACTGAGGTTGCTGTAATGGGGTCTCAGAAAACCAAGGAAGTGTTATGGAAGGGTGTGCTGGCACTGACCCAGGCACAGGTAGTGGGAGCATGTCCACCATGCTGGTGAAACATGTTCTCTGGCGGGGATAATGAGGGTGAGCTTGTGAGAGATACTGTGCCAGGTTCAAGCATCCCACAGAGCGTGAGAGTGCTCTGCAAGGTCTCAGGAGGAGATCCATCCAGACCGGCAGGTAGTTGGCTGACATTAGCATAATCAGGACACAGTATCCCCTGTAGCTATAGAGCACAGGTGTAGGAATATCCAGTCTCTGTGGGAACATGGCAGGTCTCTTTGGTCTTAAAAAACCCAAAGTATAGTACAGGTATCCTGGTGGGGGACTTAGGCCCTTTGAAAAGTACATCATGCTTAGCAGTACATGTGTTCGCTATTATTATCAGTTTGTCACAAAAATTAAATGACTTATAGGATCCCAGGACACATAAGTCTAAGTAGATTTGTTTCCTTTGGATCATCAAGGTCAATTCTCAATGCAATCTCATACAGCATTGTCTTGGCCAGGAAAGGGCCTTCCTATATGACACCTTTTCCTGTTTCCCGCTATGGATAGTTTAGCAGAATTATAAGCCTGTGCTTAGTAGCCATCTATATCCAGGTTCAAATCCCAGTTTCATCACTTGTAAATGACATGACCTTGAGCAAGGTAGATGGAATCCCTGAACCTCAACTTTCTCAGCTGTAAAATGACAATAACTGAATTTACTTTATGGAGATATTTGGGAATTAAATGAGACAGTGCCAGCCAGAAACCTCAGTGTCAAAGGAGAAGTCATGCTTGCTTCCTTGTTTCTTTTCAGTGCTCTTATTTCCATGTTTATTAACATCAAATAAATACCCATGTTTATTAACATCAAATAAATACCTGTAAAATTAATTGAGATCTTTTTAGAGTTAAAGAGTAGAGATAAAGTAAAGCAAAGTGCCTTTGGATGGGTCTGGACTGGGGCCTGTGTTGGTCCCCGAGCGGCCAGAGAGGTATCTGTCGGTGTGGCCCTGCCTAGAGGAATACTGCTAGCATCACTGTTGCCAAATATGGGAGACAAATAGATGAGAGCCCTTCCAAAATAAGCTGGTTTTTAGAGACCCTGGAGAAAAATGACTGAGACAACATTTCAGGGAAACCAGGAGAATAAATGACAGGAGGACCTCCGAGCTGTTAGTGTTTGGAGACGGTGCAGCTCGTCTGAGTAAGTGGATGAGGTGCTTTCCTTTTCTTGGTCCCTTAAGCTTCTGAGAGAGAGAGGCCAGGGTTCTCCATTAAAAATGGGGTTATCTTCAGTTTCTGTGAATCAAGGGGATGGACTGAATTTCTAAGAGACTATGCCTTGGACAAATTACTGGTATATTTTACGAGTATGGCCTTCTTCTATAGCTCCAGAATGTGATTCTATAAGTCTTGGGTCTTAGAGTTAGAATTCAGGATAGCAGTTAGAGGTTATAAGCTGTTGTTAGTGTTTTTGTGAACCCTAGATTTTTTTAGAAAGCTTCAAAGTGATGACCCGGAACATGGACTTTAGAAGCTTGACCGAATCCCTGGCAGGCTGAGGGATCTGCTTAGGGCATTTACTTCTATTGGGATCTCCTAAAAGTTGGTTGAGATCCAGCAATAAACTTGGTACCTAGTGTTGGGATATACCCAATCAGTAAAGCTGAGGCCCACTTGCTGGCAATCTCTTGAGCAGGAACAATTTGGGAAAACAGTCAGCCTTGGCATCAAACTGTGGCTCCCAGTCAGATTTATAATGTGGTAGATCTGAGCAATGAAAGTCATAATAACTCCAGGAGTTCCCTGTTGACTTCTCTATGAGGAAAGCAATCAATAGCTTTCTCCCCTCTACCCCTATTTCTCCATTTCCTCTCTCCTTTCTTACCTTCCTCTCTTTCTTCCTTTTGCCACCGTGTGCCTGGTAGAATTTTTAAAAATTATTTTCAATGCACAGATGACCTCAGGAATATAAGAGAATTACTCAGAGGCAAGAAATGACAAAAAGACAGTAAACTTGAGGTCGGTCCACAGACTCCTCCTGGCCTAGATTTGAGTTTTAAAAGGGACAATGTGTAAAGACAGGTGACATAGTCTGTTCTGTGACCCAGATTGATGGTCCATCAGATTTAGAGACCTCAGTATAAAGCCTGGATTCTCAGATGATGACACTATTAGGGCATGAACTAAGAACATGAAACTTCTCTACAGAAACCATGGGGTATGCATTCTGTCTTGTTCTTTAAAGAGCAGCGAAACAAACAAACAAACAAAACACTAAACTCTCTTACCACCCGTCTCACTGTCACTCAGTTTGGGCATCAGAATCTATATTCTAGGGTGACATAAAATTTTTCCAAAATTTTATTTCAAGGCATTATGGGTGGAAATTGCCAACTACCTGGCAGAAGCAAATACCGATCCTCTCTAGAGGAACACACTTTATACCCAGGCCTCAAAGATAAGGTTACAAGGACCGGAAGTTGATATTCCAGAATCTCTGAAAAACAAAATAAAATAAGCTACCACAAAGGGGAGTTGGTAAAACCAATTACAGATCAGACCTACACGGACAGCAATTATTAGATACAGGTTATAAGTTTAAGGAAATTGAAGAAGGCTTGGGATATGTGATGAGGAACAAGAGACTGTCATTTACTGGGTGGTCTTGGAAATCGGCCTGGGCATGGCATGGTGGAGGAACATGGACTTACCTGAAGGGTTGGGACTTACCTGTGCCAGTAGCCTGGGATAATGGGGTAGAGAGTGATAGGGTAATTGAGAATAATCAGAGTGGAGATGCCAGAAACCTCTTGAGCTGGAGCTGATTATCTTTTGTAGCAACCTTTGGTTAGCTATCAGTCACCACATCCACAGTGGACTTTTAGAAGGAACTCATCTTCGTGACAGAAAGAAAAGAATTTATCAAATGAAATAGGAGATGACTGTAATGGCAAAATTAAGTCTCATAGTTAGAGTTGTAGCTAGCTTCTCTCCTTATCAAATACACCCACCCCTTCGCCGAGTCCTTGAAAGTTGGGTCTGAAACATACAAGGTCAATCAATATGATGAGGAAGAGCAAGTGATGTTGGGAGACAGTAAGGGACTGACTTAGTCAATGAGCAGGGATTGTTGACAGAGTTGACTGCCGAGTCATCAGATTTGGCCATCCTAGTTAAGACGGGCTGGACAGCACAATCCATCAAATGATCTGCTTTGAAGAGCCTTTCTGGTATTTCAGGAAGCCCTCATGAAACTTTCAGGGAGAGCCACAGGCCTTACTGCACCACCAAACTCATGAGCCTGAATCAACTTTTTCTTTGTGTTTCCAAAGGATGTGGGAAACCCCGAACTCTAGACTTCTCATTCCTGCTTGGGTTGTTCCAGGATAAGCTCGAGGGCCTTTTTGCTTGGGTTTAATGCTGCCTTGAGCACATCCTGAAAAGTTTCTCTTGATTTGTTTAGGAAATTGTTACACTCTAAGAACTAAGTGTTTCACAGGTAGTGACGCCTCCCTGTGCTTCAAACACACCAAGTTTTTTGCGCCTTTAAACACACCAAGTTCTTTGTACCTTCAGCGACTTTGCACTTACCATCCTTCTTCTACAGAAATGTACTTTCTCAAGCTTTGCATGGATGGCTCCATATCTAAAGTTTCAGCTGGAATTTGTTGCTTTTAATCACATCAGTATATTAATTTATGTTATAGCACGTGCTAGCCTCCAAAGTCACATAATCTCTTTGTGTGTGTTTGTGTTATGTCTGCTCCTCTGCTGAAATTTAAACTCTCATGTGTGGGATCTTGTCTTGTTCAAAATCTCTATGATCTATTTAGCCTGGAACAGTAAACAAACATATTTAGAATGAATATATGAATTCCCTCTCATCCTGCTATAATAATAGTAATACTAGTAGCAGTAGTAATAATAATAGGAAGAGGAGGAAGAAACAGAAGAAGCAGCAACAACAACATAACCCATATGTTGTGAGTTTCTTGAGTCTCATGTTTTGGAACAAAATAATTCACCTTTTACTCTGCTCTCCTAGCTAGATGAAACTGTAACTAAATTAACTAAGCTTAACTACACTTGGCTTCTACGTGACTCACTTTGAAGTGCTCAGACATTTCCCAATATTTAAAGCTATATGTTAAAGTCCTGGTCAAGGCCCATATCAGTTCTTTCTAGAAAGGCCTGGTAACTATTCCTAGAGACAAAAATGATATGAAGCATGTGCTAGCTTGCTTTTCAGTTCAAAGAGGTCCACCGGGCAGCTCACTCTTAATTTTGCCATCTTAAGTGTTTACTCCAGGGTGACCTGTTTGGGCATGAATTTCTGGGAATGTATAGCAGGGTAGGAGAGGAGCTATGCCATTTTGAGTTTGCAGAATTTTGAAGGCTGAACTGAGAACTTTGGAAACTACCTAACTCATCACTCCCTAAAAAGCCTTAAAGAGTTTGTATAGGTACCTAAGAGATAAATTAACAGAAGAAAAAGATTTATCATTTAGCTGTAGAAAGTTAAGACACTGTCTCCAGAAGCCCAGCCCAGACTCCAGAATCAGTCTCCTGCAGAGGGGGCTGGTGATCTCTAAGTTTTGCGAGTACCTGAGTGACTTCTCTGAGCAGGCAGATTAGGGAACCCCTGATGTAATAACTCAGTGGATCAAATCCAGAGTTGATTTAATTCTGAGTGGGTTTAAAATGGGTTTTCCTCTTTGTGAATGGGGATAAATACTTTTGTGAGAAAGTGTCAAGTGAAATATCTCCTGAGAAGTCTTATTGAGCTGTATATTACTCACTCCGGACATTCAGGTTTTCGGAGGAGACTTGTGAAGCTGGGTAGCTAATCTCTTCTTTGAATTCCTTAGAAATAGACGAGCAAATCTGACCCAGTGTCTCACCAGTGAACTATTAATTGAAGGGTAGCTGTTCTTTTTCAAAGCTCACTTCCCTCAAACATACCTCTTCTTACATGTCTACTCCCCCATTTGTAAAAAGATGAATTATCATCCTTGGAAAGACTCTGTTCTCATAAGTGCCAGAACTAAAATATTCATTCTCCCAGATTATTTAAAATCCTCTTTCTTAACAGCTTAATTGCTGATTTCAGTTTCTACTAACTCTGCAGGTTTGGCTGCAGCTGACAGATTTATAGCATCAACCCAGAGCTTTGTCTTTGCCAATTCACACCTTGAATTGAGCTTTTGTTCTGGGTTCTTTTGGTGACTATTCCAGAGCACTGCTCTGAGTTTCTCAGCAGCCTCCAATCCGATCCGATCTCCCACACCATCATCGCTGGCCGCCACAACCTCTGTGTGGGCCATGCCCATTAGGCCAAGAACAGCGCACTCTTCTTAGGTATGACACAGAAACTCTTGGCACTCATCATTTTCTTTAGAAATTATCATGATTTTCAATTTGTAGAATAACATAAACATAATATATGCAGCAGAAATAAGTTAGAATGTTCTAAAACAACTCTAAAAAACGTTTAAACATCTCCAGAAAACATTTTATTAATTTTTTTAGTAGTATATTATTTTCTTCCCTAATAGCTACAGAGGAATTGGAGGCCTTTTGTTACATTGAAATGATAAATTGAATTATACCAATTCAGTTTAGCAGAACTAATGCTTACTCACTTGCTGGGCAAATCAATCTGTTTATTTTCTTTAACACAAAAAGGAAATGATAATTAACCTTGGGGATAATTTTTTAAATTCATGTAAAGTTATTACAGTAACAGAAAATATTTGCCGTGGGGCTACTCACTGGCTGGGTAAGGAAAATTTTACTTCTTTACAAATAAAATTTAGAATTGAGCATCTAAAATTGGAAATATTATTAAGAACTTATAGAGTATCTGTTATAGTTTAAAAGTTACTCCAGGATACGAGAGTATAGAATGATGTGCAGTCAAACTAGTGACTTATTTCTTTAGTATTGTGAGACTATTAAAGTTCCTTCAAATAATAATAAAAACAGATAGCAGGATAGAAATAGGTAGGTATGAATCGAAGTTTGAGAGAGACAACTGGGTCGAGATACTGAATTATTCAAAGCAGAGGTAGCATTTGAATTGTTTGGAAGGTGTGTAGGAATAAGAGAAGTCACAGATGGAGAGGCTACTTTAGGTGTGGAATGATGTAATTTGTTATACAAATGTGTGTGGTGCACTGTCAATTGAGCTAATGAAGATTAGCTCAACTTCATTAAATAGAGAAAAAAAATGCTTTCAAAGGAAGGTTGAGATTAGATTATAGTGGACTAGAATTCCAGATTAAGAATTACATGCTGTATTTTGATAGGCAGCTGTTTATTCAAAGTTTTTTTGTTTTGGTTTGGCTTAGTTTGTACATAAGAGTGATATCGGGTAACCTACCTCTGCAGTGTTTGGGAATACTGAGAGTGTGCATTGGTGGTTGGAGGCACCGAGACATGTTAGTGGACCCAGGAAAGTCCAGACAGAAAATGAGAGTCTGCACTAGGGAGAAGTCTAAAAAGGAGAAAAACAAATTCAAGGGAAAGGCTTAGAAGGAATTTGATGACTGTTTCGTCGTCGTCGTTGTTTTGTTTTTAAGGAGAGGGTACGGACATGTCAGTTCAATGAATGATTACTAAATATAATTTATGAGGACATAAAAGCAGTATTTCTTTTATGTCCTCATAAATTATATTTAGTAATCATTCATTGAACTGACATGTCCGTAAGTTGGGGATGATCAAATTTATTGACAATATCATCCCCTCCCCAAATAAAAAAAAGCATTGAACCGTGTTTAAAAGTCTGGCATATATTGGTTTCGATCATATGATGTTACTATGTAAGTATGTCTTCTGTTCTTAATTATAGTCCCACAGTAGATTCATTAGTGTCTTTTTATAAAATATTCACAACTGCCAGAAGTTCATAGTACAAAGTAGGTTGCAGCCCCGCTGAGTGCTGAGTTTGGATTTCACATCTCACAAACCCAGGGCCTATGTGGAGGCTAGGTCTCTTGGCCAGTAACTGGCCTTGTGAGAGTAGGCCTGGCAAACTACCCAGTTCCTGCCTCCCAGGTGGTCATTCTCCACACCATGTATGGCACATGACTTTAAAATGTTATCGAGTGTAACTTTAAAATTTTATTTAAAAAATGAAAAACATTGTTTCTTTATACAAAAGAAAAAGTGGCCTTAAAGGATATACTTATGTTTGTCTTGGGTCTTTACAATCTGAATGGGTCATTTAACTTTCTCAGATACACTTTCATTGTACATCTAAAATTGTGTGTTAGAGAAGGATTGTGAGTATGAGATTTCACGAAGCTCTCAGACACACCCCTTAAAAAACTCAAGGATCTAAGGGTGAGCTGCTACTTGGAGTCCTTCTTTAGTTTGTCTCTGCCTGTGATACCTGTGGTTTTAATTACCATGCAGTTTGTTGACTCGAACAGGGTGATATTTATATTAGTCAACTGGTTCAGATATTTATTTGGTACCCATTATGAACAAATCTTTCTTATAGATACTACGAAAAATACAAAGTTGAATAAAAGAGTTATACTGTGTGTCACTTCAGGGAAATTATACCTTGTAATGTCCAGAAATACACTACTGTATTAATTATCTCTGATTTTAAAGCTATATTTTGAACATTGTGGTTATTCATAACATGACAGGAAATGAGGTATTGTGTTGATTGAGATAAATCTGATCCAGATGATATTTGATACATTATTATCCGAGAAAGTGACTGTTACTTACCACAGGAAAACTGATGTATCTGCCCAATTTCCAATCATCAGCCTGGGGCCAATTTCATTAAACATATATGACAGAGGTGGCAGAAGTGGGTCCTATGAAGCAGCTTCATGTATATGCAGACTTATTTGGGAGGGTCAGCCCTTCTTAGTGTGGTATGAGATCTCTCCAGGGAATGGGCTTTTTTCCTTGATACATTATCAGGTGATGCAGTCCAACTAGTACTGAAAAGACATGGCAGTAGTTACTATATTCTTTACCTTGCTCTTTCATAATAATAACAGACAAAATTATAGAATGCATTATTAAAGTTATAGCTTGTGAGTTCATAAACGAAAAATCTGTAGTTACTACAGTGCTACATGGATTTACTAAATATAAGCCCTCTCGCTTATATTTCAGGGTCACCTCATTTCTCCCCTTTCTAGGGAGAAGGGATGGTTATTGAGGTTCCAGCAAAGCCTTTAAAACATTTGTAATGGCTTCTGGGTAGCTCTTTGGGCATTTTGGTGGATTAGAGACTGATTAAATCATTGAATCCAAAAATGACTGGTAGATTGATTCCAGAGGAAGATTTATGGCAGTAATCTTCAAAAAGTTATCGGATGATAGTCAAAGCAGTGAGTTTTGAGGAACCAGGATGTTTAGATTATGAAAGACAATGGGGAGAGGATAGCTGTGTTCAAATATTTGAAGAACAATTTTGCATAAGAAAAACAGAGAGACTTATATGAGTCCAAAAGTGTATATAAGACAACAAAGAACTATTGAGTCTCAGTATAAGACCAAATCTTATAGAGTAGCAAGAGTTTGCCAATAAAATCTGTCCTCTGAAGCACCATAAGTGGCCTCAAAAACCAGTGCGTTCTCTCACTGGATCGTGCCATGCACTCGAATGTGTGACCATTCAGCAGGGGAACTGTAACAAGAGATTCAAGGAAGAGGTTGACCTTTTAGGTTTCTTCCAACGTTGGAGTTATCACTTCCGTAATTTTGTAGAGACGCATCTGTGGGACTTAGGTTGGCCCCACCATATCAAGGCAAATTATCTATGCCTTGAATGCCACTTGTCTAGTTTTTCTTATACATGAGGCTAGTTTGAAATATGAGAGGGAAATTCGAGCTCTGAAATGATCGGAATGGAAATGATATTTGGCCTCACATTCACATTGATTATGTATTAGTCCTTGACAGAACAATTTTGCAGTTTACCTAGTATCTGGCTGAGTTTAGGGACTTAGAAGGAACCCGACTAAAATTTAACAAAGTTGGGGGTAATTCTCCCTTGCTGTAAGAAATAATATGGATGCTAGCTGTACCTTTCTTCCTCCTTCACTGGAGACTCTTTGTCTTAGCTTTTGCTGATGCAACCTTGGATTCTCCTAGATTTGCCTTTTTACTGGGAGACAGTAAAAACTGCTACGTATCGGTGCATCTCGTGGAACATGGAACTGTTTTCAAATAGAGATTTCATTATTGTTAAACTCTCATGCCTGGACATCCATTGCAGATTTCTGCCATGTACTTTGAATTTGGCCACCACTGCAGACATCCTGAAGGCCAAGGACCAATTGACTGTTAAATAATGATAATGATCCTGGGCAAGCTTTCTCCAAAGGCTGCACTGGCAGTTATATTTTCAGAGGTTGCCACCAGAAAAATCAATTCTATCCCATAAAAACCCTCCTCACATGGATCTTTTTTTATCTATGAATGCCAATTCTGGTATGGTTATTTTGCAAGCATCATATTAACTAACACTTAAAAAAAATATGTGTGAAGTATACTATTGAATATAGAATTAGACAGGTCTTTGAAACATCTTTGACCTGTTAAGAATCCCACAACAGTATCACTTAACATTGTAAATCAACTCTTAGCTCCTGCTCTGACAGAGCAGTTAGATATGACATTTACCTCAACATTTCATGTGGTTTGGTATGTTAACTACAAAAAAATATATATATGATTTTTTTTTATAGCTGGTGATTTTGATCACATCATTTAAAAAATATGAAATAGAATGGGTAATTTCAGTATCTTGCATAATGCAACTCTTTACAATGTTCCTGGGTTTAGTAATAGTTAGAAGACCTTGTGTATAACTGACTCTCCAATTAGTTGTGGTTTTATATAATTTAAATTCATCTTGTCACTTAGTTAAATTTACATCTTATAGATATTGAATACCTTGGAAAATATAAAATTTTATTATGAAAACTGTGTTTCTTAATTGGTTTGTACCTTAAAATGTGATCTGAGGACCAGTACTAGTCCATAAACTACTTATTATAAGTTCACCACAACATAAATACAAAAATTGTCAATATTTAGAAACTTTGTAACATTTCTACAACAATTTCATTGAATTTTACAAAAGTTAATTAGTATGCAATGGATTGGAATTAAGAAAACAAAATACTCACCCAGATAGTTTGAGAAGTACTGGTAATACCTTAAAGATGACAGTACAAAAAGAGGAGAGGAAGGCAGACACCCACAGAGAGATAAACAGATGTTCCCAAAGGCAGTAGAGATAAGAAGATCAGCTTAATGCTTTACAAGGTTCCTAATCCAAATGTGATTTGAGGATATTAGATCACCTTCCCTCAGAATCCCCCTCTCCTTACACTGTCACATGGTGCCCAAACTCCTCAGTGCTAATCTTTTAGGAAAGAACAGTTATCTCTAGAAGACACCATTTAATGTGCATGCTGTCTAGACTTGTTCGTTTAGCCTCCCTTGCATGTTTGATACTTTCATGGGTTAACTTAAGAGCTGAGGGCCCTGAGGTGCATTCAGATCCACGGGGCCCCTTTTTGATGATGAGCCCTGTCCACTTAGGGTCTAAGAGAAGGAAACCTCAGTACTGCACTGCCCAGATTGCAAAGCATGAGTAGCAGTGGCTGTCTGGAGCTGGCCGTCCTTTCCACTCTCTATCTCCTGCATCCTCCCTTGCTTTGAAATGGTACTGCCTTATTCCAGTTTTAGAGTGAAGGAGAGGAAAAAGGATGGAAGAAAAGAGAAAAAGAGAAAAAGAGAAAAAAAAATAAATGAAAAGGAAGAGAAGCCTGGGGGAAGCTAGCTGTGATATGGAAGAGGGAACCACTGAGTGAATTGGGTATTAGAAGATATATGAAACCATAATTTTAAAACCTTTAAGGTTTTGTCTTCTAATCGTGGACACCTTTCAGCCACTGACACCGAAGTATTTGTGTGCAAAATTCTCTTTCCTTTTTCCTGTTTTCTTAATTCTAGAGCAGTTGAATTGAAGCATTAGTTTTGGTATTTGTTTGTAAAATATTCCATCTTGAATGGTTAGTACAGACAGGCCACTTACTGAAAGTGCACTCTGCTCAGAGACACTGCGGACACAACTTAACAATATTAATCCTCAATATTGCATGTAAATAAAGTGAGTTGCTTTGTATTTCATGTAATGGCTGGTTTAAGAATACTCAAGGCTGTGTTGTGTGAACCAGGCCCATTAAAATTTTTTTTTCATTAGATATATTGAGTTATAAACTTAATAAGTCACACTATCTTCATTCTATCACTTTTAACTTCTCACTTCATATTTCACCTGGTGGACATGAGAAGCCCCTATTGATGCCCAAACAAAGGGACTTTGAGTGTGTCCACTATAATAGTGTGCACTGATCCCCATAAACTCTGAGATGGAGCGTGTGTTTCACGGGTCATTAAGTTAGTTTTTATGCACATATGCCATTTCAAGTTAGTTCTCTGCTGCTAAAGATTTCATGCATATATATTTGGTTAGCTCTAATTGGAGATTTTTGCTTGTGGGTGTCTTTAATAATTAAAGCAATCTTTTCTTGCCTTATAGGACTTTTGGTTTCTGTGTTAGCATCATCATCAACATCACCAGTATCACATTAGTATTTATTGAACGACCCCAGTATAAATTGGGTAGACTTTATCCCATAACATGTATTCAAAGGCTTGATATAAAAAAGAGTAGGGTGAGGGAACTAACATTTATTACATAATATTTATTGCATACTAAGTGTAGAGAATGTTACCCGTTATCACATCAACCTTCCTAAGAACACTGTTAGGCTAGAATTTTTGTCTTCATTTTCTAATGAGAAAATTGAATCCCATAGTACTTAAGGCATTATTCTAAACAATGAGGCTGAAATTCAAACACAGGTCTTAGAGATTCTGGAAGCCCTATTCTTTACATGATCCAGCCACCCATTAGCTTTTAAGCACATTCAAAAGGTTTTTATTCTTCGTTTATCTGTTTCAGTGTTTTATGTGGTTTTAGTTCTTTGTTTTGTGAGTGATTATGACAGCTCAAATCCATCTCCAGATAACACTGTATACGAAACAGTTAAAGATCAGTAATAAATATAAAATAAAATTTTATAAAGTAACATGAAGTAGTAGAAACCACGCTACAATGAAAAAAGAGAGGAGGTCTGTGTTTTAGGTTCAGGTCTACAGTAAGTTTTGCGGGTCCGACTATAAATTTTGACATATTTTATTAAATCTATAAAATGAGAAAACAGACCTACATAAATTCTAAGGTCTAACTTGAAACTTAGAGAAATGTATACCCAAAACTTTAAAAACATTCTCAAACCAATTTAATTTTATGTATTATCAAAAAAACATTTTTAAAGAAATACTATTTTCTCTGACTTTGAGTAAGTTTATATAAGATGAAAATAAACTTGGCCTGATTGCAAGACAAAACACTAATAACAATAGTGCTATGCCTTCTTTTAAAATCATATATTGTCTTTAACCATGCAACTCTGTAAAACTGTTAATTTGTCTGTTATGGACTGAATGTTTGTGTCCTCCTAAAATTCACATGTTGAAATCTTACCCCCTCCCCAACCCCCTGCTATATGATATTAGGAGGTGAGGACTTTGAGAGATAATCAGGATTAGATGAGGTCATGAGGGCGGTGACCTCGTGAATGTGTTTAGTGCCCTTACAATAGACATGAGAGAGCTTGCTTCCTCTCACTGCCTTTTGCTATGTGAGGACACAGTAAGAAGTCAGCGGTCTACAGCCTCCAAGAGGGTTCTCACCAGACTCAGCCAGGCTGTCACCATGATCTCAGACTTCCAGCCTCCAGAACTATGAGAAATAAATTTCTGTTGTTTCTGCTGTTTCTAAGCCACCCTGTTATAATAGCCCAAAAAATAGACTAAGATATTTTCCCCACATTACATATGAGGAAATTGCTGTTCTTATAAGTAAGTTCATTTGATGGGGATCATAAGATCTGTTACAGGTGGGACTTTAGTTTAAACTCAGTTTTTCCTGAATTTCAAACCCTTTTTCTTTATATCATTCCAAAGGAAGGTGCCACCTCCAATAGCCCTTGAGCTTCCCTAATAAGGGCATATCGCTCAGGGGGCTGGTGGCTGCTTCCCTCGTGAAAGCTACGTCCAGTCTCTGGGATGCGGGGTTAGATACCAGCTGATGCAATGCTGTAGAGGGAGCAAGAAGAGCTTCCTGCAGGAAAGGCACTGGGACCTTTTAGTAGAATGGAAGGATCCAGTCTCATGCTTTAGGGCCTGTCTTATATTCTGCACATATTTACCATTTCTGAAAAGGGGTAGATTTAGGATAAATGCAACAAGATTTTACCTTCAGAGATGAGTAGAAAATTTGAAGTAGTTTTCCTAAGAGATGTTTTAGGACAAATGTATGACTAGGCCTCAAAAATTATTTGGGTGAGATTATGGATTACATCAATTCTTAACAAGTCATAAACTGAGGCTTCATATATTTGTTTAATATTGTCCAGAGACAGGAAGAAGAATTAGCACATTTCCTTGATAGAAATCAGTTCTCCTCCCCACATAATAACAATAATGAAAATAACAATTGCCACATTATCGACAAGCTACTCTGTGCCAGCCATGGTGTTAGGTGCTTTGCACTTATTCATTTAATTATGCTAACAGCTGTACTAGGCAAAAAATGTTATTATCACTGTCTTCCAGCTGAGGAAGCAGAGGCCCAGAAAAGTTAAATGTCTTATTCAAAGTCACATGAAGGCAGAACCACAATTTAAACTCCTATCTACCCAGAGCCTGTATTATCTTTTGTAAAAGACTTTTTATTTGGAAAAAAATGCAAATTTACAAATTTACCAAAAAAAAAAAAGGAAAAGAAAAGAAAGAAAAAGAAAAAATAAAGAAAGGAAAGAAAAAAGAAAAAAATTACAAAGAATGACAGTATTCAGATTTGCCTGTGAACATTTACCCAATGTTAGAGCCCACACACTCCTGTTTTACCTCCTCCCCACAAGGAGAATCCATCATTTACTTTTAGATTCCTGGATTTATCTGGTCTCATTATCAGGTCAGCATGTCCATCTCGTTCAGTGCCCTAGTGTAATTATAAATTTTAAATATCTCTGAAATGGAAGCAGCCGTGTCACATTATAGTTACATAAAGACTGCACGTGAGGCTAATACGTAAGTCTTTCTGGGGTGGGAAATGACCACCTTTTTGAAAATTGCTGTTCTGAAATGTTTCTGGTTTTGCTGATTATTTTTCCAAGGATATTGGCAAAAGACTGGCTGTGGTAAATAATGCCTCTTGTATTCTTTTGCCTTACAGAGATTTCTTTTTTGAGTGGCATTTTTTTCTTTGTAGGTTCGTTTATTTACAGAATTGTTGAGGTAAAAATTAAATGAAAAGGCTTAGATTTTCTTTAGATTTTCCAAGGATCTGTCAGAAGAGGGCAGACTTGCATGCGACAGCTGTTGCCTGTGTAATTAAGTGATCTGCATGCTGACCCTGTACAGTGGCAATGAAGATTTAATAATAAACAAAATGAAAGCTTATTTTTTTATTTGGTGCAGGATTTCTAATAAGACATCAGATTCAAAAGGTTTACAAGAACAACAGACTGTATTCGTTGTATTTTAAATGCCAAATTAAAAAAAAAATTGTTTGAATCTATTTTTCATTCCCAGGCAGCATTAGTTTCTTCAGTATTTCTGAAGGTTCTATTTTTTTTTAAGTTTTTCCCCATGATGGAATGTCCCCTCACTTACCAAGGCAATTTCAGTGGTGAGTACTTTTGAAGGCAGAGAACTTACAAAAGTAAAAAGCTGCTTTAGAGTTTACAGTATTATTTAATTTGCTATGCTGCTAAAAGAGGAATAGTGAAAATTCACTAGTTATGAATGCACTTCCTGGACATGCCATATAGGACCATAATTATATACCATCCACTCTGTTTCTCTTCTCCCACCTTTAGCACGCCTCTTGCCCCCTTCCTCTGCTCCCAGGCACCCTCGCTGACCCTTCTATTGGCACCACCTAGCGCTGTCTCTGGAACTCTGAGTCCATCTCCTAGGATCTTTCATGCCGATTAAGGATTGTAAACATCCGTAATTAACTTTGTTTAGGGAGTTGTGATATTGGGATTTATAAGAATATATATTTGGTCTTCCTCCCCTTTCGTTTCTAGCGCAGAGCTTCTAAAACCAGAGGAATTTCTTAAGTGATGGGAGCCATAAAAGTGTCCTTTGTTGTGTTAATGAGGTGACTTTTGGAACTCAACTAAAGATGGGGCTGGTTGCCAGAGGAGCCGATCAGATCATATGATTAGAAGACTGGAAATTTTGCGCCCCCCACCTTCCCCCACTCCAGCTCCAGGGTGGAGAGAGAAGTTGGAGATTGAGTTTCATCGCCAGTGGCAAATGTTTTAACCATTCATGCCTGGTAATGAAGCCTCCATAAAAAAACAAACAAACAAACAAAAAACAAAAGACAGGGTTGGGAGAGCTTCAGGTTGGTAAACACATGGAGATTCTAGGAGGGTGGTGCACTGGAAGAGGGCACAGAAGCTCTGTGTGTGATCTCCATACCAGTCCCGTGCATCTCATCTTTCTGGCTGTTCCTGAGTTACATCCTTTTATAATAAAACTGGTAATCAAGTAAGTAAAATGTTCCTCTGAGTTTTGTGAGCTGCTTAGCAAATTAGTTGAACCCAAGGATGGGGATCTTCAGAACCTCCAAATCTATAGCATGTTAGTCAGAAGCACAGTTGCAAACTGGGCTTGAGATTGGTGTCTGAAGAGAGGGTGTAGAAAGGCAGTCATGTGAGGCTGAGCCCTTAACTTATGGGAGGTGACGCTCTCTCTGGGTAGAGTGTGTCAGAATTGAGTTGAGTTATAGGACACCTGAGCGAGTATCCAGAACATTGCTTGCTGTTGTGGGCGACCCTCACCCTGTGCGCGCACACACAGACACACACAGACACACAGACACACACAGACACACACACACACAGTGGAACTGGGTCTCAGTATCACCCTTTAGGAAACTTCTTTATTTTGGACACTGCCATAACCATTTCCCTCATTTTCATCGATCTTCCAGCTTCTGACTTGTTATGTTAGAGAAGTCTCACAGTATCTCCAAGGATAGATGTCTCAAGTTTATGCAATTTGAGGTGTCAAATGCCAAAACTAAAATACTTCAGTAATGAGTTCGATGTCCTTTATTCAAAGGAAAACAAACCATGGATTGGGGGACTACAGTGCTTCACGAGCAGTGGCACACTCTTCCTGAGGGATTTTGGGCAAGAGGGATGTTCACAGAGCCTGAGAAGAGGAAACATGGAAACAGGGCATAATTGGATAGGAGATCAAGGGTTTCCTGGGAGGCTGGTGGGTCCTATTTCCTAGAGTAAGGCGAGCTAGCTAATGGGAGCTGGGGGATTGTGATTGGTTTATGTTAGGTCTCCGGACAGTTTCCTGTAAATGCTGGCTGATTTAAGTTTAGATTTGTGACATGGGGCTGGGCCCATGGGGCAGCCTCTATTTTATGAGTCTGAATATGGAAATTAACTTAATGAGAGGTCATGGTTTCGATAAATTTAATGAAAAGATTAAAAAATTAAAAAATACAAAATTATAAATAATCATTAGATGCAGGGCTTTTGGAGATGACAGTGCTTAAAATCGATTAGCTTTTATTTCTTTTATTTACCCCCTCAACCTTTCCCCCTCTTCCATCATGTTATATAGCCCATTTGTTCCTTATATAAGCCAAAAAAAAGATTTAAAAAAAAAAAAAGACAGTAAAAAGCTACTCTGGTTATCTTGGTTGCTAAGTCTTGGCCTGAAAGTTCTCCCTATGATTTTGATATAAAATTACATACAGTGAATTATGTCTTTAACCTCACAGGTCTTTCCGTAATCTCTTCTTCCCTCATTCTCAATTAAATCAGATCTCCACCCCACAAACAAGCATTTAGAATGAGAACGAGGATGTTTCTAATTTAGTTTATTCTCAGTTCTGCCTAATTATTAGATAATAATAGTATTAGATTACACTATTTTAAAAAATCAAATTTTATTTTGAATATATGCCAGTTTAGCTACACTCTTAAAATAGAGCTTTCTGGCCTGGCTACAAAAACTAACAACCACACACAGCACTTTTATCGAGGAGATTACTACCAGTGTTTCAAATAATGAGCTTAGAAATGAAATTTGAGAAACAACCTACTTGTAAGCTCAGGCCAGTTTTCACGACCTAGAAGGTAGGCTAGGCTGCTGTTTCACTCAGTGTTCTTTGTGTGGTGGCCCCAGTCTTTAGGCTTATGTCTTCATTCTAATGATGTCTTGCCATATCTGCACACAGCTCCCATTACTTGATATTTCTCTAAATTTCTCCACTTTTAAAATCCTGTGTAATTACAAGGTTAATGGTATGTTACTATGCCTTCAAAGGAACATCAGTATCATTTGTCATATGGAAGACAACTGCAAAAATAAATACAATGAAACTAATTACTGAGCAGATACCGAGGCCTGCTTCCTCTGCTAAAAAGGAAGTTACAAAATGCTGTAGAGGCTTGAAGAACAAACTAGAAGCTAAAACTTTATTCTAGAACTAACCAGAAAGTTTCACAGAGAATTAAAAGGGGACTGACTGCACTTTTGTCTGAGTGATTCAGTGGTACCTAATGACTCATCTATGTTATATCGTAAGGTCACCTTTGAGAAACTCTCATGGAGAAGCTCCTTGCATTTACTTTCGCTGGAATTCTTTATGTCTTATGAGATTCATTACATTAACTTAATACTGGATGGAATGATGGAAACATTTAGGCACACATGATTTTTACTGTATTTCAGTCATATTTTTACGTATTTTTTTTTTAAACTCAGCTTTTATTGGTATAATACCTGTTTCTCAGGATTATTGTGTTGAGTAAGATCAACGTATGTGAAAATGCCTGGAACACTGTTTGGTCCTTCAAAATGGCAATGCCCTCAGTTCTGCTCCTTCTTCCCAACCAAGGAGGAGCTGAGAAGTAAGAAAGGAGGGCAAAATGTGCTTACTGCCATCTATTTCATTGTATATAATGGTAAAAAGCACATGAGCCCTTTGTTTTTTATACATATATAATTACATGAATAAAATTATACATTTTAGAGCTTGATTTTGAAGAACTGAATTAGTATCAACATTACATACTTTTTTTCACAGTTTCAGAAAATGGAATATCGGAAGCACAGTAGTGAGGTTTTATTTGGACTAACATTATAAGTAGGTTTCTCGGTGTAACATTTATACATATGAGCATATTCATAATTTGGAAAGTTTAAAGACACTTCCATGTGTGGGGTGTGTGTATGTATGTATATGTGGAGGGATTTGTAGCTGTCAGGAGGTTTTATTGTCTGACATTTTAAAAAAGAATCAAAATTTAAGAAAAGCAAATGATCTATTCACATTTATGCACATAAATTATAACTAAAATTACAGGTGTTAAATCATAGTATGCACTTTTTGCATAAAGACAAAGCATTTGTTCTTTAAATGAGATGGAGGCAGCCCCAGAGAGATTGTTGTACCTTTAAATGGCACTTGACAATTTTAAAAAGTATTATCTAGGACACCTTAAGGCACAATGTGTAGTAATGTAGTTACTACAAGGCTGTTAGATTCATTGCCAAATAGTGTTCAGAATCCAAAGAGCAGATAAATTAGATTTTAATTGGGTTTTAAAGCTAAGGTGAATAAGTAGATAAGGTAGAATTAGTCGGGAACGTATTAATGTAATAAAAGTCTTGGTTCTCTAAGGCTCTTATATAAAGACCAGGCACCTATCACTGATAAATGATGTCATGGAGCATTCCAGAAAGATTGACATTGATAGGTGGGGTCCCTGTGATCCAACATAATCATATTAGCTGGAGCAGTGGAAAACCAGAGGCCCGGCCTGAACTTTTAGTTGTATTACAGAATTTTAAACATAGAATGAAATGGAATTTTACTAAGCCGATAGGACTTGTCAAACGTAAAATTTATTATTTTTTTGTTAGTGTATTTTAAAACAAAAATTCAGTGCACAGCACCAAGTTGTTTGTGGCCAAATATGTTGAGTGCCTGATTTTGCAGAGACTGGGTAGTAATGATAGCTTATAGAATCTAGTTACAAATCTAGACATATGCATTTTTAAGATTTTACTTTCTGTGTAAGCCTGGTCATTTTTCAGTCCCTTTCATTCTTTTTTTCTTTTTACTATCATTTCACCTGTTTACATTGGAATAAATATGTTTAAATGATTGTTCTCTTAATATGGTTAAAAAAATATACATTTATTGACACCATTTTGTTTTCTATAGTCTTTAAAAGCTTTTTTTTTAGCATTATGGATCCTTCTTTTAAGCACATTAATTACTTTTCCCTTAAAAAAGGCTTTTTACTTTGGGAATGTTTCTTTGCTTGTTTGCTTTGCTTGTTTTTAAATATCTTGATTATCTATTCTATGATTAATCATTTTTCAAAAACTGAAAGTTTAGTAACAAGTTTAGATTTAAGTATAGAGAAATGAATATGTTGTATATGAATGATGATTGAGTATAAAGTATAAAGAAAGAAAATTCCTATTCACAGACATTTGAAGCCATGATTTTTTTTTCATACACATACACGTACATTACCGATTATGTAACATACTTCAGCAAAGGCTAATATTTAATCTTTTCTTCTTGTAAATTAGGTAGAATTGGAAATTGGATCATATCGTATTAGTATTTAGGAGCATCAGTTTGTAGAGTCTTAAGAACAAATTGATATGCATTGAAAATTTAATAATAAAATGAAAAAACAGACATTTCTAGAAATACTCTAGAATATTTCTGGACCTTTCTGGCAGTTTTGGTTTTTAACAAAATTGAAAAGTACTCATTACGAATATGAAATTGCAGATAACTACCCATTTGATCATTTGGGACTAACTTGCTTGAGAATACTCACTATTTCTATTATAATCCTTTACCCCATCCTCACTTCTTCCATCCAAGTTCTTTTTTAGCCTAGAAACCTGAACAAAGGTGGCAATCAGCCTACCATCTCTAGACTGACAGCAGGTTGCCATGAGAACCTCGAGCTAGTCAGGGCACAGATGTCCATGCATATGTGAGGCTGTCGGAATTTTCTACCTCTGCAGCATCGTGCTCCCTCTGGAACATTTCTGTTAATATGTTCAAGTGGTCTATATGGCAAGTGTGTTTCATTAAGTACCTTCCCAATTAGAGCAAGACTCCAAGGTGAATCCCAGTTTGGTTCAGTGAACAGCTCTCTAGTTTATGACTGCTAGGCTCCCATCTTGGAAACAAAGCAAGAAAGTCCATCTCCAATCCTGGAGGAACAGGTGATGGCCCACGTCAGCCAACTGTTAGGCAATCTTCTTGAACTCTTCCAGTGAACATTTATTGAACACCTACCTTTTGTAAGGTATCCAAAGATTGGTCCCCAAGCCACTTAAAGCCTATTAGAGGAGAGAAGAGGTGATTTTTAAAACTCTGCTATTGGAGAAGTGAAGATAAAGTACTAAGATATTCAAAGGAGAGAAAAATAATTTCCAACCTCGAGGTTTCTATAGTGCTAAAAGTGAGGACTCAGTATCAAACATATACACACTTCTGCATGCAAGAATATTTTACTCTCTTCATATGGTCACTCATTAATCTTAGCAACATGATAAATACTCGACAGTTCTGAGTCCCCAGACCCCAAATGAACACCCTGTTATTTTCATACAAAGTGTGTAGGCTGACGAGAAACTCATGACTGCATGGCAGTGGATGTAGGGACAGTGCACAGAGAAGGTCATTACATTAACTTGGAATGTGTTTCATGCACAGCTTCTTTCATGCACAGTTACTTCTTGATTGATGAGCCACTAAGCCAGAGAGAAAACCCTGAACTAGTCTAACCCCATCACTGCAGCTTTGATCTTTATGCAAATTAGTTGTCAAAAAAGTAAGATCATTAAGTGGCAAAACTTAGAGGAATCTTTTATTTGAGCTGATCCCTCCAAACAAGTACGGTACCTTTGAAAGCCTTAAAACCCAGGGATATGTACACTTTGCAGAGAGTTCAAACGTCAGTTATGGTTGCATACATTTCTTAATGTGTAAATTTATCTTTTAATCACGTTAGTGTTACTGGCCTAACAGCAATGCAATGTTTAACTTTTTTTCCTTTCCAATAGCAGTGAGGATTTTCCATGGTTCAGTCCTCAACCTTTCACAGAGTTCCCATTGTAACCATTTGTATGAGATCTCATGGACAGGACCAAGAATAATTGAAACAGAGTAACACTCAGTGGTCTGTAATGAGTCTGTATACGCAGATCGCATGTATTTCTAGTGTATTCGAACTATCTCTAGGATATTTATATAGGAACTCAGAACCCTCTCACTATTCTCTGCCCATTTAAACATCCTCTATGAAGCCTCACTCTGGCCTGTCCTCTCAAGATGCGTTCAGCCTCTTCTTGCGTCTTGACCTTGTTAAAGTTATTCAAAATCTAGGCTTCCCTGCTCTATTCTCAGAACTCTTCGATTTGAAGTGAAATTTGATGAGGAGATAAACAAAAGTGTTCATTTGGTATGTGTTAATGGATATTCCTCTTAAGTGACACATTTGCATTTTTAAAAGGGGTTTTAGAAATAATGCTTTCTTCCCAAAGAGTGATCCTTAGAGTAAGAATTTCAAAAACCAAGGCAGGCCTGCTGAGGGGCACTTGGGAAAGCAGCCTTGAGCTTCTGTGTTTCTAAGCAGCTGAGTAGCTGTCAGGTCTACTTTACGTAGATCCTGTAGATCCCAGCATTGTTTGACTATTAGACTCCTGCTTTTACAGCACCATTCAAAAATTAACACCTTCAACTTGGTTAGCTTAATTTTCAGTAATGGCTTTTGTTTCTCCATAGCCTGGATGTGTAAGTTAGCCTTTAGATGTGGTCTCACACTTATGTATTTTGACTACCTGTTCTCCTTACCACTATTTCAGAACAGGTTGTATAACCCTGCATCTCGCCACTAGCTCTCTTATCCAGCAGCGGCCGTGCCTTCTATTGCAGATGACTGACTGCATTCTGGGGCCTGCCATGGGACACCTGGACTGCTATTTCATAATAAATGACACATAAGTCTCACTCATAAAATTGCTCCACAAGTCGGACTCCAACTGAGGAGTAGTTCCATGGGCGTATAGGTGGTGAATGCCAGTTGGCATCTGTTTCTAAATGGATACTACTGCTATAGTGCAAGGAGAGAAAAGTACTTTTCATAAGAGTTGTGGACATTCTTAAAGATCCTACAGTCCCACCTCTCATGTTGGAATTAATAATAAATAATAACCACATCATCACGTATTTAGAACTTATGCTACAGATGTTAAAGTTCTGTATGTCAGTTATCTCATGTAATCATCATCCCAACAGTATAAGAAGGGACCGTTATTAACCAAAACCCACATTTGAAAACATTGAGCGTTACAGAGTTTCACTATCTTGCCTGGTGCCATGCAGCCAGCAAGTGCCTGTGCCAGGATTTTTCAGGTCCCTGCAGACTAACTCCAGACTCTGCCACGAAACTGACTCTAGACTCCAACAGACCAGGAGTTCTATATCTGGGAAGGTGGTAGTTTGCCCAAGGGCCACACACAATATAATTGGTGGCAAATCTTATCCAAGTCACCAGGCCCATGGACTTCAAGTCTAGCTGTCCATCAAGCCTCTCTCAGTGAAATTCTAGATTTTGTTTTGTTAAGGGATTGTTCTATTTCACAAAGAAAACCAAAAGGAAATGTTATTGTATTAGTTGGTACTAAAAGCAGCAGAAATAAAATTTATTTTATTTTATTTACAAGCCCTGAATCCTAAAAAGTTTTATTCTGCTAGGCCAGGTACCCTGTTGGTAGGATCAGAAAGCCAGGTGAGAGGGCCTGGCAATAACGAACCTGATAATGCTACCATTTATTGTTCTCTCTACTGAGCCACATTGTGCCACAGTCACTGACACAGAGAGGCAGTTGTTATCCCCAGTATGTTGTAGCCAAGATTAATTAGAATTCCTGTTTAGTTACAGATTTCATTTGTATTCCTTGCATGGAGGAAAATCATATGAGACCCAATGTGGAAATGAAAAACCCTACATGGACTGGTCTATGTGATACATTAAAAACATGAAGTTCCATTTATGGGCATATGCCTTCATTGAAGCCTGCCTTATGAGAAGTCATTGAGAATAATTCACAAAACACCTTTTCAGAGGAGAAAGTTAAAAAGAGTCTGGATTTTCCAGCAAAATTACTCTAGAAGACAGGAATCAGTTAGGAATTGCATTCAATTGCTAATAAGAGTGACATAAATAACAAAAACTTTTTCAAAAGGATAGTTATTTATATTTCATACAAAAAAAGAAGTCCAGAGACAAACATGGTCTTGGTGACATCCTTCATATCATCAGTGTCCCAGCTCCTTTCGTCTCTCAGCTCTGACGTTTTAGCAGACCTCCATACTCCGGGTTGCCTCATAGACTCAGCCTCAGTCATCTCAGCTCAATTCCAGGTTGGAAAAGCAAGAGCACTTACCAGCTCAGTGCCTGCCCTTCAAAGTTTCCCCAGTGCACGCTCGAGGGCTCTCATAGTACATTGGCTATCTCTGTCTGTAAAGAAAGCTGAAAATACAGGGAAGCGTAATTTTTTTAGCTGGGCGCATTGCTACTCCAGATAATGTAGGGGCTTTGTAAATGGAGAAGCAGGGCCTGAGAATGGATATCGGTTAGGCAGCAGGTAGAACTCTGCCACAAGGCATGTGGAGATTCTAAAAAAAGTGTCCAGAGAGTAAAAGTAACCTAAAATTGATAAAATATTCTTAAATATAGCTGATAAATTATAATATATAGATTATATTAATTCTGCTATACTATCCTTAAAGATTAGAGGTTTTTGAGAGTTAATAAATAACATGCTAATTTTCTTTCTATGTATCTGTTTCTAAATAAGAATACTGCAGCCTGAAATTGCTTAGAATAGAGGAAACAAATAACTCCTAGAAAAATCAACAAAAGGAAAAATTTTAAATTCTCCCATCTGCAATCCATATTTACTGAAAGCCTCTTAGTTTCCAGGCAGTGGGCTGGGAATGGGAGCGGCCAATGGGAACAAGACAAACACAGACCTTACCCTTAAACACTTCCTTGTGTAGTCACTTAATTCAAAAAAACTTGTCCTATATATCAACTTTAATTGAAAAATAAATTTAACAAAATCAAAAAACGCCTTATCCTAACACCTTAAAAAAACCCACTGGATGTAGACATTGTTTTTGAATGAAAATGTTTTATTTCATTTAAGTTGTAAAAAGAGGGAATTGGATACTTCATTCAGTCAACAAACTGTGATAGTACCCAAGATACACGCAGAAAGAAGTTTCGGGCTTATAAGAGCTTTCTCAAACAGGATGGCTGCCTTTTCCAGTTACAATTTAAAAAGGTGACAACTGATTTTACATGCCACTGGGTTGGTCTAGTATAGTCAGTGGAACTGTTGACAGTGGGTCAGTTATAGAAATCAGAGAGTACAAAGAATTGTGGGAGATACCTGGAAACTTAAGCTTGGGAGTGATTGCAACAAAGGACCGAACAAGCAAATGCATGAGCAAGTATTTGAAATATACCAACATCTTAGTGTGTGAAGAAAATTATGGAGTAGAAGAGTAAAACACTCAAATTATATATATTAATCATAAGAAACTGTCATGTTCAATAAGTAAAGAAGGAGAAAAAGAGCTCAGACAACGCCCTCCATACATAGTAACAGCATCATTTTAAACATTTCATTCAACCTATTAAGGATTATTAAAGATTGTTCATATTTTATTCAGGCACTGTGTTTCATGTAACAGCACTTGCTCGTAGGCATACATATTGCCATTCTCAGAAGATCTAAGGTCAAACGATGTCACTTAATACCTTTACTTTTTGTCAAAGATAAGCTTATTGCTTTTTTATCATCTAAATCTTAAAAGTCATACATATTCTCTCATTGGAAAATATAAAATTAAAGAAGACAGAAAAATTATATATTGTTTCATCACTCAGACACAACTGCTTTTAGCATTTGATGCAAATCTTTCCAATGGGTTTCCTTGTGAAGGTTTTAATGTTCTCTTCTACATAGTTAGCATCTTACATGTTTAGTGTTCAATGCATTCAATTCTCTCTTGCTGTCTCTTTTACTTTCCATATGACTGTTTAGCTCTCCACTTTAAATCAGCAAGCACTAGACGTTTTGCTTTGTTATTAAATTACATCCATTTATTTCTTTGAGTAATTGATATATGCTGGATCCTGGAGATGAATAGCCAAATAAGTCACAACCCTGCCTTCTGGAATTGTAGAGAAATCTATTTATTCAACAGATATTTAGTTATGTGCCCATTATGTTCCCATAAAGTGCTGGGCACCACAAATCCAGGGGTCAAGACAGTCTACTAGGGGAGACTCACAAGCAGTCGCCTTGTCATGTGATACACAGTAGGCCAGAGCTCCATATAGGGGTTTATGGAAGACAGAAAAAGGGCACTACTCAATTAGACCTCGGGAATTACAGGTGGAATGGTTTGAGGACAAGGTAATGTCTTCGTTAATTTTTAAAGCAGTTATGTAAAAAGGTGGGAAAGTACATATTAGGTAGAAGGAAGTTCATGGAAGAAAAAATGATTCACGCATCATTAGAACTGTCAGAGCCCTCTCCATCCATCCACTTGAATGTGCTCTCCTCCCAGATGAGGGAACCGAGGCTCAGAGAGAGAGGTTAATGTGCTCAAATTCATATAACTAATGAAATCCGGAATGGGAGCTGGAGACATGTCTCAACTCTACCCTCTTGGACTGGGAGCTGCTGCCAGAGATAAAGGCTAAATTAGGCCTTTCCACTCCATTTCACGTTCAGCCCCAAATGAGAGGAATGATCAACAACACTTCACAATAGAACTATTTCGAGACCCTTTGGGCTCACTAAGAACTGAACTGGGAGTCCATTAGTTTGGCCAATAAAGGAGATTTTTTTTTCCATATAATATTTTTCTTAAACTCAGATATCAAAATATATATCGCAATGAATTCAAGATAAATACCAAATACAGCAAAACTTCAATTAGCCAGAACCCTGTAGCACTTTGTTATAATTAACTTACTTTTCCTTTCAGAGAGGAAATTATAAGGTAAAGCTGTGTTATCAGACAACAAGTTGATAACATGCCAGACACTATGTTCTGAGCCCCCACAGTGGGCTCCCCCTGTGTCAAGTACTCTTTGTTACTTTCCATAAAAAGGGTGCCCATTGGCAGCTCATAGTTGAAGTGAATCAACAGAGATTTATTTCCGAAGATCACTTCCAGGGTCAGCACACAATGAGCCAAGACTTCTATTGTTTGAGAGAAATACCAAAACCTAATATTTACAGCAGCGACCCTCTTTCATGGAAGATACCAACCTTCAACATCAGATGTAGCTATTGTTTGCTCACCTGATGGGAAAGGGACTACTTTCCTGGTCTTTCTGAAATTGGAGGTTTAGAGGTTTAGTTTGCTTTCTAAGGTCTTAAAAACAATATCCTACTATTGGAATGATGCAAGGAAGTACTCATATAACAGACATTTTTACAAAGCAGTATCCCTCTTCTAAAGCAGTAGCCTCAGGAAAAACAAACAAGCAAACAAACAGAAATTTAGGATTTGCATAGCTATGGAATTTGCAAGTCATTAGATTGGTTTCAGCATAGGTAAATCTCTTTCAACCAAAATAAGTTAATACAATCGTTTGCTGTGTGTTGGATGCTGGGGGATGGGACAGTAGACAGGCTTTACAGGGTACAGGCCATTTCCACATAGTCTGTAAATCCGGCATCTAGAAGATGAGTACACAAAGGCCATATCATGAGGTGGTATAAGTGCTCCAGGGAAGGTGGATGGGTGTGGAGTAAGGGGACCAAGGACTTCTCAAGGAAAGCAAAATTTATTATGGACTTGAAGAGGCAGCTTTGATAAGGGGTAGTGGCAAATAGGAGGGCATTTGAAAAGAAGGCAGCAACACAGAATAGTGTGGGGATTGGGACTGCAGGTGGCCTGGATGACTGAGGCACACACAGTTCCAGTCCCTAACCTGTAGGAAAGGTGTGCCTGGGCCATGCAGTGGTCTCTGCAGTCTCCTCACTGCACAGCACCTTATGAACATTCAGTGCTCAATAAATATTTGCTAGATGAATAAAAGAAAGAGAAGTTTGCAATCAAATCCATAGTCATTGAGGAGTTATTCTTTAATAAGAGTATAAGATCCCATTCGAGAGTGGTCCAGTGATTCACCCTGATTTTCATTCATCTTCTCTAACACAAAGCAGTGCACAAAGGATGCTCACAGTAGTGCATTCATGTATGCCAGCTGGTGAGTCTCAGTGTATCCCACCATGTTTACCTAACTACTGAAATTAAAATGTTGCTGTCTCTTGTGTTGAAATATGAATGGAAGGAATGCCATGTCATTCAGATGGCAGTATAACCCAATGGCTAACAGTAATTCCTCTAAAGGTAGATTGCTCGAATTCAATTCTTGGCTTTATCAGGTATGAGCTGCATGACTTGGTTTACTCATCTGTAAGATGGGAATAATGCTTGTGCTTACCTGTAGTTGTGAGAATTAAACGAATTAATGCAAGTGGAATGCTGCAAAGAGTGCCTGGCGCCTACTGTCATTATTTTTTGTTTTCATAAGGAGAAGATGTTGATGTGAGAGAGATAAGCTATGGCAGTTAGAAGAAATACGAGGTGATATGTCCAATTGCAGACAATCTATATGTCTCTTCCAATAAAACACTAGCTAATTGGTGAACATATTTAATTCAATCTATCAGTCTGATAATCCCTATGAAGGTGTTTATAAATATGAGCCACAGAAGTTGGAGATTTTTATCTGAACAAAAGAGGGTATGCAAACTTTAAAATGTCGATGGGTTTGAAAGAAACAATATACACAATTAAAGAATCTTTGCTATGCATTTCAAGTCACAGTAGGACACCGTTTACATTTCATATCGTCAGCTGCAAGTTTATTATGACCCCCAAGGCCTAGTTTGGATTTGATAAGGGAACAATAAGGAGGGGGGTTATTGCCTCTATAATTGTACAAACTTTTTCATGTTTGAAAATACTTCAGATGGAATAGGGAAGTTCTAGACTGATTGCTTTCTGTGGAAAATGTTAATCTTGTGTGTGTTTTGGTGGGCCATTTTAACTTTCATAACTGGTATTTTTTTCGGATTTCAGGATGATATGATACATTAAAAAAAAGAATGAGGAGACCTGTTAACTTCTAAAATACCTGATGATGATAAAAAAAATACTTCCAGATGCTGAATTTTTTTCATATTTTAATGGTTATTCGAATATTCTGAACCAAATGTTTTTTAACTATAATTGTAGAATTAATTTTTTCCTAAACTTTTACAGAAATATTTTCAGAGGGTAGATTCCCATGTGCCTCTTCGAGAGATATAGATATTTGACTTAAAATGTAAATAGAAAAGCAATATGTGCTTTGTAATTACTAAGTGAAGAAAAATTTAATCTCAGCTAAAATATAACTTGGAATTTTACATGTAAAAATTAGCATTATAATTTAAGATCGATAAAGAATATATGATTTACTGGTTGTAGTAAGGGAAATGTTTCAACATCAGGAGTAGGCATCCTGTATGAGAGAAAATTATATTTATTATGAACAAAAAAAGACACCTGCAAATATTTGTCCCTTTCTGTAAATTTCATATTGAATCTCTGGGGAATTCAATAGTGTGGTAAATGTAATTTGCAGTTCTTTACAATTACGGTCTAAATAGATGAAGTCTAAAGGGAGTTTGCCTATTTGATTTTCAAATTTGCATCACTTAAAATCCAATCAGGCCAACTGTTCAGATTTTTATTAGATATGAAATACATGAATGGGTTCAAGCCCACAATGTATGTTGCAAGAACATATCTTTTTTTTTTTTTTTTGGCAGGCATTCGCTAAGGGGTTCAATTAGCTTGTGGTTCAGCCCCATCCTTGTAAAGATTGCTTACTGACTGCTTGAATTGCTATCATATTATACCCTTCGATTTTCAGTAACCAGTGTTTTATAGGCCAGCAGATTGCCTTTGATTTTTGAGAATTCGCTGTAACATATTGAGTTTAACAGATTTATGCAGGAATGTAAAATAAAAATAGTTAGCAGGCGCTTGGGATTTTAGAACATAGAAGGGATTAGGTTTACAGATGGCTGGTACAGATAATGGCATGGAGTAATTTAGCCATGTAAGGTAATCTGTTGTTGACAGAATTCATTAACATTTACCCGACACATACAGGTGTTTGGGTTGCACAGTGCCTGGGACTCAGAGCGAGCAGTGTTATTTGTAGTGTAAGTCTAAAGTTTGAAATCTCTAAAACATGTCTGGGTTTAAGGATTTATTTTAGGGAGATATTTTAAGAGCTTGCCAAAATATACTATATAATTTATTCAGCCCCTCTGCCTTTAAAATTCTCATTCTTTGCTGCTCCGTAAAATGCAAACCATTAGAGAATTTTTAAGGGCTTCTGATTTAATTAATGGGTGTATTCTAGAAAAAAGAGGCAGTAAACCATGGATGTTACTATAATTTCACACTGTAAAGCCTCCTATCTGTTCCTCTACAATTATTGTTCTTAGCTGCATATTATAATCATCAATGGAGCTTATTTAAAAATACAGACATTGGGACCCTACCCTCAGAAGTGCTCAGAGTATTCCAGCGTACAGCCAGGGTTAATAATCTCTTTCCAATTATTACATTTACTCTCACAGTTGAAATCAGTGTCCAAAAAGCTTCTAGTTTTCTCCATCCAAACTATTATCCTCCTCACAACTATCAGACAGTCTTCCAAAAACAGTCTTTGAACTATCTTTCACCTTCCCCGGGGCCTTTGCATCCTTAGCCTCTGAATGTGCAGATGCCAATTCTGTCAGCTCTAAACTCAGGTGCTATGTACCTGATCCTGAGGATCCTCCACACAGTCCTTCCATAAGTAAAATGTTACTGTGTTTGTGGTCTCCACACTGCCTAACTTAGCATTTCCATTGCTTATTTTCTTATGTTGTTAGCTGGTTGCTTCAGTTGTGTCATGTCACATTTCTACCATTACCTACTATCCACTGGCCAAACCTTCTGCCAAGCTGAGCAAAGTCAAGCCATGCCAAACTAAGCAAAGCAAAGCAAAGTAAAACAAAACAAAACAAAACAAAACAAAACAAAACAAAACAACAATCTTGCATAGGAATGAACAGATAGTGGATGCTAAATAAATATCTGTTGAATGATTATTGTCAAAAAAGGAGGTAAAGAGTTGTGGTGAGGGTTGCATAACTCTGAATATACAAAAAAACACTATAGAGGAGTGACTTTTATGTTACATAAATTGTATCTCAATAAAGCTGATATAAAAAATGAAAGGTTTTATGAAAGACATTTTTATGTTGACTTTATTTTTCTAGCCAGAAACCAAAGATAAAGCATTTGTCTAAGAGCAAAATTGAATCCTACTCTGGGAGTGTTCTCAAGTCTGGTAGTTTGTGATGCTTCTTATTACTGTATGAAACCTGAGAACATTATGGCCTAACACATGTTTTTGTAAATGAAACTTTATATATTGTGTATGGCTCTTTTCTCACTACAAGGGCAGAGATGAGTAGTGCCAAAAGAGACTGTATGCTCCACAAAGCTTAAGGTATTTATCATCTGATCCTATGCAGAAATAGTTTGCTGGCCCCTGCCTCAGAATGTATGTTTGAAACTGTTGACTTGTATCATTTCCACTACATATTCAAGGGCTAAAATTCTTACTAAAGTCTTTCTGATAATTGTAAAGTTTTGTTTGCCTGTTTTGTTTTGTTTTGTGATGACTCAGGATATAGCTCTGTGAAATTCAAGTCCTGCAAAAGGAAGATGTCCCTTTTCTTCAGAGTTTCTTATAAGACGAGACAGAGTATTTGGCTTTTAGGCGTCCTGGGTCCTTCTGCTGACGTTTCCTCCCCACTTTCACCCTTTCCGTTCCTCACAATCCCTTCTCAGATGCCACCGTGCCTCGTGAGCTTATCCTCATTTTCTCCTGAAAGGGAAACTTAACACTTTTCACTGTCTCTTACACTCTGTGCCTTTTTCTCTGAAACAACTTTCCCCACTGAACCTTGATTGAAAATAATTTGCATAATCTTCACTGCAAGAACATGAACTGAACACTCTGCCTTTGCAATTCCAGAGAAGAGAGCATTAAGATGAGCCTGACAGTTTGTGCCTTTGAGTGCACAGCCTTGTCCTCATGAAGCAGCAGCCAGCTTTTTTGGCTCCACTTTCTCTAATCCCTATACTACCTGGTCTCGATATTCACCACTGTTTACTTCTCTCTATGTCGACAAGGAAAGCCCACACAGAGGATGTTGCTAAAACTTTAACTTGGCTCTAGCACTTTTGTAGATCAACCAGGGAAGTAGAACTTACACACAGGGCAGAACTGATTATTGGATAAGAGTGTGGGTCCTGTGATCTGATGCCTTCTTATAGATGAAAACTCCTCCACCTGCTTGCTCTGTGAACTTGGCCTCAGAATCCTTATCTGTAAAATGAGAAACTAAAAGAAACCAGTTCTTTGGGTTTCTGTGATGATTGAGTAGTTCGGCATGAATGGAACTGTCAAAACATATTACTCATTACTATTTCAACATCGATTACTAGTCCGAAGCTTCTTTATTAATTTTTGATTCAGGTAGTTAGAATGAAGTCCAATATCATATGTTTTATATCCCCATTCTTATTTTTCTAGAATCTTATGAAGTAGTAGAGTATGTATCAATTTATAATTGAATCAGAAATGGGACATGACTTACCTTCAGTCCCATGATTAAAAAAAGATTAAATTCAGGTCACACTCCAAACTACGGACTCCAAATCCATTCTTTTCTTAACTCACTCCTGGCATCCTTCTCTTTCATTCATAAATGTCACAGATGTAGCTGTCATATAAAGATTTCCCTATTTGTAAAGCTATTGACTTTACCTGATTATTACTCAGAATTTTTTGCCACCCAGATTATCTAAACTCTTCAAAGAGCATAATTAGACTCAGCAACCTTTACCTTGATATGTTATTTCATTGCAAGTTTCAAGAGCCAGTACAACTAGAACAAAAAGAAATTTTTGTTCTTTTTTATTCAATTACATTCTGCATACTTGTCCCATAAAGTCTGAGCATAAGTGTCTAAGAATAAAGGTCTGTGGTGATTATGCAAAGATGCAAAGAATAAATCAGATTTTCAACTATCATCTTTTTTTTTTTTACTTGAATCTGTGGGTTTTCTCTATCCGCTATTGTTGTTATTCAGAGGACATATGAGATTTATGAGAGCCAACACTTTTTATATTTAACCTAAAATCTACTGTTTCAGAGTTGGTATATCAACTTAAGAAGAAATGCTCTTCTCTTCAAAAAAAAAACAAAATAAAAATGATATCTGGTAGTTTTCATGAATACTGCCTCAAAACTTATATTAGTCATAATTTCTTAGACATCATTTAATTCCGAAGTGGAAGAAGCACTTAATCTTAGAGTATCAGTTTAAAGCACACGTTTTTACGTAGATATGTGAGAGGTTTTACTACGGCAGATTTTGCAAGTTAGGGAGCAGTATTAAATATTTGCATCACCATATGGTTAGATCTCATTACCCTGGTAAATGTTCCTTTTTCCAGTTTTGCTACCTTCCCTCTATTGTGATTCAAGATCTTCCTTTCCTTAATATAGTTTAATATGTTAAACTTTAGAAGCCAGATAAAGCCAGAACAGCCGAGGAGAGTTTCATGCTATTATCGTGTGCTAAGAAAGACTTGAAAGAGAGAAAGGAGATGACCTTTTATTTAGTCCAATGTAATTCATGAGACCTGTATCCTGATTCCATTGATCAGAGGGTAGAGAAGGCTATAATAATAGGAACAATCGAAATACATCTGATTCTGGTCCTTACTTGCTGACTCAGAATTTCAGCTCCCTAAAATATGCCTGCAGAGGATGAGCTCACACACAAGGCTGCTGTCATAGGAATCACCTTTCCTCTGCTAGGAGTCAGTGAGTCCACTGGCCATCTATTATCATCTCCTGCCAGCCATCTGCAAGAGTGGAGGTCTCAGGCTGTTGCCTACACGCCAGGCTTCTGTTGGGAAGTAACAGATGATGCCTCTACTTGCTTTGGCTCTCAAGTTATTAGAGAGACCGCCTCACCATTTTGCCAAAAAAAAATAGGACATATGCAATTCCTCTTTACACTCAAACTGCTTTATAGCTTTAGGCTAGTGATTGAAAAAAAAATAATTTTATATATATATATAAAATTATATTCAGGCATAATAGTTTCAATCTGTGAAGCAACTGGGGCTGTGAAGCAATCTGTGACAACCTTGGGCTGTCACGATGGTCCGGTGAGAGGTTGAATGAGCGCTCTCTTTTCCCTCCACACCTGCTCATCTAGAGAAGTTGACTTTTATCTCTTTTATGCACTGATACTCCAGGAAATTTTGCTCGATATGTTATTTTTGCCCTAATCAGTTAGTTTGCATTTATATTTTATAACATATCTTAGTTGCATACAAAATATATTTCTTTAGACAGAATATTTATGAATTTGTGCTATATTAAAAGTGATCTCATGATACCTTGGGGCTATATTTATGTTTAAAGATAACACCCTATAATTATATGTGGAAAGTGATGGGGACATGAAGTATGAGAAGGGAGAGGTACTTTTATCCAATTTTTAAGAGTTATACCATACCTTACATAGTACAAAGTACTCCTTTATGTGAAGGTTTGGGCAAAAAAAGATAGGAAAGACTTTTGTAATTATTGACAACTTCGAGGGGTTCATTAATGAAATGAAATTAATTACATTTTTAAAATGGTCAAACATTTGTTGAACCCATTTTTCTGAACCATCAAAACTATCTCTGAAGTCTCAGGTCATCTCATTTCCTTGCATACCTCAGGATCCTCCCTGGCCACCCTCATGGGTGGCAGGGCAGGCAAATACAGACAGGCTAATAGTGCCTTGCCTTGTCCAGAAAGTCTGCAGAATCTTAGACAGTTTTTATTTACCACAAGTGCTCCAGGTCCTCAAATAACGTTGTTTCATTCAACGTTATTTTGTTAATATGTCGGTGAGGGGAAAAAAATCAATTCCTGGCCAGGGCCACTGTCTGTGTAGAGTTGGTACGTTTTCCTTATGTGTGTGTGAATTTTCTCTGGGGACTCTGGCTTCCTCCCACATCCCAAAGATGTGCACGTGGGGTGAACTGTCCTGTCTACTGTCCCAGTCTAAATGAATGTGGATGTGGGTGTGAGTGGCCCTGTGATGGAAGTGTATCCTGTCCAGGGTGGGTTTTTATCTTGTGCCCTGAGCTTCCGGAAGAGACTCCAGCCACCCACCACCCTGAACTAGAATCAACGGGCTAGAAAATTATCGTCTTACTCGTTTTTATTCATCTTTCTTAAATGTATGTATAGCTCACTTTTATTTCTGTGTTTAATATTAGAAGTGTTTGGGGTCTTTGTTTAGAAGTTCAGTGATGTTTTTGTGATCAGAAATATACTATAGGAACTTAACTCTTGTTTACTGATATCTCTTAGCCTGTGGTAAAATTGGTTTTGTTACACATCATTTATAACAAAATGATGTTATACATATGTAAGTATGAATGCATATTATACATACTTAAGTCACAGTTTCTAAGAACCTATAGATGACATTAAGTGAAGATTTACTGTATGTGTTTTCTACAGTGTTTGAAGCTATTTGAGATAGTTAGGAAATAGAGAACTTAGGTAGAAGTAGTGGAAGATGATGAGTTTGGAATCACAGAATCAGAGAATTTCCTATAAAAAAGTTGTGAATCTCATCCAAACCCTCATCGCAGATATGAAGCCACTGAGAGGCAGGCAGTACTCTCTCCTGGGAAATGCTGAGCATTTTGTGATTCCAAGGCCCAGATCTGAGTTCTGGCCCTTCCTGCTGTGAGACCCTAAGAATATTATTCAGCTTCAGTGAGTCCCCGTATCTTCAGCTGTAAAAGAAATGCGGTAGCACTATGCTGCTCATTTTCCACCTTCCTACATTCCTTCTCCATTTTCTACTGTTAAGTGTCTTACTCTATGCCCCAAAGACTGACCCCTTCAGAAAGTATCTTCTGTGTCCCCTTGCCTGCATTCTATTGTTTGGGCCAATGAAGGCCCTAACAGGAGACCAAGGAGGGCACAGGAGAGAGGGCAGGGACCTTTTATGTTCTGACTGTGCTGGGCTGGCTGTTCTGGCTGTATCCTTCCTTGTCTACAGCTACCTGGTCTCTCATGAAAAAGCCTAGCTCTAACCAGGCCCCTATAGAGTTTGTTTTTCCCCTGCTTCTTCAGGCCTAAGAGTACTAAGGATTCTTAGTCCCTGCTGCTGCAATGTCTGAGAATCTCAGTGTACCATGTCAGTTCCCTTAAAATTTTTTTCAATTAGAGTTGACATTCAGTATATTAGTTTCAGCTGGACAGCCTAAAGGTTAGATATGTATATAACTTACAAAGGGATTTCCCCCAATAAGTCTAGAACCCACCTGACACCATACATAGTTATCACAGTATTATTGATGATATTCCTTATGCTATACTTTACATCCCCATGACTATTTTGTAACTCCCAGTTTGTACTTCTTAACCCCTTCTCCTTTGTCACCCAGCTCTGCAACCCGCGTCCTGTCTGGCAACCATCAGTATGTTCTTGGTATCTATGAGTTAGGTTCTGTTTTGTTTGTTCATCTATTTTGTTCTTTAGATTCCACATATAAGGGAAATCATGTGGTATTTGTCTTTCTCTGACTTATTTCGCTTAGTATAATATCCTCTAGGTCCATCCATGTTGTCACAAATAGCAAGATTCCATTCTTTTTATGGCTGAGTAATATTCCATTGTATATGCGTACCACATCTTTATCCATTTATCTATCAGTGGGCACTTAGATTATTTCCATATCTTGGCTATCGTAAATAATGCAGCTGTTAGTTACTTTAATTCTGTTCTTGCCTCTCTGTCATCCATCCCTTTCTTAAGGTGTCTTGAACCACCTGCATTCGGTTTCTTATTCCTGCCAGGACACTGTCTCATCTAAGTATCTGTCCTAGTTCTCTCTCAGATGTGTTGAGAATTTCAACTGCAATAATGTATGAAAGCATTTTATGAATTCTAAGGAGTTATACAAGCATTAGTTTTCAATTTCATTGCCCCAAACTACCCATTCCTTTTCATCTGCTGTAATTGTTGTCTTTAGCTTAAGTTTGCTTGTTTCTAAATTCTGTTAATGATGATCTGTCCTGTCATGTTAAAGAGTGAATATTTTCCTGACAGCTCTTCAGATCCTTGAAAACATTGGCATTTGTACCGGGCTTTCCATTCTCTGAGTTAATCAGTCTGAATTGCTTCAGATGTCATTTATGTGACTTGGTTGTAAGTTTTCCTCTTTTCTGGTCACTCTTTTCAACATATATCTGTTCAAGATCACCCTCTTTCACTGTATTGTTCAGAACTTAATATTCCAGGTATCATCTCACTAGACAGTAGTTCACAATTTTTTGTTTGTTTTCCACCAGCCTTTTCTCTTTCCACTAATCCTTTTGCTTCAGCTTTTTTTCCCTCCTTCTTAAACTCCATGTGATAGGCAGAATAATGATTCTCCCCCGCCCGCCAAATGTCCATGTCCTAATCCTTGGAACCTATGAATCTGTTACCTTACATGTTACCAGAGACTTTACAGATGTGATTCACGTGGGGATCCTGAGAGGAGGAGAATATCTGAATGACCTCAGTGTAATCACAGTGGCCCCCAAAGGGATGAGGAGGCAGAAGAGGAGGTCATAGTGAGGAGGCATCAGAGCTCAACTCATTGTCATTGGATGTGAAGATGGAAGAAGGGAGCCATGAGCCAAGGAACGTGGGGGCTGGAAAGGGCAGAGAAATAGATTCTCCTCTAGAACCTCCAGAAAGTAATGCTGGACTGCCGAAGTGTGACTTCAGTCCAGTGAAAGCATTGTCAAACTTTTAACATATGGAACCTTCCGTTAATAACTTTTGGTTGTTTTAAACCCCTGAGTTTGTGGTTATTTATTATACTACAAGAAAAAAGGAATATACTTTGTGTGGGATGTTAATCTCATCTTTTTATCTTTATAAGTTTTGTCTCCTCATATTCTAGGATGTTGAGAATATCTTCAGTCCTGTTTCCGTTATCTAGTGTGTTACTTTTCTCTGTGAGATTCATTCACTCGTAAATTTGTTCAGCCCAGTAACCATGTCGCTAAGGCAGTATTGGCCACATCAGGAACCTGATAAAAGCCCCAAGATTTGACATTGGTACTTCTCTCTCAGTTAACATATGTATTAATCAGCACTGATTGTGATCCTACCCAACTGTATCGTCATCTACTTACTGTTCATCTGTCTTGCTCACTAGACTATCAGGACAAATTTGTTAAATAACACTTTTAAAAATCAGAAGCTTGCACACCCCCCCACCCCACAATCTACCATTCTGGTAATTCTATCAAAAGTTGATAACAAAATAGGCTAAAGAAAAAATTTAGAACGTAAGAGTATTTTAAAATCAAAACCCCAATCTCATCATTATGACTATGCTATAGCCTGATAATTTGCTTAAAGGGGAAAAAGAATTAATTTTTCTCTTACATCTTCAGTTTCAACGGTGAAGGAGTTCAGAATAGGCCTCCCCAAGATGTGTTATTTTGGCATGTGGAGACCCTGTGGGCTCCCAAGAAACTTTTCTCTTTCCCTTAAAGAATTTAAATTGAAGCCTTGCCCATAATAAGAGTTCTTACCAGAAATAACGTTTTATGGCACATCTATAGGGCAGGGCAAACTTCTAATTACTGAATATCTGCTCTTCTTACTGTTCTGAGAATGACCATCTTTCTGAAGCCCCAGGCACCATATCTCAACCTTAGCTCAGAATGTCATATATACCTTGTTTTAAATTTTTGTCTTGGAACCATTCATGTATGTGGGAGTTTCCGACTCTCTCTCATGTATGTGGGATTCTCATACACACAGATGTCATTAAACTTGGTTATTTTCTCCTGTTAATCTGTCTCATGTTGATTTACTTAGACTAGCCAGAAGAACCTAGAAGTGTAGAGGAAAATTTCTTCTTCCCACACAAGACTAAATTGGATATGTATTAAGGCAGCCTTTATGGTTTGTCTCCATGTGGAAATATAGGACCCCCAAAAGAGACAATTCTCTGGGAGTTTGCAGAAGCAACTTCATTTATTAGAGACCATCAAGTAAACAATTAGCTACCTTGTTAATAGTGTAATGAGGGTCACCCTTGATTTGGCTGTGAATCTTCAGTTCGGACATTAGGGGTCTTATAGCCTCTTCCAAGCAATTTACAGAAGCAGACGCAGTGAGATTTGTACTTTTTGCTGGATCATATTTTTTTTTCCTTGCAGAGAAAGCTTTGTATTTCTTCTGGGCACTTGGTTGGAATGAGATCTATATCAATTTATCTCAGCCACTGAATGGTACTTACTATGTTATATGGTGAGCTATAAAGTTCTGTTCATAATAAATAGGTGAACTGCTTTCCCAAACCTGTTCCTCATTTAATTTAATATAATGCAGAATATTCAAATTGGCTACATGATGCTAATTCATGTTGAAAAGGTTCTGAGTTTAGATTCCAGTCCTTAGAGTGTGCCAGGCCAAAGAGGTTTATGAGAAAAGTTATATTCATCATTGAAATGAGAAGAACTTAATTTTAGTTTTATTCTAATACTTAGCATCTTCATCGCTACTTCTTAAAATCCACGAGAGACAATCTACTCAAGTCATATTTCTAAGATCCTGACATAAGAAAAAGTCATTCTCTTGAAAGTTGTGGAAAAGATTGTCTTGCATTTCTGCTGGCTCAACTGTAAAGTTACAAGGAGTACATCTCATACTATTGAGAATTGGCCAAAGTAAGGAATGTGATGTTTGAAATGTTTAATCTAATTTGCATGCATTTGCAAATTCGGGCAAAGATAGTATAGCTTATAAAAAGCTCTCTGATTTTTTAAATTTTCTGCTTTCACTTGATAACAACTGATTGCCATGTGCTAGCTAAGAGAAGACACCTGCAAACAATAATATCCTTGTCCTACAATTGATTCTACTTTAACTGAGCTTGTTCAGGTAGCAGAACCATTAGCTACTTCTTGATAGTTTTTATGATCAGACTTAGCACCTAGTATCGAGCAAGCACTGAAGAATGCATCTTCGGTTAAAAGGTTGATTTATTAGTTTATATGTAAAAGAACACCGGAGGTTATAAAGGTAACAAAGACCTTAAACATTATATCGATTTTTTTTTCTCCAGAGCTTTTTTCTTCGTGTTGTATTGCAGGGTAATAAAATTTCACTAGACCCATTGGATCCATAAAATCTGAAGTACAACTACCAACTGATAGGAATGAAATTGTTTGACTGGAGCGATAAGCAAGGACTCCGCTTTGAACTCTGAGCAGTATAAGTCATTTCGCTGGCCCGTGAGGGTGAATTACAGCCAGCTGTGTGCTAAAGGACATGTATTTGCAGGAGCTCCCAATTTAGTGATCACTGGCTGATGCAGTGACCCTTACGTGGCCATGCTAGCCTCAAAAGAAGGATCTTTAGAAATGGAAAATCAACAGCACACTTTTTAAATAGAACTTAGATTTTTTTTCTTGTATGAATTAGGTTGTGGATATAAGATATTTGATAGCGGAGTAAAGAGGTGAATATGAAGATAAGAAGTTCTGTTTTCATATCTCAAGATATACTTTTAAAATAGCAAACTTTATTTACAAAAGTGGGGAGCTGCAGGCTCATCATAGCATGCTGTACTAATATGTACCAGTCTGGCATTTTCAGAGCATCTCTTCAGTGCTGAGCACTGGCCTATGCAAACTCTTGGCATGTAGCATCAGTTCATGCTATCTTAGTCTCCCTTAAGCCCAACCCTGCCCCTTGCAGGCCTCAGCACTGTGTCACTTAAGGCCTGAGGCATGGCTCCCCCCATATCCAGGTTAAGCATAATAAAGGGAAAGAACGACATGACCCACCCAGGTGACGTGAGATTTCTTATTTCAATGCCACTGGCTTGAGAGCAACATGCAAGTTAAGGAATAGGTGGGCAAGGTCTACATTAAAGCTACCCAGTTGCCATTCTTATGGGTTGACACAGAATGGGTAAGAATGGGAGGTTCCCTGGCCAGTCAGCAAATTTTTACTTAGATACTGACCTGGAGTCTCAGCGGCTGTAATTTAAATGTACCTATGAGTGCTGTCTCATACCAGAGAGGACTAGAATGGGAAGTAAACTTATAACTATGTCTTGGCCTGTTTCTGTCAAAAAAGGGCAAATCTGTAGCCACTGAGACCTTAGAGCTAAGCCATACTCCATAAAAGTAGCTTTCTTCTAAAGTTGCATCTTTCATTTTTTGAAATTTGGATTCAAACTGTCTATATTTTCTGGCTTGTTTGCCTGAAACCAAGGTGTACGAATTGGTCAGAGATGGGGTAATTTTTTGTTTTGTCTTAGGCATTTCATGTTACTTGTTAAATGTCTTATTAACTCCCAACACAGTTGAAAACCAGCTGCACTGGCAAGGAGTAGGGTTAATGAGTGGCCAAGTTCCAGTTGATGGGACCCGCTTGTGATCAGGTAAATGTGATTGCAGGTCATGCTGGTGCACATAGGGGCCAGGTATAGATGTTTGACTATTCTTACAATGAATTAATGTTGCACAGATTTTCTATTTCACAGTGTGCCTAAAAGCTTTGTGTTCTAAATGAATACCAGATGGTGTCCAATTTAATTTTGGAAGTAAAATGCACCAGAGTCTGACCTTTCTCCTAAAGCATGTATGTGTTCATTTATGTTGTATAACTGCTCTCCTTATGTGAGTGAAATGGGACCATGTCCACATCCAGCATACCAGTGGTACACATTTGCATGTTTGGCTAGGGAGGTGTCGATGGAGGGCTAATTCAAGGACTACAGGCTAGGTCAGCCCAGAACAGTGGGATAGGGTCTCCAACTCAGACAGGACAAATTTGATGCACTTAGGCTGCTTCATCCCACTTTGCAGGCCCTACCAGACATCACTAGTAGATTACAGCCTTTTTTATGAAACCACGGAATGCACCTCAGCACTGCAATCCAAATAGTCTCTTGTCAGTCACTCTTTGCTGTCATGCTGCTAGGAACCCAACTGCCTTTTGCCACCCTTACCTCAAAAGGTCATTTTAATGGCCAATGGGCAGAGCTGTCTTTGCTGCCAGGAGAAATATCTATGGCTATAAGGTGGCCACAGGCTACATACCACACCTACCAGCCTGGCCACATTATCCCAGCAAAATGGTAGGCTAAATAATTACCTTGCCACAAAATGCCCCCTTCTTTTGTGAGCGAATCAGCGGTCACCAACCTTTTTGGCACCAGGGACCGGTTTTATGGAAGATAGTTTTATCCACGGACCGGGAGTTGGGGTGGATGGTTTTGGGATGATTTAAGCACAATACATTTATTGTGCACTTTATTTCTATTATTATTACATTATTATATATAATGAAATAATTATACAACTCACTATAATGCAGAATCAGATGCCACCAGATGCAGCTGTACAATTGAAGTACATCAACTCACTTGCCACTATAAAGCCTGCCACCGTATGCAGCTTAATTGTCTTTTGTCCCATACTGATAGGGTTTTGATATGAATCTGCAAGCAGTTAGTTTATTATGGTCTCTGTGCAGTCAAACCTCTCTGCTTAATCTGTATTTGCATCCTCTCCCCTAGCATCGCCGCCGCAGCTCCAGCTCAGATCATCAGGCATTAGATTCTCATAAGGCGTGTGCAGTTCACAGTAGGGTTGGGGAGCCCTGGCCTAAATGACATAACAAAGCACAGCCCAAATCCCTTTCAGGAAGACCACTGGGAATTTGGTCAGCTAGCGGATAGCTCATCTTCCTGACTGACACTGAGCCATGTTCCTATTTCTGTATTTGTCTCACGCTATGCTTATCTAAACCGTTGTTATTGTTGGTGATTCCAGGAAGGTGACAATAGCCTTTGAATAAAGTAGAATTTATCATCAAACCAGTAAAAAATAGCGTGGTGTTCCAGGGGCCATGAATTATAAGACTGTACACTCTGCCAACAGAATATGGCCAGTTGATTAATCTCAGAAATCCCACCTCCTGATTTACCCTCACCTTCTGTTTTTTTTTTTTCACTTAAATTATGTTTTTCTTATTGAAGGAGAAGAGGAAATTAATGTGTCCTGACCCTATGCCATGGGCCAGGATCTTCACAGTCATTTCATCTAATACATACAGTGACCTTGAGACAGATATTATTATCTCATTATTTAGGTGAGACAGCCAAGGCTCACAGAGTTTAAGTGACTTACTCATGGACTTCACGTTATTGCTTATGTTTATTAATGGCATAAACAACATTCAAATTCAGGTTTAAAAATACAGATTCAGTGAAGTATATTATTTTCCCCTTCTAACAACTCATGGGAAAAAATTCTTTACAGTTTTCCTTTGAAAATATCACCAGAATCTTCCTTTTGCTCTAATACTAATTTTTGTGGGCTCTAGTTTATGAAAGAAGATGTGACTTATTCCATGACTTTCTACTAAAGAATAACTTTGAGAGAGTTAAGGTAATTTTCCAGATGATGCAACTATATAAACTATGAAAGTTACTGGGGAAACATGTAGATGATAACAAATCAAGTTGCTATGCAGACAGATTTGGTGTGAGATGATCCTATTAATATTGTGCCATTCCTCACCACCCTGGCCCCCAACCTCATCTGTCGCCTTCATTTTACCTGACCAGCCTCAGAAAAGGTGAGAATTATATGTGTGAAACCTACATGATGACTCCAGCAGCTCTTTTTTCCCAGTCTCTATAATCTAAAATAAGTGACATGTTATAACTCATCCCTCGTGTCGGTGGGTTGCCAACATTTGACCTCAGCAAGCCACGCCAAATGGCAGAGGATACCTGACTATAAAGTTCCATTTAAGTATGACTTTTTAGAAATTGTCAGAATCAAATCCCTGAGTTTGAATGGCATTTCGAAGCATTGTTAATTTTAAGATTTTTTTTCTTCTGTTCAGATCACTCTCTGAGGAGTCATTTTCATTTGTCTGCTCATGATTTTATGACATGCAAGTGACAAGCACTGCCTGTAACACATCGTGGGAGGATACCCACTAAAAGAGAGCTCAGACTGAATGACATTGGATGTGAATTGCAACCTTTTTCTGCCAGGCTGGGTGATATTTAGCATGCCTTGACATATGCTAAACTCTAAAATTTCAAAATAATCAGAAATCCCTCGGGGATGTTACATAGAATATGTGAATAAGAATTCTCTTGTTATTAAAAAGTCTAAAATATTTTCTATAATTTCAAATCAATATTTTATCTGAATTCTACCATATAGATTTGAAACATTGAAGATGACCTTAAAGTCTTAAGCAATGGTTTTACAGTATTTGGACAGTCATTTATGTTTGAGGTTCCTAATATATGCCTTCTACTGAAACTCACTTATAAGTTTTAATAATTAAGATATTGGTATCTTGAAATATAAGAATAAAATAGTGTTAATAAATTTTTTCTTGCCCAAGAAACTCTAGGCACATTCTGTTTGTTGTCTTTCATATCCAAAAGAGGTATTAGCGATGCATTAATTTTTCTATAGTGAGTTATTTTCACATCATTTATTGAGGTCTGAGACCATGTTCAAAAGAGTGTGCATTTTACTTTTTTAGACGGGCTATTTATTTATTTTGCTAGCACTCAGTGGTTATGTTCTCTTGACCTATATATTATGTACATAGTGTTGAAATCTTTACAACTACACCATTAACCCTAACATCCCTCAGAAAGATAACCTATCTGTGTTCGTGGAAGAAAAGAAAGAGAGAAAGGAGGAAAGAAAGAGGGGAGGAAAGAGAGAAAGGAGTAAAAATTATTTTAGTCCTTGCCACTCTGTGGAAATTGCTCTTTTCAGAGCATTGATGACTCCCATCTTGCTAATTCAATGCATCATATCTTTTATTTATTTATTTATTTTTACTTTTAACAGCGCTTAAGCCAGGTGACTACTATGCCTTTATTGAAACTTTCTTTTTTGCTTCTTTCCTTCCTTCCTCCCTTTCGTCCTTCCTCCTGAGACACTGCACCCTCCCGGTTTTTTGTTTGTTTCCTAACAGAATCACTTTCCTGGAGCTTCTTCTGCTCCTGACTTCCTAATTTTGGAGTTCCAGTTTCTTCTTCTATACTCATTCCTTAGCAGGTTCCTTCTTTTTATTCCCAAGGCTTTAAATGTTTTCTGTCCACTGATAATTCTCAAGTTTTTAACTCCAGTCCTGATATCTCCTTTGAGCTCAAGCATGTGTGTGTGTATGTGTGTGTGGGGGTGTGTGGGTGGGTGTGTGTGTTTAACTGCCCATTTGAGATCTCTAGAGGGTTGCTTAGTAGGCAATTAAATTGTTTTCTCTAGTTAAGGCTGTTTCCTCTCAAACTGTGCTTCACTGATCATCCCCATCTTGGTGCATGTACCACCAAAAACTCAGTTTCTTAGGCAACAAACCTGTGAGTTATGCTTGTCTCCCTTTGCCTCACACCTTACATCCAGTCCATCTGTAAGCCTTTTGACTCTTCCTTCAAAATATTTCGTTCCGATCATGTTCATCAACACTACCAGTGTCATCCACTAAACTGCTATGCTTCTCACTGATCTCTCTGCTTCCTTTCTTGCCTCATGCTGGTCAGTTCTATAAACAGCATCTGGGATGACCTTTAATAAATGCACATAAAAGCATGCCATTTTTTCCTCCAAACTCTACAGAATAAAATCCCAGTGCCTTACCATGTTGAATTGAACAAGAAGAACTGGTTTATCCTATAGTAACAAACAATCCCAGTGCTTTGAGGAGTTACCTCAAAAGTAAAACATAGACTTACTATATGGTGAGCAATTCCTCTCCTAGGTATATACCCAAAACAATTGAAAACAGGAACTCAGACAAATACATGTACACACGTGTTCATAGCCGCACTATTTACAATAGCCAAAAGGTAGAAACAATTTAAGTTTCCCTCAACAGAAGAATAGAAAAATGTGGTATAGCTATGCAATAGAATGTTATTTAGCCATTAAAAAAGAATGAAGGACTGGTATATGCTACAGTGTGAATGAACCTTGAAAACATTATGCTAAATGAAAGAAACCAGACAGAAAAGGTAATATATTGTGTGAGTCCTTTTATATGAAATATCTGGAGTATGCAAATTCATAGAGACAAAATGCAGGTTGGTGGTTACCAGGTGCTGGGGAGAGGGCGGATCCTGTCAGTGGATGTGGTGTTTCCTTTTGGAGTGATGAAAATGATTTGGAACCGGGTAGAAGTGGTGCTTGCACAATATCGTGAATGTACTAAATGCCACTGAATCGTTTCCTTTAAAAGGGTGAATTTTATGTTATGTGAATTTTACCTTAATTAAAGATAACACCAGAAACAGAGTTCATTCATTTCACTTGCCCATCTAGAGTCAGCTAGAACTTTTGTTCCACATGTTGATCAATTTCAGTCTTGAAACACAGGCTGACAGATCAACCACTATTTAGAACATTCCTGGTAAAACACATAATTCATGAAGATAGGGAATTTGTTCATTGCTGTCTTCCCAGGAAACAGAACATTATCAGATACATTGAAATAGTGACTATATCTTGAGTGAAAGAATAAAATAATGGATAAAATAGTTTTAAATAAAAAACAATACAAAATAAAGACACGTACAAAGAATATAAAAGTCTAAGTGCGAAAAATTTCATTTTCTGTGGTGATCTGCTATCTTTTCATTAGTCTTATCACATTTGTCTTTGCCTTTTTTAGGGAGTTGAAGTATGAGAGTTTACATGGCATGCTTATCCTTCTTTTAGACTTTGAATCCCTTCCTTGCCCCCATCATATTCCACATTTCGTGATCTAGCTACCTCATCTCTCCTTGGGACCAGCCTAGCCTCACAGGGTATGAGGCTGTGGCAGGGATTTTGGATTTAACAACAACCAACCGCTCTAATCTAGAGAGTTGAAATCAGTTGATTATGGACCTCTCATCTTTATTTGACGAAGTTGAACAGCAGTTTCCCAAATATTCCATATTGGAGTATATGGACTGAGATTAGTTTTGTATATCTGGCTGTGTTCTACCTAGGTCTTTTATTTCCCTAAACTCCTAGATTCTGATGCTTTTCACTTGTCCAGATTCTTTCCTGACACAGAAATCCTGGCAGCTTTGTTTCTAATCAGTCTTCCCAAGGCAGCTGGATCTGTACTTGTCACTAAAACTCGTCACTGCCTGGATATCTCAAAGTACCCATTTCTCATTCTTCTACAGTGTCTAACTCCCTTGGATTTCACCTTTTTGCAGTATTGATACATAGCCCGAGTAGAACTGGATGTTTCTTCCCTGCCCAGGGTTTATCTGCAACACATTGTGTATTTTTCCTTGAAAAAGTAAGAAATTCATAGTTCTGCCTTTAATAGTCTTGCCGAAGACCTGCTTCTTTTTCTGGCCACCTGGCATGTGCAGTTATGCCATGGCATGGAACCCTTCCCAGGCAGCAGGTCTGACAACCATTCACTATGTTTCTAAGAGCTGTATATCTTAATGCCCCTGATCTGTTATTTTCATACTTCTAAGCAAGATGATTTTCTGCCTTTGTTTTCCTGAAACAAATTCCTTATTAAACAGCAGGAAATAACCTTGCTTTCTTTATAAAGAAAGTCTTTTGAGATTAAAAAAAAAACTTTTCCTGACCAAAAAAAAAAACCAAACAAACTCATCTAATTTCACATTTGTCACTGTTTTATGTCCTAATAATAGCTGGCATTTTTTAAGATGCTTTTTATGTGTTAGAGAAAGGGTTGAGCATAATCAAATTTATACGCTTAATAGCCTGTGGAGACAGGTACTGTGATTATCCTTATTTCTACTGATGATAAACTATGTTCAGGGAGGTTAAGTAGTTTGTCGATAGTCACACTATCTATTACGTGACAGAACTGGTTGTTGAGCTCAGACTGTTGACTTCAGGGACCAAGTCTAATGACTACATTATACTGGCTTTCCTGGTACACCACCAACAAATGCTAAATTCGGTTTAAGCCGAACATGAAATTAACAACAGCAACAAAAATTCCGATGTGAACAAGAAAGGCACACATACTAGGCAACTGGCCTTGATTGGAGCTCAGTATTTTGGGGGACAACAATCTAAGACAACCATCACTCATGCCTAGTTTTTAAGCACCGTGCTCTAAAGATAACTCTTGAAATTCAAGGACAGCAAATTATATGTGTTTTTACTTGATTAAGCTAAATCAATAAGCACTTTGCATAAGAAAGTGACTAAAGGGAGGGCTGTCCTTCCATACACTCCATTTTAATCAAGCTGTTAAAAGAAAGGGGTAAACCCTCCCCTCCCAACTTTCAGGCCCACCCAAGCTGCCTCCAGTGGCTTTTCCTTACAAGTGGCCTATTTTGGTTCATGCTGTGGAGTTTGGACTTTTCTAAAATCTCTCAAAGGTTCAGAAAACTGAAACAAGCAGCATCTGACCTTAGTGTGCCCCATACCTCTTGCTGAGCAGCCCAAGCCAGGCACTAGCAGGAGGTGGCCTCAGTTCACAGCTTGGCCTCTTGAGGCACCTCTAAGCTCAGCACAGGTTATAGCCATCTGCAGATTGATTGGTCACTCTTGCCAGGTGGCCCTGGGCAGTGCACAGGCTGTAACTGAACTTGACCTATGGCGAAGCCCATCCTTGGAGGCCCTGGGGATGGCAAACTGATTGCCAGCTTTGACCTGGGATGGAGTACCACTTGAGGCTGTATCTGAGGACAACACACCCAAAAGGCAGACTGGGCAGGCACCCAAATCCTACTAAAGTGAATCCTGCCCCATAGAGTCAGCCCTTCACTGGCCAGTCCTCACAACCAATCAGCCCGAGGGTCAATCCTTCCCATTGATGTGCAAACAGCAACCAAGGCTCAACTACACCAGTAGGACACACACAACCCATACAAGGAACAACCTAGAGCACCCGGCTAGGTAACAAGGGAAAGCTGTGCCACTGGGCCCCACAGGACACCTACTGCATAAAGCCACTCTACTAAGACTGGGAGACTTAGGAGCCCTACCTAATACATAGAAACAAACACAGGGAGGCAGCCAAAATGAGGAGACAAAGAAAGGTCCCAAATGAAAGAACAGAGCAAAGCTCCAGAAAACTAACAAAATGGAGACAAGCAATCTGCCAGAAAGCAGAGTTCAAAACACAGGTTACAGGATGCTCACTGAACTTAGGGAAAGAGTAAATGAACTCAGTGAGGACTTTAATAAAGACATAGGAAACATAAAAATAGAGATAGAAAACATAAAAAAAGAACCAGTTAGAAATGAAGACTACAATAACTGAAATGAAGATCAACAGTAGGATCAAATTGGCAATTTAGAAGATGGGGTAGCAAAAATCATCCAATCAGTACAGCGACAAGAAAAAAGAATTAAAAAAAATAAATAAATAAGGATAGTTTAAGGGACCTCTGGAACAACTTCAGGCATAACAGCATTCACATCATAGGGGTAATAGAAGGAGAAGAGAGAGAGCAAGAAATTGAAAACATATTTGAAGAAATAATGATGGAAAATTTCCCTAACCTGACAGAGGAAATAGACATATAAGCCCAGCAAGCCCAGAGAGTCTCAAACAAGATGAACCCAAAGAGGCTCACATCATAATTAAAATGCCAAAGGTTAAAGACAAAGAGAATCTTAAAAACAGCAAGAGAAAAGCAGTTATTTACCTACAAGTGAGCTCCTGTAAGACTGTCAGGTGATTTGTCAAAAGAAACTTTGCAGGCCAGAAGGGATTGGCACGAAATATTCAAACTGCTGAAAAGTCAGGACCTACAACCAAGATTGCCCAGAAAAGCTATCATTCAGAATTGAAGGGCAAAGAAGGAGCTTCCCAGTCAAGAAAAACTGAAGAAGTTCATCACCACCAAGCCAGTATTATAGGAAATGTTGGAGGGACTTCTTTAACAAGAAGAAAAAAAACAGATAAAAAAATAAAAAAAGTTAATAAAATGACAATAACTACACACCTACCAACAATTACTTTAAATGTAAAAATATTAAATGCTCCAATCAAATAATAAGGTGGCTGAATGGATAAGAAAACAAGACCCTTACATATGTTGCCTATAAGAGTCTCACTTTTAATTGAAAGGTACATACAGACTGAAAGTAAAGGGATAGAAAAAGATATTTCAAGAAAATGGAAACAAAACAAAAATCCGGGTAGCAATACTTATACCAGACAAAATAGACTTTAAAACAGGCTATACCAGAAGACAAGGATACAGTAATTCCACTTCTGGGTGTTTATCTGAAGAAACCCAAAATACTACTTTGAAAGAGAGATGTAAATTCGTATGTTCATTGCAGCATTATTTACAATAACCAAGATATGGAGGCATCCTGGGTGTCCATCAGCGAATGAATGGATAAAGAAGAAGTGATACATATATACAATGGAATATTACTCAGCCATTAAAAAAAAAAGAAATCTTGCCATCTGCAACAATCTGGATGGAGCTAGAGGGTATTGTGCTGAGTGGAGTAAGTCAAGCAGAGAAAGACAAATGCCATATGATTTTACTTACATGTGGAATCTAAAGAACAAAACAAACAAAACAGGAACAAACTCATATATACAGAGAACATTTTGATGGTTGCCAGATAGGAAGAGGGTTGGGGGTGGTGATAAAGAAGAAGGGATTAAGAAGTACAAATTGGTAGTTAGAAAATAGTTAATGGAGATGTAAAGTACAGCATAAGGAATATAGTCAATAATATTGCCATAACTCTATATAGTATCAAATGAGTACTAGACTTATCGAGGCCATCACTTCGTAAGATATATAAATATCCGAATACCAGGTTGTACACCTGGTATTAAAAAATAAAAACTACATATTTAAAAGAATAAATAAAGGGGTCAAAATAAATTATAACTCTCTTTAAAGGAGATTTTTTCAAATCCTTATTACAGATGTAGAAATGCTTTTAAATAAGTCGAGAGACCATAAGTAAATTACCTGGAGATAGAAGTGTGAAGAGTCTACTGACAGACAGGTAAAGATGCTTTTGCTGATTCTCTAGCTTAGAGCCGCTGCACTGTGACTCAGCTCTCAGGAACCCACCTCTTCTGTGCTCTCTAACCCTCTCTCCCTTCCTTCGGTTGCTTTATTTTCACTTTTGGCCAGTGATTATTGAAAGTCCAATATTCATCTCTGTGTACAATCAACTAAAATGGAAAAACAGCTTTTCAAGTTTTAAAATTCAGTGCAAGATATTGTCTGGCATTGTGGTTTCTAAGATTATACACCATGCCAAAAATGTCTTTTGTTTTGTTTTGTTTTGTTTTGTTTTTGATAAATAAGTGCATTTATCTGGCATGAGCAAGAATTAGCTTCAGAGTAGGTAGAAATAACTTACTCTATGGTATGATTTGAAAGAGACCACAGTGCAGTTCCACCACCTGATATTCTACTATTACTTCATTTGAGTTTGTGAAAGATTTGGGTTTCTATACCAAATAGGTACACATTCCTAGGAATAGCAAGGGTTTAGGCCCTCATGAACTAAGTCTTTTCTTGGAGCTTGGCAAATTAAGAGCCTCGGAGAAGAACAGCCTAGAGAAAGAGAATTTAGACTGGAGAGGAGGCTGCAAGAAACGAGAGGAGGGAAGGTGGTTAGAAAGACGCCCCAACAACTAACCAGCTTCACAGCTGTGCCAGCGTCTTCTGGATCACGAGTGGAGCATTTGCACTCCACTGATATGAGGCTGCTTGAGACTTCTCTCTTTTCAAAAATGCCTTGGGGAAGAAATTCTATCTATGCTTATTGTGTTTAAGGACCTATATTTGTCCTGGAACATAATTCCAAATATTCTTGGTTTTCTAGGGTACTACTGTAAATTAGTCAATAAATGCTCAGCCTCTTAATCTCCTCTGTAAATTAGTCAATAAATGCTCAGCCTCTTAATCTCCTCTGCTATGCTGTGGATGGACCAGGATGCCTTTTGCTGCCCTCTGCTGGGCTGCATGTTTTGACCCCTGTGGAGAAAAGGAAAATTATTTCCAAGCTGATTTCTGGATCCACAGCTTCTCTGTTAAGTATATTCCGCCTTCCATTTGCACCTGGGAGGGTCTCCTAGGTATTCCATCCTGGCAGGTATTAGATACAATAAAAATAGGTGGCAGGCTGTACTGGAGGATTGAGGCTCCAGTAAATTACTGTGAGGAAAGCAATTTGACATCCTTTCATCCTTTGATGAAAGCTAAATACAAAATCTAGGTGTAAATATCTAAAAAAAAAATTGGAAGTCACAGGTGAGATGGGGGGACTTGGAAACATGACAGGAATCATGACTCAAAGAGGGGCAGGACTCAAGGTGCTGCTGCAACTTTATGACATTATTTCTTTCCAAGATTAATGCATCTGTAGAACGTCTTGGCTTTACTCCTGGATCCCATCAGTTTAGCAAGGACACTCACACAAATGGCTTCCATGGTCTAACTGATTAGACTGGGGCTAGAAAGATGGGCCCAAGAAGCCCCTTTCTTCTGTTTGAAAATGTGTGCAATGCTGTGGCATTCACTCAGTCTCACTGTGGACTCCTCTATTATCTGTTGGATGAAGTCTGACTCATAAGGATGACAGACATGACTTTTACTTCTTTTACTTCTCTATGCCTTTTATTTTTTCAGCATTTTTGTAAATTCAAAAGCAAACCCATGGGCATAGTTGGGTATCTCCTCCCCTAACTTTCCACTCAAAAGTATACTTTCGTGTAGCTTCATCTCTTCTTTCCTCAAGACACACACATAAAATGGTATAACATTAGTATCATCATATTTCCCTATGTTTTTAAAATTATTTTACATATAGATATCTTATTTCCCAGATTAAATGGCGTGTTTCTCAAGAGTTAATCTTTGTTATTTCCACAATGCCTAGAAAAACATTAATAATAGGTAGTATCTGTTGCGTGCTCATTCTGATGTAGGTGCTGTTTTAAGTACTTTACGTGGATGACCTCATTTACTTATTTCAACTCCCTATGAATTTAGTATTATTAGTTTCCCTCCTTTTCAGAAGTGGGAAATTGGGCTTTAGTATACTGTTCTGCATCATGGCAAAGGGAAGTCAGAGAGATTTGAACTCAGGCTTGTCTTCCTGAAGAGCTATACTGTATTTCTTCCTTAATTAATATGTGATACTTATGATCTTATAGTGCTATGGAACAAACTATCCCAAAACTGTGTGGCTTAAAACAACCACTGTTTTATTTCTTTACTCACAATTCTGTAGTTTGGATGGGACTTGGCAGGGACCACTCATCTGTATGTCAGCTAAGGTGACTCTACTGGGCTTGGAGGTCCCATCTGAGGTGGCCTCGCCTCCGTGGCTGACAAGTTGGTTGTGGCCGTTGGCTCAGTTCCCAGCTGGGGCGTTTGGTTGAGGGGTCTTGGTGCTTCTCCACATCACCTCTCTCCAGGGCTAGGTTACGCTTCTCTCAGCGTAAAGGCAGGAGATGCCAGGACATTTTAAAGTATAGACTCCAGTTTGGCACAGCATGACTTCCAAAGCATTCTTTGGTAGAGCAAGACACAGGGTTGGCCAGATCCAACAGGGCAACGCACTAGGATATGAATACCAGCAGACCTGGTTCGCACAAAGAGAGTATCACACAAAGACAGCAAAACAGTCTTTTATTTATTTATTTATTTTTTTTACATCTATAGCACCTGGTCTTCCTATGCGGTCTCCCATCCAAGTACTGACCAGGCCCCACCCTGCTTAGTTTCCGAGATCAGACAGGATCGGGCTCGTTTAGGGTGGCATGGCCATAGACCATGAAGTATAAGTTTTATTACTATTGATCCAACAGTCTGTTTAAAACAGAGAAGATACAGCTTCTGCTTTTGCTCTGTAGTAGTACCTGATATCCCAGAAGTTCAAAATGAAACCCAAACAGAAACAAAGCCAGTGAAACTGACAAGCAAGAGCGATGAGGACAAACACAGCCCACCTTGGATGACTTGGAATGTTCGTTCTATGGGTATTTTTAAGAGCAGCGATGACCACAGTACACTCCATTCTAACTTCTGTGACATGTGCCCCTTTATTTTAAGCACTTTAACTTGTATGCTTTTCACAGTTGGGGAAACAGTACTCAGACACATATGCATCCTTACCTCTAGGTGCAAATAAGGGAGTAAAAACTGAATATGCTGGGGTTATGTTACACGTGGAGTAAGAGCTGGGGGTGTCTAGAAAGCATGATGGTTCATTCCAAGAGCAATAAAGAGTCATGTAACTTTTTTATTACATGCAGGGCCTCTGTTCAAGGAAGTGGATGTTCAGGTTTCGTTTCCAAAATAGATCACATATTTTCAGTGCTCATTGAAAGAAACAAGGGAGAGTGGGTGAGATGGTGCTCTGGCAGCCCTTGTTATTTATAGTTGGTGACATTATTAGTGTTCACCCCACAGAGAACTGAATGGCATCTAAGCCCGAAATTTCCATATCTTTGGAAAGCTTTTAGCTTCTCACTGCCTGTTGGCATGGTAACATGACAAGAGTTATGATGTCAAAACCATATGAACTCATGACTGATCTAAAATTATTTGGGAAAGTTTCCCATTTCAAATTTCCATTGAGAGAAAGAAAGAGAGGCCACGTGGCGGCTTAATTCAACAGAAAAAAAAAATCTATTTTTTTTTCTATTGCCCTGAAATAAATTCTCAATTTTCCCTTCCATGTAACGCTAAAAAAGATTACTGTCCTTCTGATGTTTTTGGCATTTTCTTTCAAATTCAGATATTTTAATCTTCCTTTCTCCTTTAATTTTTTTTGGTTATTGTTGTTGTTTTGTTTTCCTATTTTGGTTGTTGTGAGCAAACTCTGGGCTGCACAGGTTGAGCACGGAGGCCTTGCAGGCTGACGGATGTCCTCTGGAATTTGCAGATGTCTCCTGAAGTGAAAGTGGCCTTGAAGAAATGTCGAGAGTTGGCAGAGAGGCCAGGAGACATGAAGAGCTATCTTTTGGGTATTTGCTGGCTGTAAGTGTTATTATCACTTCCAGGAGGAGCAAACCAAAGGCTAACCCAGGTGAAATAAGTTGCACAAGTCCAGACAGAGAGAAGTGGCAGAACAAACGTTTATTAGAAAAAAATATCTGAGCCTTTTAACAAAAGTAGTAGGATTTATTCAGGTGAAAATAAATGAAAAATGTAAAGCTGTATCACCTTGGACGTTTTATTTAACCTGCTTTATTTTATTCTCAGTTTATCTGTAAAATGGGAAGAATAGAAAACTGCTATGAAGATAAAATATGAGAACTTGAGCTAGAGACGGAAGCTGATTCTTGCATGAAGACAAATAAATGCTGATTGCCTTGTAGAAACAAATAGGTAATGTGGAATATTCTTAGAGATTAGTGGGAAGGATCAACACGTTCTTGTTTCAGGCACCACTTTTTTTGTGACTTAAGACAGAACTTGACCACAGTGTGGGACCTTGGCATAACTACTTCTGCTACCAAAATAATTGTCTCTAACCAAATCTCAAACTGACCACACTCAGATTAAATGAAATTCTTGATCTTCAGCCTTCAACATTTTTCCTCAGCAGAATTCATAGCCTAAGGAGGGTTCGAAGTTAGAGGAAGTTATGATTTTTTTTTCTGCTTAATGTTATTAGACTCATTCACATGTATTTTTGAGCAGATTTTCACTGCAAGTCGGCTATGTATCGGTCATTCTATTAGGCAAAAGCTGAACACAATGGACAAAAAATCTGTTGTTAGGGAGCTTCTGTTTTAGTGTAGGAAATAGATAAAAAAGATAAAGAAGTAAAACAATGTCAGATAGTAAAAATGCTAAGGAGAAGCTGAGCTAGGAAGAAGGCAAACTACGCATTTGAGATGTGAAATATTTAGGACTGAAGTTGATATTTTAAATCAGGTGGCTTCAAAGGCATCACTGGAATGACTTTTCATGCAAGTATATGGAGAAAAGAGCATCAGGCTGAGAGAGTAGCAGGCACAAAGGCCCTGGGGCCCAGTGTGTTCAGGGAGAGCTTGGCGCAGAGTGAATGAGGAGGAAGACTGTAGCGGATGTCTTATTTTCTGTCCCTACAACACCCTTCATGAGGCAGTACACACATTAATCACCTGAAGTAAATAACTAAATGAGAAGTGGCTTGCCTAAGGTAACAAAATGAGTTTGAGTTAGACCCAGACTTGGGACTCTAGTCCTAATATCATTCCACTGGAGCCTGGTCTCCAGCTCTTCTTTATAATTGCAATCATCCTGAGTCACTATATCATTGTTCATTCTTCAGATGTATGAGAGGAAACTTTGTAAGCCTTTCTCAACTGTGAGAATGTTTCTGTAGTAATTCCATATAACTATAGTTAATGCCTATCTCTGGTATAACCAGGATTTTTGCTCGCTGCGCCTCATTAATCTATGAGGAGAAATTCAGGCCAGTAGAACAGGGGATGGATGGTGGCTGAACAAGGATTAAACTACAGACGTCTGTACCCTAGAAGTGCATCACAATCGAATGCACATAACTTGGTGCCAGCAGAGTTCCCTTTCCTTCGTGCTGAGATGTATCGATTGTGTCTCTCCACTCAAGAGGGTCTTCATTTTCTCTGACAGGCAGCAGAAGTGGCTTCTTCAGGCCTTTTCATTGGTGCAAGTTCAAGCATTGCTTTGCCAGTGGACTAATGCTTTATTTATTATTTCGTTATTTGTGCCATGCATTTTAAATTTTATAAGCAGTTAGCAAGAGCTTTTGTATCAGCCACTGTTCCAACATTGTCATGTTTTAACATCACAATGACTCTGGGAGGTATATTATCTCCAGTTCATAGACAGTAAAGTTTTGAGAAGTTTAGTAAATTATTCCAAAAGGTAAAGCATAGTGCAGAAGAGCCAGCTATTCCCTTGCTGTGGAGACAATGCTTACTTGTAGAGTGTTTGGCCAGTCCGTCTGCCCATGGGGATAGCAAAAGCAACATTGGGAAGAGCAACCACCCCAGTCTCCACACCAAAGGAAAGAGCACAAAGCCTTGCAGTTCTGTGGCACATTAGGTATATCGTGGCTCCCTGCCTTGCACTATGACCAACCTGTTTATCAATTATGAGAGTTGTTCTCACAGTTTATTTGAATCTGTAAGTGCATAAGTGGCATGCATGTGTGTGTACACACACACACACACACACACACACTCCATTTCTTAACTCTTCTTTGATATGAGTGTTGGAATTGTCTTCTATATCTATGGGTGATTTTGTACCCTCAGGACATTTAGCAATGTCTGAGAGCATTTCTGGTTCTCAAAACTGAGGGGAGGGGTGCTACTGGCATCTAGTGGTTCGAGACTGGGGATGCCATTAAGTACCCTACAACGTGGAGAATGCGCCCCCGCCACTGCCCTGACAACAAGAATTGTTCAGCCCAAAATGTCAATAGTACCCATCTAGACTTGTCTATTTTTGATATTACTGTATTCACTAGAAACTTTGACTTGGAATCATTCTAATTTTACAGAAAATATTTTTGTTCTAATGTCAAAAATGTTTTCTTCAAACTGTATGCAGTTACCACTAATGATAATACAAATGTACACCTATTAGGGAAAAAAGTATGGATTTTTCTTTGTTGGAAATCTAAAATATAACCTTCTTTAAAAAAACCTTAAAATTACTTGTTTTTTTCTTAGATTATTTTTTTTTCTTTTTAATTTTCTGTGCTTTCAGACTCAATAAGCTTTGCCAGTCTACAATATGAAAACTTTTTCCGTCAGAAGGAATAGTACCCTTCCAAGCCCTGATTTTATTCATCAACAAGGCTTTACTGGGTACCTGTTGTGTGCTCTGCCTTGGGTGAGTGCAGAAGGGTGAACGGGTTAATGCAGGATGTCCTCTGTTGAAATAATAGTGCGAGGAAGCAGTGATTCCGGCCACAAACAAAAATTACATAGTCTCCTTGGATTCCTTATTTCATATGGACAGGTCTTCATTAAAGTTTGTGTAGAATACGATTTATACCATTGAGACTCATTTGTTTTTTTCCTTCTGGAAGAGAAGGCTATCTCTCGTTGCAGGGAATTTATTTGTATTCATTTCTTAATGATAACGCTAAGGTGGCCAGACCATACATGTTGGCCATATACTTGCGTAGATTTCCTGAGTTGCAGTTAGAGGGAAGCAGCCCTGCCACAATTGTCTGGATGTCCTTGACTTTTGGACATCTGTTAATCTTCCCATTTCCTCTGTTGGTGTTTCAGGCTCCATCAGCAATTTGAGCTTAGTTCATCTGTCATCTATGACAGTCAGAAGTTGGCATCCGACCTGTGTTAGAAAGGGCTGAATTGTTCTCTGGCAGTGGGTTCTATATAATGATGACTAGCATCAGGGGACACTACCTCCCTGCCCCCACCAATACTTCTGGATCTCAGGCCATCCAAAGCCTTAATAACTAGGTGCCTTTATTTTTTGGCTCAGTAGCAGCAGGCAATTTGATACCAGTCTGGTAAAGCTTAAGTGTGTTGTTAGGGAAGATAAGAGTCAGTTTCAAATCCAGCTTTTGCTTCCAGTCTTTCCTGCCCAGTTGATCACAAGTGCTGGAAGAGCTGACAGCTACCATTGAGCAGCTGGAGAAATGCCTCTAGGAAACATGCTATTAATTTTGATGTCACTCATGCTTCATCTTTTCATGGCGCCCCATAATCGTCTGCTAACAAAAAAAAGCTAATATTTATTGAGCAGTGCCAGGCACCATTCTAAATAGTTTGTCTACTATCTCATTTAATACTTCTCAAATAAGAATACTCTATTTATCATTATGGTCATTTGAGACATGAAGAAACTGAGCCTCAAAATTTTAAGTAATTTGCTCAAGGTCAAGGATTTTGTAAATAGCAGAGCTAATCAGTTTGAACCCAGGGAGTCTGTCTCTAGAATCTTCCCTCTTATTCATTATTGATTGTGTTTTGATATATCCCTAAAAGATGTACCTTAGGTGAAAGCAGTGCCTCTACAAAAACTGATACAGTGAATATGTGCAGTATGGAATGTTAGACTACCATCATGGTATCCTAATACAGGGCTGAACACTTTCTGATCGATTGCTTGCTTTGCATCAACTCATATATTTGAGCAAATAAATTATAGTTAAACTTAATACCTATTTAGTTCCCTTATTTCCTAGAAAACCAGAATGTCAGAATTGAAAGGGGCCTCTGAAATTATTTAATTTTATTTGTTGATTTATTTACAACTACCTCAAATACAGGAAGCATTTGAAGTGGTTTAATAATGAAACTAAAGTATGACAAGATGAAAAGGAAGTAACAAAATCCAGAAAAGGGAAAATAAGTGTAAGTATTGGAAAAAACTAAGATAAAGCCAGAGATAGCATGCTTTAAAGGCCCTACACACTTACAAGTTCCAGACCACATATATAGATATCAATTATTAGTGACTGTTGAAAAGAAACAAGGTTGGCCAGATATACATCTCAAATAGACAAATAGTTCCTTTCCTCAACAGAAACTTAACTAGAAAACTGAAAAAGTCATGTAACTGAACTTGAGCCTTCCTGTCCTAACCTGCTGCTTGAGAGGTTACATTTAATAACCTCTGTGTTTTCCATCTCTTAGTGTCCAGGGCTTCAAACTTAATGCACACCTTCCAATTTTTAAGGTAGAAGTTACCTGTGTTTTCTTAGATTTGTATTTCTTTTTTTTTTCTTCCCTAATTTTATAACCTTTTAGACCTAATAAGTCTTGTTGTTCTATGCTTGAGAAAATTACAAACTATCTATTTATTGTCATTTGGCCCAATAAAGAATTCATATTCTAAAAAAAAACAGTGAAATGTCTTCCATGGAGTAAGGTAAACTCCTAGGATTCATTTGTTATTACAAGTTGAAGATCTATCAAAAATCAGGGCATCTCAAATATGACAGAGTAATAAATAGGACATTTTTATTCAATTTACTCAAACTTAATTTACCTGCAACATTTAGAAGTCTAGAATCTCACAAAGATGGGTCCCCATGTCTGAAAATAAATTGATGACAAAGCTGTAAATGTGTGATAACAGAAAGGGGAGGATGAGAGGTTGTGCTGTAATAATAACCAAAATCTTAAAGGGTTAATAATAGAAGTTTATTTCTCCCTTAAAAAAAAAAAAAAAATCTGCAGATCCCGGAGTCTCTCTAGGTAGCTAGCTGTTTATCAGGCTGATTCAATATGGTGACTTCATGATCTCAAAACCAGGTTTTCACATTCCCCTAAGCAGAAAAAGAGGGCCCAGAGAATCCCATAGAGGCTTTACATAGCCTTGGTCCTGAAATGGCATCATTATTTTTACTCATATTTCATAGACTAGAATTAGTCAATATCCTTGTCTATGTTTTTGAACGCCCAGAAAAGAAAGGAAAATGTAATACTGATTAGAACTGTCGATTCCTACCTTATTCATATAAGTGTTTTGGCTCCAAGCCCTGTAATAGCACAAATTAGGCTTCTAGTGACTTATTCTTTCTAAAATTATAGTGGTTATTACTGAGATTTTTGATTATTTTTACCAATTTTCTAATTAAACTTTAAAAACTCATTTGTACTATCATATTTACATTTATATTTTTAAAACCTCATATAATTATGTAAAAATCATTACAAGTTGTTTTAAAGATTTTTTTAGATAAAATAAAATATTAAAAGTAAAGAAGGGTAGTCTGAATTTGTTTTATGTGCGCTATATGTATGCTTTGTTAAATTCTATAGATTTAAGTTTTTCACATGGACTGTTTTAGAAAAAAAGCAATTATAAATTAATTTAGAAACAAAGGCTTCATAATCATTGTTTTATAATGGTGCTTTGGCAAATAAGTAATTAACTGAGAGCTTTAAACTGCAATATAACTTATTTTCCATTTTACTCATTTTTTACAAATCAGAGAATCTTTTTTCTTACCTAACCAGTCCAACACTTGGTGCTGTTTTCCTCACTGTATTCTGAATGGGCTCACTTATTTTCACTAGTCTTTGCTCGGTATTAGAATTTGTAGTTGATGTGGCTCATTTATCAGCCAAGTATGGAGAGATACTGAAAGATGTTTTGTCATTTTCCACTGTCAAAATGATACATTCGCTTACGTCCTAATTTCTTTGAAAGAGCTTGAGTTGCACTTATTTTGTAGGGTAAAGCATGAGAATAAATGATACACAACTAAGTAAACATAGAGAAAAAACAGAGCTCAGAAAACCAAAATCCAGGGAGCTTCATTACCAAGCGCACGTTTTAGAGTTAGAGATCACATAAAGTATTCGTAGCTACTTTTTTTAGGTTTGATCTATCACCTGCTTGCATTCTGACTGTTAGACTGGATACTGCAGTTCTTGTGAGCAGAGAGATGGAAAGAGAAGTCACTTCCTTTCTTCTTCATTGACCCATTTAGACTCCATCTATAAGAGGGTGGCATGCCAACCATTGGCTAGGACACATGGCATGCAAATTCAGGCAGAGCTTCAATTCTAGAAGCAGTAAGTTAATATAGGAAGATTGTCTGTTTGCTCTTTTCTTTTTCTTGCTTTGGGTTCTGTAGATGTAATTTTATAGTTGTTTTATTTGTTCACTTGTCATGAAAATAGGAAGGGACGGGGATGTGGTACCTGTAACTCACTAACGGAATCTGCTCATTTCAAAATGTCCAATTCTGACAATTATTACGGGAGACAATTGGAGAGCACAACCACAATAAATTTTGTTTTGTTTTTGTTTTTTGTTTTTGTAATTAAAACAATTCTCACAGACCCTAGAATAACTAGCTGTTATTATAATTTAAAGCAATTTTATCGAGTAAAAGTTTTATTTTTTAGCAGTATCCACTCAAACTTGATCATTTTTGTTTTGTAAATTTTGATGTTCATGTTTATGAGTATAAACATCTAGGTAACATACATCCTTTCTGAAGAAATGTCATAGGGAAAAAAAATAAATCCTAGACAGACTTTGATTTAAATCTGGAGCCATAACATAAAATTGTTTTCTGGTTTAAATTATTTAACTGAGTTTTAGTTTCCTCAGTTGGAAAAATGAGGATAACATAATATGAACTGCAAAAGATTGTTGTAAGCATTAAGTATAAAAACACTTAGTGAAGTTCCTAGCTCATGGTAGGTTTTCAGTAAATGTTATTCTCATCGCTATTTGCTTCCAGTTGCATGATTTTCCCTACTCAATGTAAAATGTTTTGAGTCACAGCTCTGCACTTTGCCAGTGGTGCTCCCTGGAGATGTATGACCGTGTTTTGGTCTGGCATTTGCAGAGCCTCCCTTTCACTTGTGGGAGATTTTGCTTCCACTCATTGATCGCCCCCATTTTTATGCCTTATACAGACAAGCCTTTAGTGGGGACAACATTAAACTCTTTTTTGTTGATACATGTATGAGTGTTTTTTAACCTACTTTCCACTACCTCTCTCTTTCCATTCTGTACCACAGCTATTCCATTTATGAAGAACCAAGTTATTTTAGCATTGATCAATAAATAAATGTTATGAGAATGGTTCTCAGCCACCTGGATCTCTTTTATCAAGTGGATGGCCATTGGTTTGGAATTAAAGAATTAAAGAACATTAGAAATTATATTAGAGTAAATAAAATTATAAAAATTATAAAGTAAAGGATCTTTGGAAAGCATCTATATAACAATCCCTTTGGATTCCTTTCAACGGTAAAAAATATATATATACTGCATACTCACTGGGATAAAGAAGACAACGTTCCTGCTTGCACGCAATTTATGTATGAAAGGAGGAGACAGACAGTAAATAAGTCAAGATGAAAAGTAAATAGTATAATTATTTGTACAAACTGTGAAGGCATTGATACAGGGTGACAGCACAGACTGGAGTTGGGAGGGTCCCTCAGACACTCATAGGGGAAGCCTAAGAGGCCTTGAAAATCAGAAAGATTTCGACATTCAGAAATCTCTTGGAAATGAATTCCTGCCTGATGGAGCAGCAGTTATTAAGACCCAGTGTCAAGACCAAGCTTGGAGTCTTTAAAGACCAGCCAGAAAGCTAGTGAGTCTGGGATCTAATGAATGAATGTGAGAGGCTGGTCTCAAAATGAATCCTCTATCTCTCTTTTATTTCCTTAAACTCCTTATTTTTAAGAGAAATTTAAAAAATGATTTCCTATTCTTTATTGCTTGTGGTTTGCTTTAATTAATAGTACTGTAAAACTGTTGCTTCCTACTCTTTCATTTCTTTATTCTTTTGGCTTAAATAAGCTTTCGAAGGGCTAGCCTGGGAACTAATTCACCTTTATATCATATTTCTGAGAGGAAATAATATTCGAATGTCACAGACATTTTTGGAAAATAGTGTTTTTTAAAACAGGGACAAACCTGCATTGGGATCTCTTAAAGCAGGTTCTCATTTTATCAAAAAATCTCATTATTCCAAAATCTTGCTTTCTACTGAGGCAGTACTAAAGATTAGATTCTTCCTATTATGAACGCTTGCTAAAGAATGGATTCTCCATAATAATAGATTTAGAGTTGGCACATTTAGTTTAATTCTGGTTTGTAAAAGCTTCAACACAATGCAGGTGGATTTTGTTAATTACCACATAATTTTTATGTGTTCATAAAAGTAGGACTGGCAGGGCTTCTGTCTGGAAACTCACTTCAGAAAGATGCCCAAGGAAGGTTGGGATTTTTGTTGTTGTTTTTTCTGTCTCCTCATTTAGCAAATTAGCTTTGTTTTGAGGGAGCAGACAAGGGTATTCACTGATGGGGGCATTGATCCAAGTCTTTTTTACTCACTTCAATATTAAAAGAAAAAATTCTGATGGCATTTGTTTATCATGCTTGTCCCTGTTTTACCGTAATCTAACTCTGATTTTCCATATTTTCCTTTGCAAACTATCCTTTCCATCTCCTACACCTTGTCAAATTTACAAGTTACTTTTTCACTGATTTATACTTAATTTAGGTGACATCTCTGCTGATGTGTACTTTAGGAAATGCATCTGGGTTGAGAATGACACCTTGGTTTATAGAACTTGAGAATGGACTGTGGCTACGAATCAGTGCCCTGAGAAGAGAGGGTCACTGTTCAGAGGTTGTGTACCAGAATTAGACTCAGAAATGCAAAGGCCTGTTGTCATTTCCTGACCAGTCCCTCTGTCTCCCATCTCCTTTCCCTCCAGTATATCCTCTGACCAGTGCCGTTATGACCTAAGTAATAGAGTCACTGTGTCAGGTCATAATCCCCTTGCTTTAAAATCTTAACAGGGTTTCATATTGCCTACAGCAGGAATTAGCAGACGGCAGCCACAGGCCAATTTCATGTCTGTTTTTGGCAATAAAGTTTTATTGAAAGACAATGTCCATTCATTTATATATTATCTATGGCTCTACCAGGGCGGAATTGAACAGTTGCAGCAGAGAATGTCTAGCTGAAATTTACTACCTAGCTTTGTACAAAAACTTTTTGCCTACCGCTAGCCTGCATGATTAAGTTCAAACCCCAAGCACAACACTTCCCAAGCTGCCTTCGGCTTGTCTTGCAGGCTTGTCTGTAGCCAGTGACTCCAATGTACCCTTACTCTGAGCCACAATGGATAACTCAGCGTTCCCACAGCATGCTGCAGCTCTTCATTCACTGTTTAGAATTCTTTCAACTGTACCCACTTTCATCTGTGTACCCTGCCTCTGCAGTCTGAATGGAAGCCTCCTGTACACATTCCCCAGAATCCAGCTCAGATCTAAGTACACAATAGATGCTGTTTAATTGATGCTGTTTAATTAATGAAGTAAGTGTTTAATTGATAGTAAAGAAGCAAAGTGGCCATCTTGCATATAAGATGAACAAAAGACATGTGGGGTAAATCAAGTGCTGTTGTATTGTTGCATTAATCAGCGTATTAACGTTGCTCATTAAGCAAGCTAATCGACTGTATATGTTAACTCAATGGAGATAGACAATACCAGAAACAGAAGCAGCAAGCAGCAGGCTCAGCAGCAGGGAATTCTGAGCATGGCCTTGCCTGTCCTCGAGTCTACCAACAGCCAGCATCCAACCTCCTAGGCATCTCCTAGAAGACCTGGAACCAGGCAAGTGGGAACGACTGCCAGGTTTTACACCAGGATGGGTGCAAACAGATGCCTGAGTTTCAGGTATCCATCAAAAAGAATTGTCTAGCTATATTTTCTCTTATGGATTACTTTCTTTTACTTTAGTAGAAAGTAAGAGCAGACACACTTTCTGATTGTGCCTGCCCCCATTGTCCAACCTCTGTCGTAGCAGATGTCTGTGGAAATACATGGGATGGATGGGTCTTCTTTGAAGGACACATTTTGGCACACATTGTGCCAAATCCTTTTGCCAAAATATTAACATCTAATTTTAATTTGCCATGGAATGTGTTGGCAAAAATTGTCAAAAACCCCTTAAATTTTCAACAAATAACAATGCCAGCTCAAACGCTATTGCTGCTAAGATGCCCTCAGTGAATTCATAGTTGAAAGGTAGAAATAATGCCTGGGCTTCTTCCTCTGAGACCAGAGATGCCCTAATGGCTGCCGACCATCCCCATGGCCTAGAGGATTTTCCTCTTCACTTTATAACCACCACTGGCTTCTCACCTCTGCTACCAGCCCTTGACTCCCTCACCTGTCTGCGGTACCCTGTGTGGCATATGGAGTGCTTTTACTTTGGTCCTCTGCAGAGTTGGAGGTAGGGCTGCTGACAGCCTCTTATTGAATTGAATTTCCAAGATTGTCATGGGCTCGTTAAAGAATCCACTCCATAGCATTATACGTGGAATATCCTTCCATGTATCCTTCCATCCCTCTGCCTTTTTATGTGCCCCCAGACATTGCTTCTATGGGCAGTCACATGCAGGTGGGTTTGGGATGGGGGAGCTAGCTACCCCTTTACATTTTTAAACCCATTGCTGTCATCTCCCATCCACCCAGGCCTGATGACATTTCTTCTCACCAACAAAATGCACTCTACTGTTCCATTTACCTCTCCCCACTGCCATTTTTGGGAAAAGCTGAGAGGGGAAGAAGAAGGTGGAACATAATTGAAGGAAGAGAAAGTTAGATGGAAGAGAAGAGGTAGGGGGTCTCAGCATTCCATCTCTGTATGAAAGCAGGGAAGTAACCCGAGCTGCTCCTGAGAGAAGCTACCTCCGATGCCACTGTCCACATGCTCTCTCTAAGGATTTACTTAATCTAGAACATAGCAGATACTCCGGTCTGCCCTGGGTTCACAGGAATGAGTGCACATAAAATAAAAACACAAGATTGGATCTTGCTGCCTTCAGGTGGAAGGTGTTGAGGGTGGGAGCAGCCCTGTGGGTGCTTTCCCTGACTGTCCGCCCCAGGCCCAAGGTGTTATGTGGAGTTTCGTGTCTCACAGAACCCACATCTTTCTCCACTGTAAGTTGTCTTACTTCCGAAACTAAAGACCAGTGTTCCCCAGGAAAATCAAGCCCAGCACTGGCCCCTGCTTCTAGTCAGGGCTTGAGCCTCTCTGTGTCCTCTGTGTCCCCCGACCTTGTCCTCAATGAAAGCAATATGTCATGGAGTAAAGTGCTCTGAAACCTGTAGGGTCCATGCATGAGAGTCATACTTTTTGGTTTCAGTCAAATCCCCATTTGTCTCAAGTTTGCCTGCTGTCTTATTTCCTAGCATCCCACTGAAGCAGCTTGATATGTTTGAAGGACAGTATGAGGGCCTTGATTTCAGACAGAACTGGCTTCAAGTACCACCTCTGCTTCTTAACAAACTGCATCAACTTGGGCAAGTTGCTTAGTCTTCTGGAGCCTCAGTTTTCTTCATCTGTAAAAAGGAAGGTAATAATATTTAACTCATAAAATGGCTGTGAGGAAAATAACTTTGCCCAGAGGATGAAAAATAACAGACACATAGTAGGACCTCGATAAATGGAGGCTACAGATTGCATTTATGTTGTCTCACTACTTTTCTTGATTTAAGGCCATTAATGATACAAATAAATAAGTAAACCTTTTTATGTCCTTCTCCCTGCCTCCCTGCCTGTGATAGTAGGGATGTTTAAGGTACTTGTTTCAATAGTCATTCCTTTAAAAATGTTTGAAAATAGTACTTCTACCACAACCATGTCAAAAGGTAGAAAGCAAAGGGTAACCTCTTGAAAGCACTTTGAGATTAATGGTGGTAACTAGAAAATGCAGAGCGTACAGTGATGCCAGTCATTCCTGAGTTGTGTTTAAAGTGGGTTCAGATTCAAATTCAACTTCCTAAAGCACATCATGTTCTGTTACATGGAGCACATAGTTAACCTTGTCATTTCTCAAAACAACCCTGTCAGACTTATGGAGTGGAACTCGTCACTGCATCAGTCCTGGGAGTTGACAAAGGGCAGACTTTCTTACTTTTCATTTCAGTCAACTTGTGCCTGTATCGCTCAGTCCCAGAGAACTAGACTATGGGCAGGTGGGAAGGAACATGATTTTGTGAAAGTTAAGAGCATGAACTGTGGAATCTGATTCCCCTGATTCCAATCCTGGCTTCCATAACCACCTGTATGGCTATGGCAAGCCCTTTGAACAGTTATGTCTCTGTTTCCTCATTTGTAAAATAGGGTAAATTTCAGTACTTCCATTGTAGGGTACAGATAATAGCTTAGAATAGTGCTAGCATCATCACCATCATATCACGAGAGCCCAGAAACCTCCGTGGTGTGTCTATTTGAGTGTATAGCAGTTGTCTTTTAAGCTTGACATACCTGCTTACAGGCAGATTCTTAAGTGTCCAAATAGGAGAAAAACTAGTAGATTTAGTTTTCTTTGTTATTATTTTATATGAATTATATACACGTGTGTGTATTAGCTCTCCATTTGGAGAGCCATAATATGTGCTAGACACTGTGCTAAAAACTCTGTATATTTTATTTAACTCGAAGTAATTCTATGAGAATTTTGAGCACTTTTAATTAATAGCTCATTTTACAAACAAGGACACTAAAGCTTATTGAGGAAAGTAGCTTTCCCACTGTTGCCAGAGTTAGGATTCTAAGGTTCAGGTATTTAGTGATTTTTAAAAATGATATAAGTAATTGGTCTGCTTATCTCTGTGACCCTAAGGGATGAAAAATCAGTTAATTAGCCTAGACCTAGGATAAAGTGATATGTTCAAGAAGGTTTCTTTGTATAAAATGTTGCATATTTGAGGCTCGTGACTCAGGATGAGATAATAAAACCCTAGAAAAATGTGTTGTATGGTATGTTAAAGTTCCTTTAATTGTATAACTTTTGCTAAGGATTTAGTTACAGGAATACTTTTTCCTGTAACTGTAGGTCAGTGTTGGGCTAATGTCTAATGGATTGACATTTTCCCGCCACATGCTGGATAAAGGTAATACTTCAAGAATAGCATTGTTATTTTGAGCCAGAGAAGACAGAATGCTAGGAGTGATTGTGATTCCTATAAATCAAAGTATGTACCGATGGTGAAATATCCCTCAAAGAAACCCTTGAAAAGTAAGAATTTTGTAGTTCAAATACATTTTTAAAATATGTCTCAAAGGAAACAATAATGTTGGGTCTATTTCTGATACGTATTTCTAGTCTATTAGCCAACTGTTGGCTTTGAGGTGGAAGTGTGGTCTCTCTTCCATGGAAAACACTTCAGAATTAGAGTGCTAAGGACTGAGATGTGCCTGCATATGAGAGTCTTCAAGTGATTAACCCCTCCGGGCCTGGTTTCCTCCTTATATATTTCTTTGTTCCTCTCAGTTTTCTGTGGAAGTTGGAGTCAATTCAGAGTTCTGTGTTGGACTCCAAGGGTGTCCAGGAGATAATGTCAGTGACAGCACAGCATCATCTCAGATCCCTTGGTAATTCCAAAGCTAAATAAATTAGATGGCTGCAGAGACCTATTGGCCTTTGACGAAATGTTAATGAGGGTAGGGGAAATTTCAAGTTTTGTCTTCCGATTCTACCCCCATCATCTGACACAGATTTGAACTTGAGTAGTAAATTCAGCATACCCCAGGGAACAGTGACTTTGGAGTATTTCCTCAAGGCGGGCCTGAAGCAGCCTCCCAGAATGTCTTGTGTTTATAAAGTTCGGGAGAATATGATGATTTCTGTTTGCGAGTAGTCGGAAAGTGATGAAATGTCCTGGAGAGCCTCCCCAGGTACCCTGCAGCTCTGCCAAGACAAGGAAAAATACAGTAAACACAGATGTTAGAGAAGTTGTACTGATACATACATGGTGACTAAGAAAACAGATTTTGAAGCTAGATTATTCACACTCAAAATCCCTACTCTTCCACTTAATAGCCACGTGACTCTGGGCAAATTAATCTCTCTGTGCCTCAGTTTCCTCCCTTATAAAATGTAGATAATAATAATAAAGTGTTAAGAATGCAACCTGGCACAGAATAAGAGTTTTACAAGTATTTGCTATTGTTGTTACTACTGAATTTTATAAAAGGTAAGAAAAGTACATTTTTCATGCATCTGAACTTGGGGACAGGAGACTAGTACCCTGCAAACTTGAAAGAAATAACTTGTAGTAAATGGAATTTCAGTATTCTGCTGAATTCCAGTAGATACCTTTCCTCTTTTCTCATGAGCCTTTCTTCATTTATTGTTTCAAGTACTTCTGACACAAAGACAATTCTCATGACCATGGCGAGTGGCTCAATTTTTCTAGGTCTCAGTTTCTTCTTCTGTGAAATGAACAAAATAGCAAACCCAGAGGATCGTTGTGAGTTCTAAACAAATGAATCCATGAAAGATATATCTGGCAGTAAACATTGTGCTTAGCCTGGAATCAACATTTTATAAACCATACGTGTGTTTCCATTATAACTGCATATGATCATCTTAATTCCTATTCTACCATTAAAAGGCAACAATAATAGGAAGACTAAATCTAGAATAGAGAGAGATGCTTTAAACATCCATGGATCAGGGAAATGGCTCCGACAGCCGCCATACTTATTCATTAGCTCTGGATCCAACATGGCTCCAGCCTCCATTGAGTTTGAAAGTCGACTGCCTGTGACAATGTCAGTGTTGAGATGATTTGAGGAGTACTGCTCTTGTTGATCAGGACTGTAGATTTGTTGGCAAATTAAATCCAGCCAAAGCCCCAGGTATGTTCTTAGCCAGATCTGATTTATTTAGACATTTTGCTTTAAAACGAATGCCAGGGTAAATTTTGTTTTGTTTCTTTTGCTCCATAAATTCCTTAAAAATCCAATCTCTATGTCAGTGACAAGTATTGATATACTTTGTCATACAAGAAATATCTTCATCTTCTAGAACTAAAATTTAAGTGATTTTCAGCAGACTTTCCTAAGATAATAATGTAATTTATCTTTCAGAGAATATTAAAGGCAAATCTTGAATATGAGGGCAAAAGCTCATTTATGCCTCAAAATAGAGGAAGGATAATTTAGAAAGAAGGGCATTTATATTCATTCGAATTTAACAACCTGGAATGACAAAGTTCATATTAGTGATTATTTCTACCCAAGATTTCCATTGACAATAAGAATAATTATATTTTCTGCTTTGACATACTTAATGTTGCATATGGTGAAATGGAGGCAGTAAAACTTCATGACAACAAAATGTGTGAGGAAAAAGGTACTGTGATTAATTCAGTTTTCTGGTTGTTGTATTTAAGTAAATGCTGCTTTTACAATTGTAGGGACAAAAATCTCTCTAAAATGCCTGACTAACTTTCTGTCTTAGTCTGATAAGGTCTGCCAGGATCATCATTTGAGTATAAAAGAGAGGTCAAAACTAGGCTAATGGAAATTCCCAGCTGGTTTGAATTCTTAAAAAAAAGCCCTTTGGATTTGGATCTGTTCAACAGGGAAAGTGGGGCCAGAACCGAACACTATCTCTTGGCCCTTCCCTTCCTGATGGTGGAGCATCAGAGTGTCCTGGCCAAATTGAGAAATTGCCAGATTTCATATTCATTACTTCTCCTCTTCGGTCCCTCTTTCTGGGTTCTTTGCTTCTCCCCTCTTCTCTTGAACAGATACCCAAGCCTTTCTAGCAGTTTATTTGAGGATAAGAGAAGGAAAATGTATGAAACTCATGTATAATATAGTAGAGTGGTTACTCACCTTCTAGCTTCTACTTGTCCAACCTTAGACCCACAGAAGTTTGTTCATTTCATCTAAGATACATGGTCTTGAATTAATCCTCTGTCCACAAGAAGCATCCCTTAGCATCATGGTGAAATTGTCCTGGATCCTGCCCTGGAACTCCAGCGATTTTCCAAAGATTGGAGCTGGCACTGAAATCGCGTTGCTGCCAGTCGGCCTGTTTTCTCTCCTCTAATCCTTCACTGTTCCTTGTGATCCCACATGGGCTGCAAGGTGAGCCTCGGCTCCTGGCACATCTTTGGTCTTTGCTTAGTCCGTTACCAAGAACTGAAACCTGCCCTGGAGTTTTCAATTTGCTGCCCTCAGGCATCTGCAGATCTCATCAAAGATGCAGTATACAGTTGCATGAAGACGTGGAATAGTAACAAAGGTAGTGAATGATTAAGTGACAAAATGACAAATGCATCAGCAAATCGGAGTGGGAAGGTGGTACCATTGGCTGGGGTGAAGGACTTAAGCAGGAGTCCACAATTGGGAAGAGTGTGTAAAGAGGGGAGAGAGAGGAGAAGAGCATTTGAGTTTTTGGGGACAGACTGAGCAGAGAAAGTCTGAGAACGGAAATGCTCAGGAGTTTGGGAAACTGAGGGGCATGTTTAAAGTAAAAAGACGAACTTTGGTATGATGTCTCTGCCACTCACCAAGCTCCTACAGGATGAAGGACTAAATAAGCCAGAGGAGAGAGTTTATCATGGTTTAGAAAAATCTAGTGTCCTCCTTGAGGTCAGAAATCTATCCTGGGAACATTCAGAAAGTGGCCTTGGTACTGAACATGGTAAAATAGAGTGTGACTATATTCCACTATAACTTTCTGGGTTTACTAGCTGGACTTTGTCATTCCTTTCCTCTTGTTACCCCAGCTCATAGATAGTTGTGCACACACTGTCACCTTCAGAGAATGACTTTCTGAGAATGACTTTGAGGTGACCACACACTGCCTTAGACATGTGGATTTCTCACATGGACAGTCACTGGATGCCCAACATGGTGGTGAGTTTGTTGAAGGCAGGCTCTGTTATGCTTCTTTCGTCCATAGAAAGAGATTTGCTACGGCCATGTCACCCTGAACAAGCCCGATCCTGTCTGATCTTGGAAGCTAAGCAGGGTCGGGCCTGGTTAGTACTTGGATGGGAGACCACCTAGGAAGACCAGGTGCTGTAGGCATAAAAAATAAAAAATAAGGGATTGTAAGCTGACAAGGTCCTTGCAATCTGTGAGGTCAACCAAGGGTTGCCTTGCCTAAAAAAAAAGAAAAGAAAAGAAAGAGATTTGAAAGCTTAGGGGAGATGGGAAATAGAGTGTAATGAGAAGATAGCTAAATTCTGAAAATTAATGAATTATTTTCAAAAAGGAAAATAGCTCTGAAGAAAAATGCAAAAGAAGTATTTTGGTATATTTTCTAAGCATGTCTTCACTTGTGTTTGGCAGTCTGCACTTGTTGCCCTTGTGCTTAAAATCTTTTCTCAAATAATTTCACGTTCCAGCTCTCAACTCAGGAGAGACTGGGTCCTGGTCTTCACTATGTGGTTCCTCACCCTCCAGCCGCCCCGAAGACCAGAGCCGTACCAGGGAGTGCCCAGCAAATGCAGGCTCTTGACAGGAGTCTGGGCTTCCTCATTGATTCTGGTATTAAGCCTCAGAAAATATAATTGGATCAGAGGAGATGCAATCAGTGGCATCTACTGGGCACCACAGCAAGGGGGAGGCTGATTCTGAATATACCATTAGGCCATTATTATACCAGATAATGCAGTTTTAGAAGACAAAACCCAGAGCTTTGAATGGCATCTGAAAGCTGAGTCAGTTTGCCTTGTTGATGCAATTATCTCAGCTTGTTTCAGTCTGCTGAGAGGTAGAAATGATATTTCATCCAGCATTCCATCGCATTGTAATGTTTTCATACCTGTTCGAATAGCATTGCTTTAATGTTGTTAAATCCATAATGGTCACACAGGCAGGAATGGTATATGAATCACTCAGGAAGGAATGCCCATTAATCAGCTCCTTGGGGCTTCTTTCTTTATTCATTACCTCTGAGAGTTTGACAACTATGAGGAAAGAGATTGGCCCCTTTGCAGTCTTCTAGCATCCATATTCTAGCATAATTTCCCCTATGATGGTTGGATCAAGACTGTGCACAGATGAATGCAATCTAAACCATGGGTAATCCAACATCATTCATAATTTTTTAAAAGTTTATTTTGCTCAGAAATATGTCACGGATATAACCACTATTTGATTAGATAGATATACTTTACATAGAGTATATAGCGAGGACTTGATTTATCCAAGAAGCTGGTGATTTTCACTATTTATTTTCCATGATCATTTCCTTTGGGACCAGTTCATGATTTCCCTTTTTCAGGCTTATTCTGGAACGGACATGAACAGTGTTTTTGGAAGTCTAAAGGTCTCTTGGTTTCTAAGATATATAGAGAGTGTTGATATCAGCCGAACACCTAAGATGCTTGTGCTGCAGTTGTGAAGTTACTGTTGTCCCTTAATAAGCTTTAAAATATTATTTATCTATGTCAGAAGAATTTACTTTATACTGAGCTTCCACAAGCTTATTAATATGTGAGTACCGCATAAAATTATTCTGTAAATGAGACAGATTATGTTATTGGGCACACACAATAAACAGAATCTTAGTGAGTTTTTTCCTTTATGCAAATTGATGGTTGATATTTGGCTTGATCCCTATGAGGAATTACCTTCATTAGTGACTAAATGAGAAAACTCAACCTAGTGCATATTTGAGATTTGTGAGGAGTCTTGTTACACCTGCCTGGTGGTCTGATGATGAAGCTGCACAAGGAAGATAGAGGTTATCATCTACTAAGATTCTCGGCTCTTTTTTGAAATGTCAAATCAAATGGAGATTTTTATTTTGTTTGTTTAAGCTTGTTTGACCTTTATCAGAAAGCAACTCTGGGCAGCAGATGATCATTTTGAGTCACTATGAGCACTTATGTAAAGGAGAGATTTTATTCACTTAGCCAGGACCTTAGCCCCTATTGAAATACTCGAGGACCACTGTGCTGTTCCCACTTTCACTATTCTTTCTATAAATGCTTACCTGGCACTGACAGTGCAGTGTGTGCCAGGCACTGGGCCGTGATGATTACAGACGTGCTGTGGAGAACTTGCTGCCCTGAGGAGCTTAGAGCAATATGAAACCTACTCAAAAGCCATTCAAGACAGGGCAGGATGGCTGCCATATGGCTCTGCCTGGCCATATGTGCTGCATGGGCTCGGTGTAGGGAGAGTTATATGCTGTGCAGAGTTATAGACTGTGCAGGAAAGGGGGTATGGACCTGTGCCCTGGCAGATGGGAAGAAAGGACAGACATGGTGGGAGTCAGAGTAAGAATCAGTTCAGAATGCATCCAGCAGCTTTTACCCATCTCTTTTCTTTACCTCTCTGTAATGGCTGTCCAATTCATCACCAATTAATTCTTCCTTCACATACACTCTTGAAAAGGCCCCGTTTTGGTACCTCACTGCCATCATATTGATCCAAGGTCTTATTGACTCCTCACTGGACAACTGTAGAATTGTCACTGTTTTCCAAACTGCACTATTTAGTATCAAATCGTGTTTCTCATAACAGCTTTTCCGCTCTGTACATTTCTGTTAAGAAAGCAAAACCATAACAAAAACCAAACAAATCCTGAGGGCCTTCCCTGCTCCCCTGAGGTTTGGTACCAGCCCTTGAACCTGACACGCCCTCCAGCTGTGACTTGCTCCTCTGGAATTCACTGGTGCTTTCTTGCCACAGATTACTTATTCCCCACCTTTTTGTAATCTCAGCTTCTCTCTCTGGAAATAGAATTCTCTTATCCTCACCAAAATGCAGTGACTATTTTTGGAAAAATCTATTTAGAAGCCACTGCTTCTCAAGTCTCTCCAGCTTTCCTGGACTCTCTCTTCTGCTCTGGTTATAAACCAGGCACCATTGCTCTGTCCTGGATGCCACTTCTGAAATTCATGGCCATGGAGTATCAAGGGCCACCTTAATGCAGTAACTAATCCTAATTAGGCATCCACCTGCCTGGTAGAGCATTGGACCCAACATAGAGTACTGAGCCTAAGAGGTTGCATTGTTCTCCCACTTCAGTGAGAGGAAGGAACAATGCCTGGAATAAACACCACTGTGTGATGAATAGTTAACTGAGACTTTGGGTGAACACTAAAATCCTAATTAAATATGATTTAATTCTGCTTATAGTGGCAGAAAAGCGTTCTTACAGTTCTTTTGTCTGATTACATCACTTGGTACATTAAGTTCATTAGGAATATTAGGCAATGAATAAAGGCCAAAGGAAATGAACCATTTTTAATGAATGAAGAATGGTATGGAGGCCATTTACTAGCCAAGATGAATAGTAGTAATAAAATGTGGATTCATTTCTTTGATATTCTATTTAAATGCATGCCTGTTGCCTCTTCTTTTCAGAAGTATGCTAGAGTAGGGAATGAGATTTACAATGTTATTTGGAACTACTATTTTTTTGAAATGCTGTAGTTGATAATCTCAAAATTCTTAAATTATTGACTATGAATAACATTTTGAGAGCTCAGCCTTCTTATCTAGTTGGGGTGAGGAGAATATTTTATGCATCTTTCTGTTTCATTTAGATAACTAGGTGGCTTTACTCATAAATGGAAGGGTGCTCATTCCAAGCAGCTACCTTTCAGAAAAGTGCGCAAAGCCTTCACCATACCACTGACTCAGAGCCTGGGCTTCCTGGAGCCGAAGGCTTTTGCATAGATTTGTGACCGTGAAAGATAAGTCTTTCTAAAGTTTAAAATTCTGCAATGTTTTCAAAGAGGTAGCCACTCCACTTTTAAAGTAATTTTAATTTAACAGAGAAACGAAAGGGAAGCAGTCATATCTTTCCATCATTGCCTAACCCTTTTAAAAGTATATATTAAAATTCATATCATTTGGCTATTCATGCCTATGGCCTTCGCACTTTTTCTTTAATCCACTCCCTTCCCCAACCCCCAGGAGAAACCACAGTGCAGATAGCAATTAAAAGACAGCTGGTTTCTTCCACAAACTGTGCTTTTTCAAAAAGTGCCTTACAGAATGCTCTCCTTGATGGGAGTTCTGCTTTTTGGCACTTCTGCCTCTTCCGTAGGGAATACACCCACTGTGACATTAGTGATTAAAGGCAGTAGAAACTCGCTATACCAGGGCTTGCTGTTGTTAGTGTTCAGCTATCAAAAGTCAAATGATTTCTACCTTCAATATTAAAAAAAAAAAAGACAAAAGGCATAAGGGACATCTGAACTTTGGGCAAAGTTTGAGAGGCTGAGGCTAAGTGGTAGAGGCTGTCTCTATCTCATTGTCCAGTAAGCCTACCAATCCTGCCTCAGAATTCTCTTGCAAACTTGTCCCTTCTTTTCCGCATCATGTAGTGCTGGCCCCGGACAGTTTTAACACTGTTCTGTTGTAAGCCCCAGAGCTACCCATCTAACATCTTGTTCCATCTTGTGTTCCATCTTGTCATCATAACTGATTCCTGGCAAATTGGCCAGGGGCATCTCTCCTAAATGGAAGACCTAAAGTTGAGTATTTCCCCCTTGCCTACAGTATTGGGTACAAATTCAACAGTGTCGAAAACATGATCCTTCCGTGGTTTGGTCTTGACCTTTCATGGTTGGGAGATGGGGATGGAACGGTACTAGGAGAGAAATAGAGAAAATAGGGAAGGAGCCCAACATTTAACAAAACTTTATTCTGTGCTTGACACTTATATATATATATTATTCTATTTAATCCTGTAAATAAACAATTTAAAGAGACATTATTTATCCACCCAATTGTCTTCCATCCATCCATCCATCCAACTATTCATCCATTTTTCATTTACTTATTCATTTAACAAATACTTATTGTACCTTCTATGTACCCAGGACAGTTCAGAATCAAAGCTACCACTCTCATTTTGCTTGCACGGCATTGTTAGAGATGGCATTGAGCAAATGGCGTTGTCTGTAGTTTATCATTTAAGTCTTCTGTAAGCAGAGGAAAACCACAGACATTTTAATCATGTGCCGACATGCTCACAGTTGTACTTAGGAAATTTTAACTGAGCAAAGTGTATAGAATTGACTGAGATGAGAAGAGTTAAGGCAGGGGCACCCATTGGGAGGATGTTGCAGTAATTCAGGCAAGACAGAATGTGGGCATGGAGAAGACTATAACAGTCGGAATTATGAGGAAGGATGGATATTAGAATATTTATGGGCGAAAAGTCTTTTGTTCTTGGCTCCAGAAGGGATGTGGAGATCAAAGTTGGAGAAGACTCAAAATGACTCTGCATTTTTAAGTTTAGAGAATTGGGTGTCTAGAGTTCCCTTTCAGAACATATTTTGGAGAATTGTGGGAAATGGAAAAGGATTTCTGTGCTGTCATATTTTGCTGACTAACAAACGTCACGTAATTAGACACAGCTATATCATTGCACACTGGGGTGTAGCATTGTTTGAAGGCATTAAATGAGTATTTGCAGTTTCTGACAATGCAAAGAGAGCCTTTGATGCAAAGGTGAATTGATTTCTGCTGGGTTGTGGTGGGAGAGGATGAAAAACAAATAAGCAGACAAAATAGAAATCACTGCAGAATACTAGAATCAACAGAGCTCACCCTTTTTATATTTAGGGACAGCATTTTTAAGAACTATTTCTGTTTGCAATTTCTGATAGTTTTTGCCTCATTTTCATATTTGGCCTCCATTGCCAGCCATTTCATCCCAGTTAACATTCCCTCCAAATTGATAATTGATATTGTATTTTCTGCAGGGAGTAGAGTAAAGAAATAGACTTTCAATTTTCCCAGAGCCTCAAGGTCACAGTGCATGGGAGAGGAGGCCATAATGGTGACCCTGAATTCTCCAAGGAATGGAGAAGTGCTCATTCTCAGTGCCTTGCTGGGCTGTAATTTCTTTCCTGCTGGGGCATTTGTGGCAAATTTTTGAAAGAGAGTCTGAGCAGAGGTCGAAAGGAAAAGGTAGGTGGAAAAGGCAAGCAGGGGAGAATTGGTGAGTCAGAAACTGACTTAGGTATCTGCCAACTGGAAACTTCAAACACTTATAAGAACTGCTCCCCTCCAGGTGTGAACAGGCTGCCATCCTGGGCTCATTGGAAGATGCTTCTACCAGTGTGGGTTACAGCATTTCTGGAAGAGACCCGAAAACGGGTATTCCTCTTTGGCCTGTAGCCAAACCATTACACCCAGCATGAGTTCCTTATTTTGGTTTTAATGTTTTTCCTCATTTGACGTGGCGTCTCTTGGTGTATATGTTTATGTGTGTAAAAATTTTAGATGCTCAATAATTGATGGTACTTTCTGCCCAGAATCTATATTATACAGTAGAACCCTGCATTCATCATTATCGCCCCAATAGTCAGTCAAATATTCAGTGAAGATTTCCTAAGTGAAATATCCCTCTAAGGCTATAGCCAAACTCGGAATTGCTTTTTTTAACTCTGTCTTCCCTTACATCATAATACTCAGATGTGTCATTCTATTATTTTCTTTTTAAGGTTGCTATAAATTTACTGTATGCAAAACAATATTGGATATCTATCAAAATGTTAGAATTTTAAAAATGCCATTTTTAAATCTAGTTTGATCTTGAAACAAATCTTTGAAGTGAAAATGTATGTGCATGTGTGTGTGTATTTTTTCTCTTCACATTTTATAATAGAAGAAATGGAGGATATTTAAGAGATCTTTCCTCTGGGGTTCAGGCTAGTGGTTAGCAGTGACAGGAGTGAAGGCCAGGGCTGTGCGTGCCTAACCCAGAGTACTTTCTAGTCTATTATAAAAGGAGAAAGGTGAACTAGCTCAGCAGATTACAGACTGGGTTCTGTGGGCGCTGATGTTAAGGGACAATGTGTTGAGGATGAAGGATGAGGAAGAGGCCTGGTGGGCACAGCCTCAGATTCCTCTCTTCCCCCAAACCCCATGAAACCCGGACAGCTCTCTGGTCATCCGTCTTATATATTATGATTTCACGTTCAATTTCAATTGGAAAAACTAAAATGTACTATAACAGCTTTCAAACAGTTTAAAACCCACTACAATAAGTTTTAGGATAGTGTATATTTTTTACCTTCTGTAGCTCTGAGCATAAAATTCTCCTTCATTAAATAACTCAGAATTTACTCATTTGTGCACATCTATCTTATTGATTAGCTATTGGCCCCACACAGAACTATTAAGGCTTTAAACAACGTTGTTTTTAAACATGCTTAGTGGCCGCTCTAAAATATTGCAAGTTGTTCCATGGTTCAGAGAGGCTTTGTAGTATTGTTCTTTGAGAAGCACATGGGCCGCTGCTTTGCATCTGAGATAGTCCCACAGGGGTTTACATCCTTAGTTAAGGACAAGAATGCTCTTCAGAGCAACCTTTTAATGCCTGAGCATCGGTTTAAACAGGGCAGAAGTGATGCCACATGGAGTGCTCTTATGCCAAGAGGAACATTGAGACAGCCCTGGAAGTCATTTTGATCTAAAGCCATGCCCACGTCAAGAGAGAGTTTGACTCATTGGGATCTGAGAGAAATTCCATCACAATGAGTTCAGCCAAATGGAAGATGGATGCTCTGAATCATTGTCTACAGTCGTTCCCTGACCTCTAGCTCAAACACATACATTATTTGTCTTTGTGAAATCCTGGGTGGTAACTTAACAGAAGTACTTAATTAAGAACCTCAGGCTGTGCAATACAATGGAGAGGGAGGGAGCAGAGAAAGGAGAGGTGAAAAATTCTACTGCAGATTCAGTAGGCTTTAGTGGAGATTATTCTCCACTGAGAACAGGAAAACCGGGTTCTGGCCCGGATGCTGAGACCCATTAGCTGTGCCATGTCCATTTAATCACAGCTCTGCTTCTCTGCTCCCTGATCTGTCTGGTATATATATCTGGCCATCAGTTTTCTTGGAGCTGTGTCTTGTACCCTCTCTCTGGTGTGCTTCTGCCCACAGGAAAGTGTCAGGCCCTGTCACACCAGTGCAAACCAGCCTTGTAGCCTCCTCTCCCTTCACTCCTTCCTCTAATTGCCCCTCCTGCCCCCGTGTCTTTTCATACACACTGGAATACGATCCCTCGGGGGCAAAATTTCTCTTTTCTCAAATATATCCACCTTTGTTCAACGTTCTCCACTCACTTAGGCTAAATGACGAAATGTGTTTTAAAAGCTTCTCCTGGTGATTAGTAGTGGTCAGGGTGGTGGTGCTACCAGAAGCAGCAGTGTCTGTGACGAGGACTGTTGGTACCGTCGCCACCTTCCCCGCAGTGCCATCAGGTCAGATTTTCTTCTGGAAGAAGCCCTGTTAGGGTTGAGTTAAGTATAGAGCAGTGCAGGCCTGTAAGGGACAGTCATCTTTGTCATGTCTGTTTCATTTAATCCCACCCTTTCATAACTTTATTATGCCTCTGCCTTTCCTAATTCCATTCCTAACTTAAAGCTGAGACTGAACTCTGTGAGGTGTCAAGGACAAATAGAAATACCTGCCAACACCACTGGACCCTGGGCGGGATGCCACTACTGTAGACTCCAGTTCAAAGCCACATGAAGAATGCAGCCCCCGCTGGTGTGCAGGTTCCCTTGGGCCTAAGGCGTGGGGATGTGCCTCAAAAATGCGGGACCACAATCATAATCAGGACACCATTTCTCTCAGCATAGAGGAAAAGGAAGCTGTGATTCCTTTTTGCTTCTTTTCTTACCTCTTAGCTGTCCCCAAGTATAAGGAAGTAGATAGAATTTCATGTGTTTATTGCACATTTAAAGAACTCTGCAAGGCCCAGTGAAAGGAGCCCTTTATTTGGAAGCTGTTCCAAACACAATGCTTGGTATATGTGTGGTCATTCAATCCTGAGGACTCTGAAGCCACAGTTTTTTAGATGTAAAATAAAGATGATAATATTTCTCCTGCCTTCTGGGGATCAAATGAGAAAATGTGTATTAATTGTTTCCTAATTGCACTCAGTAGATCCCTAGGGTGCCATGGAAATCCCTGGAAGGCAGCTTTAGAAAAAGAGGGGAAGGATGAACATATGAGACTTGGGCATCACGCTTCTTCCCCACACCCAGGAACCCAACAGCTCCACTGGATCCAGCAATAGGGCAGAATTTTCCAAAGTAACATCTGAGACACATTAGTTTTTCAGACTCTTTTTTTTTTTTAATGGTAACATTAGTTACTGAAATCCCATAAGTTTCATGTGTACAATTTAACAATAAAGCATATATATATATAATATATATATATAATCTCACATTGTATCTTTACCGCCCATAGTCTTTGGACTCTAAACCAAGCTCCTTTACTCAAACTGGTGAGAAAATAGAGGTTAAAAAATATTTGAAACAAATAAACAAACAAATAATTATTATTTTTTTTAACTGCAGGACTTCTCAGAGCCTTTACTATGTTCACGTGTTTTGTGATTTCCCAGAGGAGAGAGACAACGTGCAGACCTCCCAGACTTAGGTGAATATAGTAGCCTTTTTTATTTTAGGAGAATTTCATAGGACTAATATTCCTTGCAGACTTTGATGCTAGGAGACAATAAAATACAGGACATAATTCAATGTTAACTGTATGGGGTTGTGATATTGTGGTTTATAATAAGAAATATATATCTGGTCTTCACCCCCAGTTCTAGCACAGAGCTTGGAAAACCTTGGGAATTTCCTAAGACATGAGAGAGATCAAGGTGTCTTTTGTTATGTTAATGAGGCAACTTTTGAACCTCACCAGGAGTGGACGCTGTTTGGCTACTGGAAAACCAACCATGCAATTAGAGGGTTGGAACTTTTAGTTCAATCCCTAGACCTCCCGAGAAAGAAGAAAAGAGTCCGGAGGTTGAATTGCCCAAAACCAATGATTTAATCAATCCTGCCTATGTAATGCAGCCTCCATAAAATATCCAAAAGGACTGGGCTCGGAGAGCTTCTGGGTTGGTGAGCACATTTGGGAGAGCGGCACACTGGGAGAGGGCATGGGAGCTCTGTGTGTGATCACCATACCTTGCCCTGTACCTCTTATACATCTGGTTCTTCCTGACTTATATCCTATAATGATAAACTGGTACTCTAGTAAGTAAAATGTTTTTCTGCGTTCTGTGAGCTGCTCTAGAAAATTAATCAAACCAAAAGAAGGAGTTGTGAAACTTGCGATTTATTGCCAGTGAGTCAGAAGCCCAGGTTACAACCTGGGTTTGTAACAGGTGTCTGAAGTGGGACCTGGCTGGGGTAGGAGCAGATCTTACAGAACTGACCTCTTAACCCATGGAATCTGATGCTGTCTCTGGTTAGTGTCAGCATGGAGTTGAATCTTGGACTAGCTGATGTCCAAGATTGCTTGGTGGTGTGGGGAACAACCCCCCGATGGTGGAACTGGGTTTGGAATAATTTAAGAGTGTGTGCTATAAGTGATCAGAGTCAAGAGTAGGCTGTGGAGAAAGGTACTTGTCCTCAAAGGATCCATGGATTTTGGAAAGATGGAAAAACAGAAGAAGGAAGGCCATGAGCAAGTCAAAGGTAGTTGTGAGAGAAAAATAAAATAAAATTTAAAATTAATAAGATTAATAGTAGCAAATACCTACTGAGCACTTATGGGCAAAGCAGATGGGTCAGTGCTTTACCTACATTTTCTCATTGTATCTTCTTTAAATGGACGTTATCATCATCTCCATTTTATAGAAGAGGAAAACAGAGGTTGGATAATCTTTACAGAGTCACACAGCTACTAAGAAGTAGAGCCACCATTTAACTTGGGCCATCTGACCCTGGACTCTTTATTCTTTGTTACAGGATCCCTGCCCAGGTTGAGGGCAGGGCTCATGGCTGGGAGACTGACTGGCAGGTATGAGTGGTGCCAGTTGGAAACAATGCTAGGAAGACTGAGCAACTTGGCAGTGCAGAGGACCTTGGGACTCTGGCTGCTGCTTACAGTTGTGTGTGCACGTCGTTATGTAGTTGTACACTGCACAAGCTACCCTGTGGAGGGGGCAAGCGGGGGTTACCTCATTCCGCAAGAAGGGGCACATTAAAAAATGTGCATAAAAATGCCACAAGGGTTAGGAGTGGCCCTGATCATGTTGAGTAAGAGGAAACCTTTCAAATCCCTTGTCCACCATTTCTTCCAGTGAGCTTAAAAGACATACTTAAGAAGAAAATGCTTACTTACTGGCAGCTAGCACCGTCTGTGCCTCCTTTGCTGGACGTGGTAGAAATCACGATGTTGCCTCTTCATGGTACAAAGAGTACCAGTCTGAATCTCCCAGGCTGTGCCATAGGAGAAGAAAACCCTGGAAAGCTTACACCCACAGAGCAGTTTTGGGGGAAAGAAAAATAATGGTTCTACTTATAGATTTTAAATTTTTGTTAATAGGCCAGCTGCATGCTCAATTTATTTGTTCCTATTATACATGTAGAAATAATCCAAACAACTCAAGTTTATCAATATGTTTGTTTCATTTTAGCAGAGACAGCTAAAGAATTAGGCATTTTTTAGATCAGTGATTTTCAAACTAGTTCAGGAGATGGAACCTCTGGATTGTAATACAATATTGCGATATTTATATTTAACTTCAAAAACTAGGGCTACGCATTATAGTGAAACTATGATTACATTATGTAGAGCATGTAAAATCACATCCATGGACATGCATGTTCACAGAAGAACACACTTTCATGATCGATTGCTATTCAAATGTTTCTCTATTATGTATCTATTACTTATCCCTTTTTAAATAGACTTAAATTTGATGTAGAAGGTACTTGATATTTAAAGAAAAATATTATGGACTAAAGAAATGATTCTTAACATATTCAATTGCTATGATTTCTAGGAGACCAAGTATATTTTAGCAATGTAACTTGGGTGTTAATTGTACACTTTGAGAATTATGGTTCTAGAAACGTGTCTTCGTCTATTTGAGCTAATATAGGAAAATACGACGGACTGGGTGGCTTATAAACAACAAAAGAATATTGCTCACAGTTCTGGAGGCTGGGAAGTAAGATCTAGGAGCCTGCATCGTCACCTTCAGGCAAGGTCTTTCTACCTGGTTCATAGCTGGCACCTTCTTGCTGTGTCCGCATGTGGTGGAATGGGACTCGGAATCTTTCTGGGGCCTTTTATAAGGCACTAATCCCATTCATGAGGTTTCCACACTCATGGCTTAAACACCTCCTAATGGTCCACCTCCTAATGCTTTCAACTTTGGGGGTTAGAATTTCAACATATGAATTTGGGGGGACACGAACATTTAGTCCATAGCAATATGAATGTTTGCAAACTGCTTCAAATTCGTCTTATCAATAATAATATTTAAGTGCTTAAGATGTGCTACATGTTTTACATATATCATTTCAGAATCATCATAACATTTTTGTGACATAGGTACATATGAGGAAACTGAGGCACAAAGAGTTCAGATAATTTGTCTACAACTCCACAGCTAATTTGTAAGAGAGTCATGCTTCAAATCAAGACTTCAGAGATTGCACTCATATAAATCTATTGGGTTCAATTCTATCTGCTACAGCATGCGCAAGTTTCCATTGCACTAAGAATTTGATTCCATGAGTGGAATATCTAATGGCGGAGTTTCTAGGATGCATGTGGGTGCTGAGGCTTGGCAACTGGTGCCTTACATCTTGCCTGTTCTCCTTCTGGGCACTGCTCTGGTTACCAGAATGACTGAAAGTTCAGGGCACTTTGGTAAGTTGCTTTGAAATGTTATCTGTTTCCCACTGATTGCCCCTCTCCTTTAGCTGTCACCTTTGCCTTCCTTGTACTGTCCCATTCTGGTCTAACTGGCCTATCTATACAGACCTGTTTCCTTTGGCATGGCCTCAGAGTTGAGGCTTTTTACCTTTCCTTCACTAGCTCGTGAAATCTTACCATTTCTGTGTCCTATCTCAACAGCACACGGAATCTTTGTTCATTCAATTGTGGCTGGTAATGTCTCAATACAATTAATTTTTCAAGTTTTCTATTTTTTCCCCACAATTCTGTCAAGACTTTATCAACTACCCTAATAGGAAGAGATTGTAAATATCACTGTATTTACCAACAAGAAGACCCAGGGTACAAGTTAACATCATTTGCCTTAAATCTGGTTAGTAGCAGAACAGGAAGGAAGCCCAAGCTTCTTCAGTCTCAGTCTAGTGGCTTAGGGAAACTGTATTTCCTGTACTCTTAAAAACACGCCATGTAGGTATGTGTCTACTCTTACACCCCTGCCCATGTGGTTGGACGGTGCTTGGGGCACCTTGCCTGATCCATTACTAAGATGTCTTTGAAAGCTCTCTGAGATAGTTCATTCTTCCCTTGCTGTAAAAAATCTTTGTGTCTATACCAGCTTTTTTGAACTATTCTCATTAGAGATCAGATTTGGGAAATTAGAAAAATCCGTATACTCTACCGGGAGTATGGAAAGGAGTATGTGTTTTGGGAGGGGGTTATATTCACTAACAGAATCCTAGGAGGACCAGTGCACTAACACCTCACACCGATGTATTGAGGGAGGTGAATATGATGGAAGGACCACCAAACTTGGAGTCAGAGCATGAGCCGAAGTCACTTGTAGACAGGGAGAGTCAGGAAAAACTTCCCCACTTCTCCTCAGGTTTTTACCTTCTGAAGACCTCACATGCACCTCACTAACTGACAAGAGGAATTGGAGACACCCACTTGAAATGCTTTATGAACTATAAAACCTATAGATCTCTGAGACATTTCGGGTTGTGGGACTCTCTGACCCAGTTCCACAGATTTATTCAAGTTCCTGCGTCTCTTCTTGCTGTTCCAGGAACAGATGGAAAACTAGAGTCCTCTGACTGCCTATTTTGAGTGCATGCTCTGGAAATGAAGTGTTCTTGTGTTTTCAAACACTTCACTGGAAGAAGTGTGGTGCAGACCAGCCCCTTTAGAAAGCACAGTTGTTATTTATGTTTTTTTATCTCTCCTGCAGTCACCCCACTGTGCTTTTCTGGAGGTTTGGGGAGGGAGAGCTAAACCCCTGTGGTGAGGAGTAATGAGTTTCCCTAGCTTTTCTGTGAACCAGCTCTTCTGAAAGCTAACCTTCTCCCCAGGCACTTACTACTAATTAAGAGAAGGGGTGGCACTGTTGGTAGATGTCAACAGAAGCAGTTCTCCAATTTTTTTCATCACTTTCACATCAGCTTTTCTTTTTGTTCTTAACTCTCTGAGTAGTCATGCACGGAAAGGGCACTGTAGCTGTTGGACTCAGTTTCCCTCCGTGGTTAGGTGCAGGGTCTGCAGTCAAACCGCCTGGGTTTGAATCCCAGCCCTACTACTGTCTAACTGTGTCTTTGGACACATCGGTTAGCCTCTGAAATAGTCAGCTTCACCACCTGTAAAATGAAAATAGCAATATATCCCTTTGTGAAGATAGTTTGAGTATTTATAAATCCCATAATGTTTCTTGCAAAATTGCTTCTTGGTATCTGGTCTGTGTGGATATTTTAATCAGTCCCTTATTTAGCAGACAGTTATTGACCATCTACTTTGTGCAGAACAAGGTCTGAGTGTGGAGGATCTTGCAGAAAATATTCCAGACTTTCAGGGACACTCAAATGCCAGAGGGAACTGTTTGTTCAAACCAAATCAAAGCAAAAGACACATCTACAGGCTGTGGCATTGGAGAAGGCTTCTTGGTTGGGATTGAGATGCCTTCTTCCACCTTGCAGAGTACTAGAACTTAGAGAACTAACGGGAGAAGAAGACGGCGGGGAAATCACATGATCAAAACCTTGTCCCGGTACATACCTGAGGCCCTCTTGTAACTGCCTTTCCCTGCGGCATCTGCTGTAAATCTGGTAAACAGAAAAGGAGACCTTGAGCTTCTCCTCACACCTTCAGCTCTGCACCAGGGCCTCCATTGTGATGATTTCACTATGAGAACTGCAGCCTTCTATTTTTCTCTCCCCCAACATTGTTTTAAAGCATAGCCTTCCAAATGTCATTCCTCTCCTGAAGCCAATATATTTTTTACAGTTGGAGTTAGCTGCAATGTCTTTCACAGCTCGCAAGTCATTGGGAAGATTTGATGTTCATTCTGCTAAAATATTGCTGCCTGAGGACTCAACTGTGAAATGCAGCTGTCTTGTATGTTTGCGCTGAGTGATATTCCCAACACACATCGGCGTGAGTGCGTGTGCACACACACACACACGCACGTGCACACATACACAAGTTATAAATGAAAAAATTCAGAAGTGAATGTATGTTTATTACCTAAGGGATGCTACCTAATTATAGATGTCATTTATCCTGACCAATTTCAGAGATACTATAGACAATAAGGATCTAGGTTCTACATATTTTGTGTGTGTTTTTGTGTGTGTGTATGTGTGAGGAGATGGGGAAGAGGAGATACATCCTCATCTAAAAAAATATTTGCAGTCTAACATCTTAAGCCATAATCTCTATACTAGGTAGTTGGAAGCTCTTTATAAAGATATATACAGGACAGACTTTGCAAATAGGCAATTAGGTTCAAATGTTGGCTTTATCTCTTTATAAGATGCACAAAACTGGATGAGTTACTTAAACTCATCAAGCTATACTACCACATCTGTAAAAAATGCCTCCTACCTCCAATAACCTTTGTTAGAATTAAATGTGATCATATAGATTGTTCTTTGTGCAATGTATTAATTAATTAAATATACTAATGAATATATTAAATGGAAAATTCTAGACATAAACGATTCATAAGTTCTGAGTAGGGCGATGAAATCTCGCGCCGTTCCGCTCTGTCCAGCCCGGGGCATGTATTATCCCTCTGTCCAGCATATCCACCCGACCGTTAGTGACCTAGCAGCCAGCTTGGTTATCAGATCAGTTATCAGAGTGAGAGATCACATTCACATACCTTTTATTGCAGTATATTGTGGTAATTGTTCTATTTTCTTATAAGTTATTGTTGTTAATCTCTTACTGTGACGAATTCACAAATTAAACTTTATCATAGGTATGTATGTGTAGGAAAAAAAACATATCCCCTGCAGATGAAGGGGGGCCTCCGATCACATTTTTCTTCCCTTTCTCTTCTATCTGTGGGGATTTATTTAAGTGAGTAATGACATTTTTCTCATCGTTCTCACCATTCCTTCATAGAAAGCCAAGGAGTTTCCTGATTTTAATCTGACTTGCACCTCTCAGGACACCTCTTAGGAGAAAGAGACAGAGCTCAAGGTTATCTGTCAGTCACTGTCATTAACTAGCTTGTAGGCCAATTGCATTAGGTGATTTTTAAAATGCAATAATTCCCTAAGATTTTGAAATCATCACACGTGTTCACAATGGCCTTAAAAAGACAATTCTTTACACTTTGTTTTGAGCATGCCCTCTTTAAAAATAGTTGCAAGAATAAATTTTCACTTCTGTTTCAAGACTCTTTGCTCTTATCCCAAATTCATACAGAAATTAAAGAGCATCGAAATCTCTGTGAAATTGAGGCTCTCCACATATAGATTTTCAAGTGTAGAATCAATGGCTTCATTGGAATTAAGGCTTAAGTGTAATGTTACTGCCGACATCCTTGCTATAAATCAGTTTACTGAGTTGAGCATGGAATTTACTGCCTTTCACAAGACAAAGAAATATACCTCGTAAGATTCATTTCTGCAAGAGTCTGTGCTTATTATTATTTTAAAAACCTAGAATCCTTACTAAATTTAACATATTACAAAAACCTTCACATAATACTTAATACTAAGAAAATCTGATTTATGTTTTTGACCAAGGACAGAGCTTGATAAAATTCTATAGTTTCAAACTCTTCTGCTGTGTTATCCTTTTTCAAACAAACTCTTGGGCAGAACTCACAACCTACAGATGTATAGCATACAATAAAGAATTGTTCTTATCGATATTGGGGGCTCTGATCCCTATCTACTTGGCCTCTTTTTTTGCTTCCTGCACCTCCTTTACCATCTACTCCTGAGTCACCATCTCAGAGTATTAGGGCTTTACAGAGCACATTTGGAAACTACTGGTGTACTGGAAAGAGAACCAAGTACAAAACAGAACACCTGGGTTCTTGTGCTGGTTTGGCCAGTGACCGAGTGACGGGGCAGTAACTACACCTACCCAGGACTATTTTTCTCTGTCCAGTAAGGGAGTTAAAAAAATGATCTCCATGGTCCTCTCAGTCTCTTGTTTTGTTTTAGGTGATCGGTTCCCTTATCAAGTGTTCATTTTCATTACCTCCATGTCAGCAGTACAGTTTGTCCACATTCTTTTTTTCCATGTATATTTTCAACAAATATTGATTTAGTTATTATTATGATCCAGTATCTATGTTGGTGCTAAAAACAATTACTTAAAATATATTTTATCGTTTTCCTTTTAAAGTATTTGGACATCTGGTTAGTATGATCTTTATCTGCTTCATAGAGAAGCACCACATTTGAATAAGATTGATCTCTGGTGTCAGCCACAAATGATGGGGTAGATCAGTCCAACTGAACAGGCATATACTGCTTCCCATCAGGAGCAATGCCTGAACGCTAAGGAAATGCCTAGAGCAGACATACTTTGTGCAGGTTTCTATTACTGTAACCACTGTGCTGCATTTCAGCACTTTGGGTCATGCTTCCTTCCCTTTGTGAGCTTTTTGAAGGCAGGCAACGTCTTATTGATCTCTGGGCTCTCACTGCCTAGCTTGGTGCCAGGCAGAGAGAAGGTGTTTTATTCATGTTTGATGAACAAATTAGTGTGCAGTGGTTGTGATGGAAGGAAGCCCAGCAGTTAGAGTTTTCAGTTTAAAAGTTCCTTTTCATTGCCATATGTGTTGTCTTATTTAGAATGCATTCTGTCAAGATAATGGTCCATGAGGGGCAGCTGAAGAAAGTCTATGCCAATTCTTGTGGCGAATCTTATTAAGCAGTGTCTTATTGCTTCTTGGAAGAAGGAGGCTCCCTTTCCTTAGACTCTGAGTCAGGCTATCAAAAGACATTTTCCCACTAAAGTAGTTTCCTATCCCTGGGGTTAGCAAACATTTTCTATAAAGGGCTGGATAGTAAACATTTTAAGCTTTGTGAACCGTATAGTCTCTGGCACAACTATTCAAGTCTACTATCTTAGCTTGAAAACAGCCATAAATACTATGTAAATAAATGAGCGCAGCTGTGTTTTAATAAAACTTTATTGGCAGAATCTGTAGTTTGCTGATCCCTGTCCTAGCTTATAATCCAGATGTCTCACAAGGTTCTCATAAATTTCAACTTAGTCTTTCCTTTCCTGACACTCATGAAAATGGATAAAATAAATGATCACTGGAAATTTCTTGGCCTTGTAGGGTTGGCTGGTCTTTCTTTTCCATGTTCCTTGAAAGTCTAAAATACTCTCAAAGAGATCTTCAAATCACCTGGTAGTTTACATTCTGAAGGTTGTCTCTTTCCTGCACATTTAGATCTCCATTTGAATGTTCATACCTTGAACAATCAAAAAGCACTAAGAATCAAATTTTTTCAAAGCATTAACTATGGCACTCTTTACTGAAGATTTAGAAAAGGAGAAAAAGATTGCAAAATGCAGATATCTTCTAATTAAACATTTAGCATTCCCAATTTTTAAATTTTCTTCAACCATTTCATAACTAGCATGTATCCATTGGTTAATTCTTCACCACAACCTTAAACGTACTTACATCAATCTGCTTTCTCCAATTTCCTTCCTCAACTGTTTAAATGTAAAACCAAAACTTTCCCTGTCCTTCCTGGAGAGAATTTTGATGCTTTTTTGCTTCTGGGACTTCCATGTTGCCATGTTCCTGTCTTCCACCCCATGCCACTTATCCAGGCATTTCACTTAGTGAAAATAGTCCTCTCATAAGTGGACTGTTATGGGGGTGATGGATCAGATATTTTCCCCCACATTATGTTCACATGCTGACGTCTCGATAGGTTTCATCCGGCATCCCATTTACTCATGAAAGTCAAAGCCAAATGTGATGAGGACTTTATAAGGTTTGCTTAGAAGCGAATTCTCTTTTCTGGTTCTGCCTAAAGTGACGTCTGATCACAGCTCACACCTTGCTGGGTCTGGAAGGGCTTGTAGGTGCTTGTCCAGTGCAAATTCAACCTCTTTGCTCAGTAAGGAGAAAGGTCCTGCATAAAATCCAAATAGGATTTAAGATGTAGGACCAGAACTCAAGCCTAGAAATTTTTACCGCAAAGGAGAACAATGTCTATCAGGTTATGCATCTACAAAATCACTAGTTACCATTATTATTTTTAAAATATAGTTTATTGCTAATTGATTAAATCACTGTGCTCATTGTTTCTATAAATACTTTTTTTAGTGATCATTTTTGTAATAGTTCCTCAAATGGGATATTAAAAGTAGTACAAGAGAAACTGCAGGAGGGCGGGAACCAGGCAGATGCTTTTCTTCCCGGATTTACAAAGGGCTTGGTTCTGGAGGGGATGTGAATGAGGAAAGGGAACAGATCTCATACAGTATTTAATTCTGTGATCTCGTCTGTTTTTTTAGAGCTTTCCTCATCTCTTGAGACATATATTTCCTATAATAAAGTCTTATGCTGATATAACTTTTCATCTTTTTCAAAGTGCTATTATATATTATTATATATCATTTGATCCTCACCAAAGACCTTGAACCATAGTAAATATACCAAACCGGAAGTCACTTTAAAAGACCAAATGCCAGCTAGCCAGCTTTCCCCAGTGACACCCAGACTGTACCCTTTATGTTCCTTCTGACTTCCACAATTCACAAGTACAATGACACAGGTATCTCTCTCTCTCTCTCTCCTCTTCCCTTACTCTTTTTTTTCTCTTCTTCGCTGTCACACATACTGATCAATAAGATGAGAAAGAAGAAAAATTTTCAGAATCTACCTAATTTCTAAGTGTCCCTTTCTTAAAATGGTTGCACTGAATGAGATAATAGCTTTGGAATTCTACTAAACATTATTCAGCCAGCGTAGGCATTCTCTTTATGTTGAGGATCTCTTTCCTCCAAGCTCCTTAAGACAGGGGTACAGTAGTTAGAATTGGAATCTAGAGACTCCATGATATGGGGTAGTCAAGGAAGGAGTTTTTTACTATCTTCAACCAAATTGGACCAAACACTATTCAAAAAATCAATCACCTATTCCACCATATGGGGCATATGTTTAATTTTTATAAATAGTCGTGTAATGGATGAGCACTAACAGCATATTTTCTGGCTGTTTTCTAACAAATAATGCATTTGTTTTTTTCCATTCTCACCTTTTTTAATGCCTGACTTTTCTTCCAGAGGTGTTCTGAATGAAGCTTATTCAGTGCTGCCCCGATAATCACATAATATTCTTCTTTTTGTTGTTGTTGTTGTTCTGCTTGTGTACCTGTTCTTTTTGCCTTTGAAATTAAACCTGTCCGACACTATAATTGAAAGAGAAAGAGCTTCAGTTTTAATTACTCTGAGTAATAGATATGACAACGAAAAGGGCTCATTCACAGCTATTACATCAAGCTATGGAGTCATCAGGTTGCTGATCCTGACCCATAAAAGCTGTCACCTTGAAGTGTTCTCTGATAGGGATATTCACTGGCTCAAATAATAGCTGTTTATCCATTATCCACAGTTGAAGGGACTAGGGGAGGTGAGTGTGCTCCAGTGGCATCCATAAAATGTGGCATGGTCAAAAGATAAAGGATGTGGAATTGTGAGACTTGGATTCAGATTTGCTTACTGGCTCTCCTGCTTCACTGCCTGTGTGATAGTGGACAAATAACCCTTTTTTCAGTGCTCTTATCACTAAAGCAAAGATGATAATTCATGTCATGACTAATTGAGCAGTTTTTGTAAACACTCAGGTACTATGAGATTGAAGATTGCTAGGCTTCTGTACTTTGCCATCCAAATTGCTTCCGGTATTCAGAGTTCCAACTAATTTCCATCCCCACTTTCTCATGGCATCAAAGGGCTGAAAGGAAAATGTAAGAAGGAAAGAGAGAAGCAAAGGGGAAGACTGACATATAGACCTGATGATCAGTGTCTGTAGGATCCATATTTCCTTCAGTGAACTGCCTCCACTTCAAGAAAACCCAAAATGGCACCCCTCAGCGATTCCGAGTCATTTCAGCATTGGGAAGCCTCCGGAATAGCAACCAAACTGGGGATTTCTTAACTTCTTTTCACTTTTTTTTTTTTTTTTAATTTAAATAAAAATAGGTTCTGTTGGTTGAGAAAGAACAACTGAGCATATTGTGGCCATGGAAGATTTTTGCATTGTACATACTTTGAAATAAATGTTAAATCATTAATCTATTCATTGACCCTTTGTGGGGTAACAGTTAAAACTATGTACTGGCCTTGGCCTTGAAATGACAAGGCTCTCTCGTTATCCTATGGAATTTAGTCAGAGAGCTAGATTCTTAAAGCAGAGGGTCAGTGCTGTCTGCTGAGTCAATGTGAAGGGCTATGCTGCTCAGAGGTCAGGAGGGCCATGACATTTGTGGCACAGGAGCATTCTAGGCCCTGTGCCAAGCAAGTCAGTGAGAAAGTGAGAGAAAACAGGGCCAGCATCAAGGGAATGAGGCTGATTTCCTTCGTGCAGTCATCTGTTTAACAAATGGCAGTTGAAGAGATAGTGTTAACTGTTTGAGCAAATCATTCCTAAAAATAAAGTTTGCTTCCTGACCAATAGGAATCAATATAGATGTATGATATTTATAAGCGTATCTTTCCACCCAGTTGAATTAGAAGATCAGGGAATTAAGAAAGTCTCTGTCTCTTGATAGAAATTAATGTGAAAATATAATTAACTTCTCTTATGTATATATGAGTGTTTGTTTGTTTGTTTGTTTTGTCTTTTGGATGGTTTCTTTTTTATTGATTGGTGTTTAATAGAGGGCCCAATGAGACATTTGTAGCTAAATTTGTTAGGAGCCACTTCCAATTAAAGTTTACTTGTAATGAAGATAAATGATAATCTGAGTTAATAGGAAAGCAATATTCAGTGTTACCTTAGAAATGATTTACACAGAGCAATTTAGGAGCCTTTCTAGTACATAAATTAAGGTTCCTCTGTGATTAAACCCCAAACCACTAAAGCCCCTCTCTTAATTTGATGTGTAAGGTGAAATATCATTATAAGGCATAGGATCCTTGATCCTGTTTGAAAGTGACTTCCTATGAAAGTCTGCAAGGCACTGACCTTTGGCCAAGCAGCAGAGAGCCATGGTCTTACTACTGGAGTTTCTGTCCTTTGTTATACTTTCCTCTTAACCCCTACAATGCACAATTCCCTTTCCTAGTGGGTAAACTCTTTTCTAGAGTATAAGCTCTATAGGAGTGGAGAGTTGAGGAAGTGTAATTTTGTCTCTGTGCATATTACAACCTCAGCATCTAAAATAGTACCTGGCACTGACAGGCACTAGTAGGTGTGCAACAGTATTATTTGTATAAATGGAAGAATGGAAGAATATGTACCTGTAGTAAACAAATGAAATAATAGATCGATTGTTCTCCCTGTATATATTAATTGACCTCTGTAAATCAATTGGGGAAGCTTTAAAAAAATACTAATACCCAGCTCCCACCACCAGACATTCTTCTGTAATTGGTCTTGGGTTTGGCCCAGCGATTGATATTTTTAAATCTTCCCAGGTGGTTCTAATGTGCAGGGGTAGGTAGGGTCAAGATGGTAGCCCTGTCTCAGAAGGCCTGGAACCTCGGTTTCTTCTCAGTTTCATCCCTTCCACTGTGCCCCACCACTTATATTCCTGATAAGAAATATCAGTTCTGGTTTAACTCTATTCCTCTCGGTCGCTGTAAGCCAAGAGGTCATTTAATCTTCATTGTGAAATAGTGCTACCTACTATGAGATTAGCTGCAAATCTCTTAACATTTTTGAACTTCAGAATTTGTATCTTTAAAATTGATATAATGATGTCTATCTTGCTTACCTCACCATGTTTTTGTGAAATTCACTTAAGAAAATAAGTGGAAAAATGTTTCAAAAACTGTAAAGTATTATGAAATCATTAAACAATCATTATTGTCATTTATGATAGAAAAGTATAAATGTTCTATTAATTAATTTGTAACTTTCAGGGCATAGAATTTGAAAATACTTTTACATTGACATGGGGTTTGGGTTCAGAAAATAAGGGATGCATCCCAGATCTGTTATCTACTATTCGCCGTAAGTATAACTACTCACACTCTGAACTTCAGTTTCAATGATACCACCTCTCTCTGGAAGCTTTGAGAACCGGATGAGCACACATGTGAGAAAAGTATTCTGTGAGCTCTGAAACACTGTATAAATGTTAGTTTTTGTTGCTGTTGTAATTATTTCTTCTGCTCATGGAGCTAACTCCCATTATCTCAAGACAGTTAATTTTGTGCATCTCTTTCCAACTTCTAATTCAGTGACTTGAAGTTGACCATGATGGGAGTACTTATACCATAGAAATCAGCAAATGGTGCTGATCAGGGCTTTCCTTCTCCCTCCCTCCTTCCCTCCCTCCCTCCTTTTTTCCCCTCCCTTTCTTCCTTCCTCTCTTTTTTTTATTTCTTGAGATCCAGTTTACCATTGCCAATATCTGAAGAAATGTAGCATTATGGGAGTCAAAAAGTATATACTTAGTTAATACTGGATGATTTTAATAAGTTGAGTCATGGTTGAAACCAAGGAAATAGTAATGGTTGGTATATTACTCAATACCAAATATATTTTTTATTAAGAAATTTTATCTGCTTAATTTAGATCGAAAGCAGACAAGACAAAAACTTCAGTCTTTTCCCCTGACCTATTCAGACACCACTAAAGCATGCACCATTTGTTAGCTTAAAAGTGAAGATTACCTAGCTCATCAGTTCACCGAAGCCAACGAGTCAGTTTCAATTATTCAAGCCAAAATGAGATTTGTTTCCTTTTTAGAAAATCTCTTCTGCCCTAAGGAAGTTCTTATTTTCTTGACAGGCCATTTATTTTCGTTTGTGGCTGACTGATTGCAATCTTTGTCAACCATCACTCTGATGACATTTGGGCATCTCTTGCCCCTTAGAACCAGCTCGGAGATTCCTCAAGTGGTGTCCTTGCCATCAGCGCGGTGGGATGGAACATCCCAAATAAGCCCTGCCGAATAGAAAGCTGTTCTCCTCTTCTGTTCTCTCCTCTTGTTCTGATGTAAGTGGTGTGTTAATTGGGTCCAAACACAGGAATCTTTATAGACTCACTGTAGTCTCTGTAGGATCAGATATTTAACTCCCTGTAGTTCTGCATCTTTTTATCCTCTGAGGCCTCAGTGTTTCCTGAAATTTTAGTTGTTAATAAGTGGATGATAGGGGCATAGGTCATGCACTATCACAATAAGCAAGTTAAAAAGAAAGACACTGCTCTTTCCGCTAGAAATTAGCCAGATTACATAAGGAGCTCAAGCTAGAGAGCACAATAATTAAAATAACAATGGAATGATATCTTATGCAACACTTAGCAAATATGATATTTTCATTTGTGGTATTGTACAAACCAAGCATATGAGGCAGTAATGTTAAGTGATTTGCAAAAGGCCGAGGGAAAGTGAATGAGGACCATGGAACAGAGTATTTCTGGAGCCTTCTCCTGCTATGGCAACCAAAGGCCTCTTGTGCACAGGGAGTGCTGTGGCACATTGAGGTGTCTGGCTGACTTATGTCTTCCAAAGTGTTATAGTTCAACAATATTCATGGTATGTGGTCTAGAAAGGGAAAGTAGAGGTAGAAAAATCTATCCATTGATGTTTAGTGTTGAATGTAGAGTTGTCATTTTGCAAGTCTTCAAATGATTTTTTCCAGTGTACCCACACAAGATCAGATGCGAAGGACAGAATCATGATTACCAAGTTCATAGGAGATTGCTTTTTAGTGATTGCCAGTGTAATACAAGTAATTGACAATGAGATGTTGTTCGCCATTCCACCCGTTAGACTATTCTTCTCTACTGTGCAGAGAACCCCTTTTCAGGTATTAAGATTAAAAAAATAATAATAATTGATTTCTTAATAAAAGTTTTCTTGTGTCTTTTTTTTAAATTTCTTGATCTCAGCTGGCCCATTTCCATTCTGAATTTGGCATGTTCTGCCTAACTATGTAGACCATCAATATTCTAAAAAAAAAAAAAAAAAAAAAAAAATGGAGGAAAAGGAATTTGGAAAGCATGAACAGAGTGTCTACATTAGTCTATGAATTTTATTTCTACTTGCTGTTTGCCTTGGTATCCTGTGGACAAACCAAAGTGAGACAACCTCCCAATGTGACAACTGAGAAAGTCCTTGCAGGGCTCACTAAAAATCTGCTTCCCTTTGGTCAAAACTGTGGGACTGACCAATCCCCTATCTTTGTTTAAGAACATTTAGACATGGTGCAAGAGCTTTTATATTGGGATTGGAATCACTTGGTCGATGATCTCTGACTCTGATGCATGGTGATGCATGCTGATGCATGCTGATGCATGGTGAGACGGTAAGGGTGTGCAGAAGGATACAATGTTAGGATTTGGAGTCTTACTAAACTTCTTCCCCAAAGACCACCACACTTCACACTCTTGTAGCTGCCAATGGAAATGACTATTTAGGGTTAATGATCTAAATAACTGAATTCTTAAATCTGTGCTATACATCCACAAAAATAAAAAATGTTTACTTAACATTAAAATAATAAATTATGTATTCAGATTTGAGGGTGGTCCTGTTCAGTTCACAATGGTGAACAAAATATTCCTCACCTTTATTCCCATAAGACAAATGTCTGTAGTTCTCTACCTCCAGACCTGCCTCATTTTTCCTTTATCTTCTAAAATTAAAACTCCAAACAGTTTAATAAAGTGTGAAGTTTCATAGTGAAAGTGTAAGGAAACCTGCCACTGCAGTGTTATAAACCTTGGTCACTGACAATTAATTACGTGGGTTCATATGGCCCTACTGATGTATAAATGTCCATTCATTCACTTGCTCAGTGTTTATTTAATTAAGCCCCCACCATGTGGCTAGCATGAATCTAGGCTTTGAAGATACAGGCCTAAAAAAATAGACACAATCCTTTCCTCATGGAGCTTAATGTCACGTGCAGAAACAGCCATCACTCTTAATAACCTCACATACAAATGTGTAATGATAATACATACTATGAAGGAAATTAAAGAGAGATTATTCATTCATTTGCAAGCTGGGATAGGCAAGCATTTGATTTGAGATCTAAAGGACAAATAAGAATTAACTAGTTGAATGGAAATGGGGAAGGTTAGAGGGAGGAAGAAAATCCCAGTAAAAAGACAACCTGAAAGTGACTGCTTTCTAGGAAATGAAAGGGTGTTATTTTTAAGTGGAATACAGGCAGTAAGGAGGAAAACTTCTCATCAGGAGGTAAAAGAGATAGACAAAGTCCAGGTATTACTCCTATTTGCACACCCTTTAAGTGATTTTGGTCTTTATTCTAATAGCAAAGTCTTAAATGTTTTAAAGGGCATCATTCAGATCTAAGGTTATTGGGGCCTTTGAGGAGTCCATGAGCCCCCTGTAATGGAAAGTCTATTCTGGAGTCTGTCTAGTGACCCAGTAACAGCTAGATCCCATCCATTGATAGGTGCCAAAGGCCATGACTGGCTGTGTCTATACTCCAAATCACTAAATTACAGGAAGTGTGACATCATGGGCATTTTTTGGGGGCAGAAATGTTCCAAAACTTTCACTAAGTCCTCAAAAGGGTTCATGACTCAGGAAAAAAAAAATTGAATTATTGACTAGTAAACTCACAAGTTTAATCTGATTTGACATTTTGCATCTCCTATCATTGCTTTTTCTTCTTGTTTTTTTTTTTTATGGTAAAATTTCATTGTTCGTAATATTTAAAGTGAGTATTAGTACTGGCTAATTGGAAATTGTTGGTGGTTGTTACTAGAGTTAATGAATTTAGTAAGCACCCAGACTGTTCTCTGAGTTTCGTTCTATAAAATGTGCATATACGCCTATTATTTCTTTAAGTATTTCTTAATTAAAGTTTCTGCTGGCCAAGGGCAGGCATTTTATTCCCTTGGGCTGTGGATTCAGACTCTTTCAGGGTTTCTGACAGTAGACTGTCCTTTCCTGTTCTGTGAGCCACCAAACCACCCTCAATTCCTAATGCTGAACTTTCTCTGTAGTTCTGTACCACAGCACAGTGTCCTTGAAGTGCTGCCTGCCCTCTTGAAGGCCATTTTCTAAGTTATGCCTTTTATAGCCCTGATTAGGACTGAAATGCAGAGTGATTGGGGCTGTTCTCTCTCGCGTGCGCTCTCTCTCTCTCTCTCTCTCTCTCTCTCTCTGTCTGTCTCTTTCTCAGTGTATTTTCTAATGGCTTCAGACTTTGCAAGGACTTTTTTTTTTTCATATAAAATATTTCCTAATAACATGATCAATTACACATTGACTTGAAGATTATGGCAGCACTTTTGTGCAAATTACCGTGCCAACAAGTCCAGGACCTGTAATCTGCTCCCTCAGAAATGTATATTGATCTCCTATCACGTGTCAGACATTGAAGATACAAAATTATAAATCACGATCCCTGTCCTCAGAGGTCTTACAGTCTACTAGGTTGTGATGGGATATATTTTACAAATAGTTAAAATAAGATATGTTGATTATGTCATAGACATATACAGTTGGCTTCAATATTTACTGATGGTGAAAGACCCAATGAAGATGAATAACAGGAGAATGCTGCCTCCTAGGATTTGGGGCCCATAAAGAGGCCTTTAAAATAAACTGTGACACAAACTTGGATACAAATCTGTGTGCAGAAGAGAGCTTCACTCAGTGTAAGGATTTAGAAAGGGCTTCTTGGGAAAGGTTACATCTGCATTCAATCTTTCATGAGAGCTTAGTCAGGTAGAGAAGGAGCAAAGGAGTGTCAGGCAGAGGGTGTTGCATAAGCGAAGCCATGGAAGGGGTTAGAGTGTGTGCATACCTAAGAAAGTACACGTAGGAACATGGAGGAAGGCATAGCTACCTCTTCCACCAAAGCAAGTTTCATAAAGGTGATTTTGGAGCTGTCTTTGTCAGCGAGATGTGGGAACACATTGCAGGAAGAGGGAGCAGCTCTTACAAAGTCATGAGATAGGAGAAAAGTAGGTGGCTTTAGGGGGCTGCACGTGGTTTCCTACCCCTATGTGCTCAAGGAGCACGTCAGGAACTGATGAGAGTGCAGGGAGGTGAGCATAGAGGGGCTGAGTACGGAATTACCATTCTCAAAGGCTTGAGATTGGTTCTGTTGTGAGTTTTCAATTTGAGATAATGGAATGAACTATAAATAGTGACAGCTCCCTCTCTCAAGCCTGTTTGTATAAAGAGGCACAGATAACAGCATGAACAGGAAGTCACAAAATAATGTATGCTTGTCCTTCCCGCAAGAGCTGTTTATTGATCTGCTCTGCCAGGCCCTGTTCTAGGTTCGGCAATGAAGGAAACAAACAAAAATTTCTTCCTCCTAGAGATTACATTTGAGTAGGGTTAAAGAGACAGTGGACAACACAAGCAAGCAAGGGTGCAGTGTGTTCCTTGCTGAAAGGTCACGGGAGCTTTGTTTGGTAAAAGCAAAGCAGGCAAGGGGGCAGGGAGTGAGTTGGGGCTATGTTTGTAATTTTAGATAAGGTTTCGGGGGAAGGCGTCACTGAGGAGGTGACACTGGGTAAAGGCCTGAAGGAAGTGATGGAGCAAGCCGTGAGGACCAATTAGGGGAAGAACATTCTAGGCAAAAGGAGCAAAGCAAATGCAAAACCAGGAGTGAGGAGCATTTGGGTAATGTTACAGAATAACAGGGAGGCCAGGGTGGCTGGGCTGAGAAAAGAGGAAAATGAAACCTGATGGGTTCAGTTGCAAGGGAATGAAATGGGTAACAAAGATGCAGTGATCCAAAGACTCATTGACCTAAGGAATCACAGGTGGAAAGTGGGGTGACAGGTAAAGGGAGATAAACTATTTTCTCTATTTTTCAGAGCTCTGACAGCCTTTTGGGTTCTGTGGGAAATATGTATGTATTTTGTGTTGCTGGGCACTTTTGCCTGACCTGTGGTTCACTACTGCTGGCTGTGGGAGAGTTTTAACTAACGGAGAAGCCTGCAGCTGAGGAGTTAAGTGATACTTTCCACTCCGGATGAATCAGACAGGAATGAATCATTTTTTAAATTACAGAGGTGGACACCACTTTATTTAGTAACCGTCCTTTTGAAAATTAGCTTTAATCTTTTTGATTTGAGTCATGATTGTGGAACTGTAATTACTTAGAACAGCCTTTTTTGTCATCTAACCCAGCTCTCATTTTACAGCTGAGGAAACTGAGGTACAAAATGTAAATGGAATGCTGTTATAAATGTATCTGTTTACTATTTAAAACACTATTCTGGGGAAAATTCTTTTGTGAAATAAATATGCCTCCTCAATTTATGTGTTCAAAAATGTTCGTTCAAAACTATTTATGAAGTAACTACTACGTATTTGACGTTAATTTGTCATCTGGGACTACAACCACAAATAATGTGAATTTGATCCCTCCTCAATCAAAAACTGTGCTGCTGGAGTGGGAGGTTGGGAGTGGAAGGCACAGATAACAAACCAGTAAGTTAATAAATGGAGAAAATCATTTCAGACAAATGTAAGTGATGTAAAGACAATAAAAGTATGCTGAATTAGGAAGTACCCGAGGAAGAAGAAGGAAAAAAAAAAAGAAAGAAAGATAGAAAAAAGATTTAAAAAAAATAGAAAATGCCAAAGGTGCGGGTGGAGGGCTACTTTAGAGTACGTGGTCAGTAAATGTCACTCGGAGGAGGTGAACTTTGAACTGAGAGCAGATAGATATGCAGAGGTCGGCCATAGAGACTGGGGGATGAGTTTTCCAGGCAGAGGGTACAGCCAGTGCAAAGGCCTGAGCTTGGTGTGTTCAAAAGACAGACAGAAAGCATTTGATTTCATATAATGAATGTGAGGGAGTGAAAGTGAGGAGGGGGCAGCTCTCATGGGGACTTTTTGAGACTATGGTCAAATTCTATTTTTATTCTTCTATTGAGAAAAAGTCAGAAAGCTTTCAACGGGGAAACGATGTGATCTGGCTTAAATTTTTAGATCATTGGGTCTCTGTGTGGAAAACGAACTGTGTTAGGACAAAAGAGGCATCAAGGAGGCCAGATGGGAGGCCGTTTCACCCACTCCAGCGAGAAAGGATGAGGGCTTGGACTTAGGTAGCCCTGGAAGTAGAGACATAAGAACAAACTGGATCTCACCTATCAGTTTTGAGTCTCATTAGCTATATACATCAGTAGGAAATAATAAAAGAATAAATATAGATTTCTTTACTAACTTCACGTAAGGTGATATGTGGTGTGTGGCTTTTCCAAACACAATAAAACTGTATAGTAGAAGCCTAAATGTTCAGATTGGTTCCTGAAATGAGCCTGAGGTGGGATGGTTCCTGCCAGTTAAAACTTAGGCATCACTCTTGTGCCTTCGCTCTAGCTCTGGGACTAAGCTGGCACTTTTTTTATTTTTAATCCTTTCTTCTATATGCCTTGTTGCCAACTGGTATTGACCGTTGATTAACTTCAAGGGTTGCTTTGCCAGCATACCTGAATGTCAAGTAAAATGCAATCTCCCCTAGCTCCTTAATTCCTTGAGGACTTCAAATGTGGGCCACAAGGACCGCTTTTTGAGTTCCTCACTCGGGAAATCACAAGTTAACTTCCAACATGGAGACCTTGTGGAACATCAGTACATTTTTTAAAAAAGTTTTCATATTCCCTGTTCTTTGTGACTATGCCTAAATTTTTCCTTATTCATTCCCAGAAACAGTGCTGGCTATGAGGCAGAATAATCACTCCTCGAAGATGCCCGTGTCCTAACATTTGGAATCTGCAACTATATTATGTTACAGGGCAAGGAGAATTAGGATCATAGATGGAATTAAGGTTGTCAATCAGGGAACTTTAACATAAAAAGACTATCCTGGATTTTCAGAATAGGCGCAGTGTAATCACAAGGATCCTTTAAATCTTTGAGGGAAGCAGAAAACTAGAATCAGAGAGAGATTTGAAGAGCTGGCTTCAAAGATGGGAGAAGAGAGCAAAGAACCAAAGAATTCGGGAAACCTCTAGAAATACAAAAGGCAAGGGAACAGATTTTCCCCAAAACTAACAGAAGGAACAAGGCCCTGCCAATATCTTGATTTTATCTAGTGGAATCCATTTTGGAATTCTGACCTCCATGACTCTAAAATGTGTGTGTGTGTGTGTGTGTGTGTGTGTGTGTGTGTGTGTGTGTGTGTGTGTTGCTTGCTTTAAGCCACTGTGTTTTTGGTAATTTGTTACAACGGCAATAGGAAATGAATACACTGGCATTCCACTATTGTATTCTAATGAAGTGACATTTGAGCTGAGACCAGATAAATATTGTTAATGGAAAGAGCTTATCCACTCTCCTCAGTTAACTTCACTTTTCTCCTTTTTGAGGTTTATTATAATGGATACTATGACTATTACTACTGCTGAGATTATTCCTGCTGCACTTTACTTGATCATTACTAAGTGCCTCGCAGTATGTCATTCTTATTTTACAAAACAGGAAACTGAGGCATAATAAGCATCTAAGCTGGGATTCTAGCCCAGGTAGTGTGACACCAGCTTTTAAATGTGAAGCTTACCCCTTCTTCCATGGCGTCTCAGTGCTCAGCTCTTGGCTAGAGCGGGGAGAGTGGAATGGAAAGCTTGAACTCGTGCACGTGCATGGGTTCACTAGCCTTAATTGTAAATTTATATCTGCAGAGACCTTGCACTGATCCCCTATCTCAGAGGTCTCTTAGCTTCATGACAGAAAGAGAACTTTAGGGCATTTCTTCAGACTTAAGAATAAGTTGATTAATATTTAGAATAAAAGGTCTAGTTTAGGTGCACATTGCTTAATGAAGGGTGTGCTGAGTTGCAGAAGTTAACGTAGGAGGCAGAAAGATAAGAAGAAGAAACTTATGACACGACAGTCTGGCATTTTTTTCCAGCTCACAAAGTAATATTTGTTAAAGTTCCGTTAAGCATTTTACTTTGTCTAGGTCAATATTGTGTGAGGGAGGGGTGATATACTAAATGCACAAGTGTATCATGGCCTCTCCTGTGTTTATGGAGTAGTATTACACGTGATAGAGCATAAAAACACACTAGAGCACACAACAAGTGACAAAAATAAAGCATTTTTAACAATGATGAACTTCGGGAATGCAGATTTCTCTAAGCATAAAAGACGTGGGCCACAGGTTCACTTAACAAAAATATCCTCCACAGAGGAGAAGAGGCCATGAGCCATCAAGTTACCATGATGTAACTACCTCATGTTGGTGCTAGCTTTGGCCAATGGGAAGGGCATAAAGAGGGAAATAATTTGGCCAAGTACTCAAGAAATGCACAGAGAAATTGCCCGGTTTTGGGGACACAAGATTGGAAAACATAAACTGGAAACAGCATGCTTTTTGGTAAAAGGAGCTAAAAAGCCAATAAGGACATGTAAGTAGAAAACAAAGACAAAAGAAAAATCTAGATTAACTGAAATGTAATTGCAATTCATTTAACATCTTCTGTTAATAACCCACATGCTATTTCCCTTTCAAACACACATTTTTGAGATGGTAATTTTTGTTTAAATAAAAGGAAAAAAGAAAGGAAAGGAAAAATAGAAAAATTCTAACTCTGTCCTAGAATGTACCAAGGCTACCTCCCATTTCCATTTCTCCTTGACTTTGGACACTGAAAGTTTGTGGTCTGTGTAATGACCCCACACGATCTTTAGTCAGCAAAGGAGAACTCAAATTAATAGCTATATGATGGAGAAGATGTCCATTAGTGGAGTTTCAAGCACTTGAACAAATTTTTAGTAATGACGGAGGGCTTGTGGGTAGAAACACTCTCATTACCTTGGGAATTCTAAGTATCAAGGCTTTGTTTCATCGTCCTTAATCCTCACAGCCAGTAAGGCAAGGCTGGATGCAGAGACTTTTGGCAAAATCATTTACCTAGTATAACTGTATTTTGTTCTTTTAATTAAATAATAGACAAATAAACATATTAAATCTAGAAGCCAAAAAATTAAAGGGAGATTTGATTTCATAAAAAGGAAAACTTTCAGCATTATGAATTTAAGGTAAAAAACTGAACGATGGATTGGGAGGAATTATTCAAATGATTAATCTCCTGTGTATTTAAAGAGCTCCCACAAATCTATAAATACTTGAAAAATGGACAAGAGATGTGAAAGGGTATCTAGAGAAGAAATATAAATGGTAAGTAGACTTGAAAATATGTGTTTAGCGTCAATAATAAAGGAGGAATGCCAACTAAAATATGACTTAAACAAATGTATGATCCAGTTATGTATACAGTTATGTCAAGGTTGTAGAAAATGACTATTTTCATGATAGGAAGGTTAATTATCGTAACTTTTCTGGAGTACAATAGACAGTATCTATGACAGTTTTTAACTGTGTATATCTTTTGCCCCAATAGTCTCATTTCTAGGCATCTATCCCACAGACATACAGATAAATATAATAATGCACACATAAGAATATTCATTGGATCCCATATCTGTTCAAACATTATATGTGACACAAATGTATAGAAGTGCAGAAGAATAGAGCCTCAAAAAATATGCAACATACTGCTAACAGTGTTGGCTCTGGAGAGAAGGGTAAATACGGCAGATAAGACAAAAAGGACACTTTCACTTTTATATTTTCTATTGTTTAAACATTTTGTAATGAAAACATTTACATGCATTACTGTGTAACTCCGCATATATAGTAGTGAACGTACTTTTAAAAATCTGTTTAGAAAATTGCTAGATTTGGATAATTCCAATTGGTATGGTTGCAGCTTCCTATATTTGGTAACTAAGTGCATTCTAGAATAGGTAAAATATGAATTTGTTTAATTCATATGTTAAACAAATATATGAATAAAAACAATGATTCCACATATAATTTATAGTCAGACATAAAAAATAAGTCTATTATTTGTTCTAAATGTTAGAAAGTAAACCGTGGGAACATCTGTTTTGAAGGTGGCTGTATGACAGTATTTTTCTTCCTCTCTTAGAAATCACATAAACACCAGAGGAATAAAGAAAAAGAAAAGGTTAACACCTTTTTCTTGGTATTCCCTAAACTCCATAGACTTTATGTACAAGGAAGGTCAAAGTAGAGATGGAGCCAGAGCTATTTGGAAGAAAGAGAAGGAAGATGGCGAAGTATGTAATGAAAGGATGGAGTGGCAGCAGATCTCAGAGAGTGGCAGCAAAATACATATTCTGCAAGTGAGGTCTTGCTTTCACATGCCACCTTGTAGCTCCTGTTGGCCACACTTTTACTTACGGATACCATTAAGAATATCTTACATAAACTATGATGAAACTGAAAGGAGTCACCCATTAAAATATTAATAGTTTTAATGAGGTGAGATTTATTAGAACAATGCAAAGGAATGTTTTGATATGTCATCATGCTTCTATAAAGGTAAAAACAAAAAATCATCTCTACATATACTGAATTGAAAAATTGTCAAAATCTAACAATAGGTCTTGATTAAAAATAAATGCACACACACTCAAAATAAGAATGCATGGATACTTTTCCAGTGTGATAAAATATATCTATCTTGGCTCGAAACCTAATACCTGGACAATTACCACAAACAAATAATATTCGATGAAGTAGCGGTATATGAAATTAGGAGAAATCAGTAGCTTCCATGACATAACTGGTTAGACGATATAATGGTAGAAAAACATCAACTTAAAATAGCAACATACAAAAAACACCCCCAAATAAACATTTTCTTTTGTACAACCACTATAAAGAAACTTTCCACCACTACTGAAAGTCACAAAGGAAGCCTAGAGCTAATGGAAGAACAGACATGCTTGGATGAGGTACTGCAACAGTGTATCTGATGGCAGATGCCAGTACATCAACTTAAATATGTAACATCATTAAAAATAGGAAGTTTGTAGAATCACATGTCTATTTTAAAGTTCGTATACAAAAATAAACAAATTAGAAAATGTAGGTACACCAAAGAAGATCAATGAAGGTATATAGCAATTAAAGAATTAAGATTGTATTTTAAGCATGTGTGTAGAGGAACATATTTCTAGAAAAGATTGGAAATTACAGACAGTAGATCCAAATATATATGGAAATTTAGTGTTTGAAAAAGGCACCACCTCAAATAAATGAGGAAAAAAGAAATCATTCAATGCATAGGGTCGCATTCTAAAACAGATACATGCAATTAACATTTGATATCTCAAGCCACACACCAGTATAAATTACAAACCAATCTAAGCTTTCAGTGTAAAAATTGAAACCAACAAAGTACTTTAAGAAAGCATGGACAAATTCCTTTATAACTTTGGAGTAGAGAGTTGTGTTTTTTTTAAACTGTGTCTTAAAATTTATTAGTCATTAAAGAAAAAGGTAAATCTAACCATATGAAAATAAAAACCTTCTTTGTGGGGGAAAAAAATCAAAAGAGCAGTAATAAACTGGGAGAAGTACCTCTAACTCATCTAACAGGCAAAGGTTTCATTTCCCTCCTATAAAAAGCGTTTCTGGAAATTGTGAAGGAATAGTCCTTTGACCCAGTAGAAAAACTGATGACAAATATAAGCAAATAGCCGCTGATGAAAAAAAGAAAAAGTCTTAAATGTATGAAAATTGCACAATTTCATTCTTAATAAGAGAAATGCAAATTAAAAGTATCTTAAGTCTATGGCCATGCCACCCTGAACACGCCAGATCTCGTCTGATCTTGGAAGCTAAGCAGGGTCAGGCCTGGTTAATACTTGGACCTCAACAGACCAGGTGCTGTAGGCGTAAAAAGAAAAAAAAGTATCTTAAGATAGTGCTTTTAATTTTTTTCCAACTATCAGATTGGAAAAAATCCAAGATTTGATAACACACTTTCTTGGTCAGACTATGAGATAAAGGATTTCCTCATACAGTGCCAGGAGGAAGTATAAATCCGTACAACTCCTGTGGAAATGTATTTAGAAATCGCTACAAAAATTACAGAACTTCAAATGCATACAGCACTCTGAGAACAGAGAAATTCTATGCTTTGGAAACACACAATGTCTGTTGGTAGGAGATAAAGTATGATCCATCCATACAAATTAATTTTATAGGCAGTGTGAGCCACTCTCTATGTGCTGGTTTAAGTAGATCTCCAAGATACACTGTTCAGAGAAAACACAGATGAGGAGGTGTCTGTGTAGTAAGCTAGCTGCCTTTTGTGTTAAAAAGGGAAATAGTAATGTATGCTCATATTTGCAGGTTTCCAATGCTGTATGTACCACATATACCTGGGTGAATTTGGGCAAGTTATGTACTCTGTATGGGCTTCCGTGGTGTCACCTACAAATGGAGATAATTGCTACGACCTAAAAAGATATTAGAAGGATTAAATGAGCAAGATGAACATAAAGTGCTTAGTAAGACATTTGGTTCTTAAACTTTTCAAAAAAGGTCAGTTATTAATATTAGAATAGGCTCTGCCTTCACTATATAAACTTTAAGAAATAGTCTGTCAGCCCTGTACCCACTAATATTTCTTATCTGTTATAACTCACCCAATGTATTTATTTATGTTTTATATCTCATTAACAAAGGGCCAAAGTGCCTAAGGATGGAAAGAGGATAACATTGCAACTCAGACATTAAGAGATACAGATCATTAAGGCTCCATCTGAGATCAGCTATCTAAAAACAGCAACAAGGAAGTAAAATGCAATTTGTATAAAATTTAATTTGCACAAGTTCTCAGGGAAACAGCCACTGGATAAAGTATATCCCACCTGTATCGCATCAGCAGTCACCTTCAGTGCCTAGGAAGACACCAAAACACAGCATCTGGCAATCAATTTTTCATCTCTCAGTGAAGCCTGAGGAGCTGGGTAGCAACCAACATGGTATTGTCAAGAGAAAATCGTGTGGGCCAATTCAATTTCTTCATATGACAGAATGACAGAGTCACTGTGATAGGAGAAAAAGCAATAGATGTAATCTACGAGCCACAGCAAGTCTTTTGATTCTATCTCACATGACAGTCTCTTCAAAGCATTCTGAAGATTGGGTCTAAATCAGGATCTGAGGTACTGGTGGCCCCTCCACCCGCCACTTGGGTCATCCGACCCTAGCACAGTGCTTGATAGAAGCAGTACAATAATCTGCTAGGAGACTGGAGCTTGTCAGGGATGGCAGAGAATAGAGGGACAGAGGGAGGTGGAAATTAAATGTGGCCCCAGAGACAGAGTGAGACAGACAGAGATGGAGAAAGAGGGAATGTATGTGTATATCTAGGATTAGGGGTCTATATAGGTGCAAACACTGAACAAGGTGAGCATGAGATAGGACAACATTGTTGGTGGCCAGGAGCTTCTCGTGGTTAGATCCTGATGGGAGGGGCAGCTAAGCACCACTGTGCCATCTGCGATACACAGAAAACTGAGGACAAAGGGGGAATAGCATGCATGGTCACTCACTCATTCATTGTGAGGGGGAGGAGTAGAAGGAGAGGGATCTTACTCAAGAGCTTTGTGTGAGAAAGCATTGGGATAGAAAATTAGGAAGAGCAGGGTTCTAACTGGAGAATCTATTTCAAGAGCATAAAGACATAGGAAAGTTTTGTTTTAGACATTGGTGGAGCATGTCCAGGAGTTACTGTGGAACTAGAAAAAGGGGAAAGCTTGCTACTATTGAGTCAAAAATTTGAATATTAAGGCAGAAGCTCCTTTGATAGCTCTCCCAGCTCAGATCCTGCACTTACGATATAAATATTAAGGGGTAGGGGAATATAGGTCATATATTAGCTTTGACTTCTTTTTGGATCCTAAAGGTAATCCTGTCAGAGGAGCCTTCTAGTATGAAGAAGACAATGGTATTGTCCCATTCCAACGAAATCATGATCTTATTCTTAACACAGTAAGGTACATTTTCTCATTAGAATGTTCTTCATTTGTTAGGTCAGTAAGCATGCCCTCTTAATTGTGGTGTTGTCAGTTCAATAAAAAAAGGGACCTCCTGTTCTGAACTGTTCTTGGTTATTGCATCATCATGATAGCTTGGTAATTTTGTTACTACTCTAAGGCAAGCGATCCATCTTTTGTCAACTACTGAGGGAGAACTTGTTAATGATGTTAGTAGAATGATAATGTGACACAGGAGTCTTGGTAATGTCTAATTTTGTTTTGTTTTGTTTTGTTTTGTTTTGTTTTTGAGAAGCAAGTACAATTGCTAGAAAGAAACAACAGCATCAGCATTTTATGGGATGCCCTGACACCCACCTCTGAAGTTGCCATGTAGATTCAATGAGATAATATATATACATGTGCTGTGGATTTAGGAATGGTTCAATACATGTTAGGTTTTTTAGTCAAATTTTAATATTGAATTGCTGTCTTCTTTATATATTGTTTGCTGACAAAGGAAGTAATGATTTTTCTTAGGATATGCTGGGTATAAAGGAAGAACTTGCCAAATTCATTCTTGATTCTAATGAAATCAGAATCAATTAAAGTATTCATTGTAACAGAGTAAGTCTCTGGTGACATAAAATGGGGTTAGAATGGTGTCTGGAAAATGAGTTTTCATTAAATATTTGTTGATATTGTTGTTAAAAGGTTTGGGAAGATGACATGAATAAACTTGTCATATGACACCGACTCCTCTTCACTCATGCGAGTTGGTCTTAAAAATCCAAATACAAACTAACTCTTGACCCTGTTCACAGACTTCACGAGAAACTTGGTACTGACTGTCTGTAGCCCTCAGAGGTTCAAGATCCTGCTAATAAGAGGCTAGCACATTGCGTCTTTTCTTTTGAAGCCTTCAACATAGTGTTCTTGTCAGAGGGAAGATAAAAAAATAATCAGAGAGGGGAATGACTTTTTATAATTGAAACAAACAAAAAGACTCATTTCATTCTTAGCCCCAGGCTTCCTGTGGCTCAGAGGATTCTAGTATCACTGGAGTATCTAGAGAATCACAGCTTTCTAGCTGAGAAGGCATTTTTAAAGTCGAATCCAAAATGCCTAAAATGTGAAATTTTGTGTTATTTTATGACATCATGAAGCCAAAGTCTCTGTATGTGAAGAGATAGTTTGAAGGCTGGGAGGGGCAGGGAGGAGCATGCTGGGAGAAAAGAACCAGGTAGCTGAGCCAGGACTGGAGTCAGAATAGTGCATGTGAAAGGAGGGTGTCTAGGGCCTAGAGAGATGAGAGACAATGAAAGATGCTGGAAGGAAGTGGAAAGTGTGGTGGGAAGGGCAAGATGCCTTCCTGGGCAGTTTTTGAGGATAAAGTTCTAAGAAATGAATTACTCAGGTGTTCCTTTTGAAATTTGCAGTGTTAATTACCCTCCAGGAAGCCCAAGGCCTCTGAAGAGTAAAGAGTAAAGGTTTTCCACTGTTCAGTTTAGTGAGGTAGGCACTCTCTTTGTGCAGATGCTGCTCTGGAAGAGTAACAGGTTCCCGAGGTGCTGAGTGGCAGATGAGGCAGCCACGTAGCTGGACAGAATCTAGACTAGAATGACTTTGCTGTGGCTAAAACAAGAATGGCCGGGTGCTACTGGATCCCACAGGTGTTACTATCAGAGTTCTTTTTATTCATCAACTTCCTTGCATGATTTTGTGGGAAGGTGTTCTCACTCAGAAGGCGACCTCAAAGAAAGACAGAATTCCAGTCGGACCCTCTTCTGACTTCGAAACTGAACAAAATTGGAGTAAAAGCTTTGTCTAAAGGAGGCAAGGATGTCAGAGAGACAGGTGACCTGCCAGCTCAATTTTATCTGACTCGAATGGGCATAAATTGAAGATATTGATCCTCAACTCTAAGATTCCAGCTTTGGCCTCTAATGGAGTCTCCCAACAGATCTCTTGATCTTCCTTTTGGTTTTTATTCCTGTATTCATTGTCTTCTGTCACTTCTCTGTTGGCAAGATGTATTTTCTTCTGCATTATAGTGTGAGCCTGAAAACAGAAGAACACCAGAAAAACGGAAGCTTTATTTCATCTGAATTCAGAAAAACATGTTAGCATCATCCTCATCATGAAGTGGCCAAGAAAACAAAGAGTGCATTTGTTTGGTAATTTTAGGAACCAATCTCTAATTAAAAATACAAAACAAAACAACTAAAAGTAAGATATACTTTTACTTCATGTCAAACACTGAATCACAAATAAAATGCCATATGTTAGAACTAGATATGAACATTAAAATTAAAGAAACAATAATATATATAAAATTAACTAGATGTGGAATGTTTTTGATCATTCTACATTGTCAGTTTTTCAGTTTGTTTGATTAAACATCAATGGGACAGAACTGTTAAAGTGTGTGGTATTTTGTTGGATCTTTTTAGCAAATTCTAGGTTTCTAGCACATATGGTTGATTTCAAACTGTCACACCTTATATCATTTTATACTTTTTTTATCTACTAACTTTATTATTTTTTGACATAAAACAGTACTCTCTCTAGAAGAATGACTCAAATGTCATTCAGAGAAATTTTGTATTTTCCAAAGCATTTTTCTTTTCTTTATATGTATAATATTCTCAAAACACTATGGGCAGATATAATTGATATGTAACACATGAATTAACTAAGGTACAAAAAAACTCAATGAATCTTGAAGAACCACACAGCATGTTTATGCATTCTGAGATCTCACCTGTTTTTCTTGGTCACTCTGTCACTTGGTTATGTGATTTATAGATAGGGTGCTCCTGCGAACCTGCTTGTCACCTTCACCATAGTTCAGATTAACTCTTTATTTACAGTGTTGGAGCCAGTTTGGTGGTCACTCTTTAATCAAAACAAAACAATACAAAACAAAGATCAGATAGTATAGTATCATGTGGTTATATCCCAAAGCCAGCAATATCATTCCCACAGGCCAGTGATTGGGGTCAAGAATCATTCCCAGGCCTCTGAGAATGGCTTAGTGCTTTTTTATATAGTGCCACGATTTTATGATCTCAACAGTTTTGTGTGGCACATTTCAGTTAAAGGTCTTAAATTTAATCTGAGTACCGTTTTAACCCAGCAATTTGATGTCTGAGAATTTACCTTAAGGAAATAATATAGATAATGTGTTGAAGATATATGGACACAAAAAAAAAATGTGCGTTAGCAAGGATATTTATGATAAGAAATAATTGAAAATTAACTAAAGGTCCAGCCACAGGAAATTGGTTGAATGAGTTATCGTCAGTCCATGCAGTGGGATATTGGACAGTTTTTTAAAATGTCTCCATAGAGCTTAGTGTATCTACAAGGAAAGATTCCCACGATGTTTTGTAAAATAAAATAAAAAAGTCATTAACAATATTATATGTTTAGAATATGTAAAATTTGCAAGTATTAATTATACTTATATCTGGATGATAGAATCATGAGGGATTTAAACTTCTAAATAATTTTTAAAATTTTTTAAATGGTTTAAAAAGAACACTGATCTTCCTTATAATCACAGTGAAGGGTAAGAAAGGCAGATTTTTTTCCCCTACTTTGAGCAGCTACATTGTACATTTTCAAGTTAAAAGTTCTCTTAATGGAACTGGTGTGAAAAAAGAATTTCATATTCTTAAAGTGTTCAAGAATAAGGCTATTTAATGGACTCCTACATAGACAATGATCTATTTGTTTTGTTCTATTTATTAGACCTGGAGTGGGGGGCACCCAACATAAGTGGTGCATTGTAATCATGTGGCTGCTTGTATACAAAGACATCACCTAGCACAAATCCGAAATGACTTTTTCTGTGACATGACTAATATTTCTGTTAATTAAGTAGCTTGTTTGGAATAATGGAGTCATTGTGAAATATTTTCAATACATTCTTGTCTTCGAAGAGGAATGAGTTCCCATAGTAATAGCACGTATTTATAGTATGAATAGTGCATAAAACTGATTAGAGAGTGAAACACTATACTCAAAGCACGACTTTCATCTTTAATAAGACAGTTTGAACCAACCCCCTGGAAAATATTTATAACTGAAGCATTACTCGTAGAAATGTGGATTTGAGAGATTAGCATCAAGGTGTTCCCTGGGACAGATAACAAACAGATCATAGGTTTGGAGAAAGCCATTCTCAAGTTCTCTCATGCATTGGAAATAATAGCAGTGAGTTGTTTGATAGTCTCGCAGTGTCCTTTTCTTAAAAGTCGTAGTGATCTCATATAGGAAAGGAGAATTGCCTTAAGGCCTAAACTAATCTGAGGAATGTTACTGAAGACCAGGTTTAATAATATTTCTAGTTATCTTATTGACAAAGGAAGTTTACTTATTCAAAAGAAACGTCAGTAAGGTAGAGGTGAACAGCACCGAGCCAAACCTTTCTGACCACTTTCATCTGGCATCTCTTCTTAAAGCCGGGGTGGCAAAGGGTCTTCTCACAAAGGGTCAGTTCTAATCAATTAAACAATGTGTTGAGAAGGATCCTGAGGCTGGCTCTGGTCTGTATGGGAAAATGGAGCCTGACTGATTAGTGACATCTGTTACAAGTGTGGCAGAGCAACAGTACCCATCTGGCATATTCATATTCATCAACTCAGATCAAAGAAAAATCATTTTATAAATAACAGCTGGATGGCGTTAGAGGAATTTGTAATAAGTTATAATGACTTTGTGATTGTTAGAGGCATAAGCTTTTGGCTTCATTGGCCTAATCTCTCTGACTTAAAATCCTTGGTATAGAACTTTAGGGAATGTGAAATGTCCTTTTGTGTTGGGTAAATCAGGATCAGTTTGGGACTGAGGTTGAGGCTTTGCAGTCTGTAGTGTCTTCCCTGGAAGCCCAAGAAATTCATTCATTCCATAGTTATGTCGTCATGAGATTCCCTCAGATGTGTTCAAAGTGAGTCCTCTTGGGCTGAATGTAGAGCTTCTTACAGGCAATGGGACTGATTTCTTAAGAGCTCTCTGAGCAATAAGCTGATGGTTTTTGGGGTGCTTTAATATTAGCACAGATAATGTTCCACATTATCTCATCTAACTCTCAGGGTACCCTCAGATGGTTGAGATGGACTCTCCATTATATTGATAGAGGAATGGAAGCCTGGAGAAATGAATATGATTCACACAGGCTATCAATCACAGAAGCCAAGTACAAACCCAAGCCACTACCCCATTCCATAATCTGATACTTATGGGAGAGAAGGTAAAACAAGTGTCCCCAATACATAAAGGGCAGTAATTCTTGGTTCATTTACACCACTCTTAAAGTCACAGTGCTTTCATTAAGTGCCAGGCAGAATTTCATATACCAACTAGAATGTGATGTGTGTGTGTGTATGTGTGTGTGTGTGTGTGTGTGTGAGAGAGAGAGAGAGAGAGAGAGAGCATGTGAGAGAGAGAAAGAGAGAGCACAAGCACTCCCACATTTAAATGGAGATGAGTAGGAGGATAAAGATAGCAAATATATGGAGCTACTGCCCCAGTCCTTAAAAAAGATACTTTAAATATGCATGCATTTGACATAATCCCATAGGCTTTTTCAAAAGAAACAAGAACAGGGTGATGTCTTAGTAAGTAATTTAAAACATTTTTTGTGAGGGGGCGGGGGGAACTATGACATTTTCTGTAAGATAGGAAAAAAGATAACTATATACTTTTCACACACAAAGTGCCCTGAATTGTTTTATTTTTGGTTTTTGAACTGCATGCTTTGCTATATAATGCAAAGGACGTCACTTTGCAAAAATATTAGCATTTATGGGTATGCAAATGCTGCTTTTGGGAAGAAAATCAAATGCTAAATGCATGCAGAATGATGATTAGTTAAGATATTCACATGATTGTATGAAACAAATAATCATCTAAAATATATCCCATTATAAAAAAAATACAGATGTTAAAATCACTTTTTTTCTACTGATTACAAAATTCAGCCAGTATGGGCTTGAGAAAAGCAAATAGCAAAATTTTGGTCTTTCCCTCCCTTTTCTGGGACTCTTCTTAGCTGCCCTGCAGATTGAGGTGCCTGCCTTCTGGGATCCCTTCAGACTTTTCATATCCTTTTACTCTGAAACTTCTAGCAGTGGATTATAACATTTCCTGAGTGTCTACCCTGCAAGACTGCGAGCACTTTGAAATCAGGCATGGTTTCTTGCTCATCTTTTCCTCTTCAGCATCAGAAAAAAACAATAATATAATTATATTACATGTATTTACACATGTTATACAATATGTATTATGTAGCAGTATATATGTTATTTTATATCTAAATATTATATATAAATATATGTCCACATGTATGTTTATCATACTTACTCTAGATATACAATCAGTAATTGTCACAGGTGTAAAAAAGATCAAGGTGTAAAAAAGATCTTTGCTCCATGTCAGGGCCCCAGAAGACTCTGCCCATAGCTTGATCTAGGTCCTAATGGAGGGTTTCTGGTTTGAGGGTAGGGGTTTGTGGGGAGAGGCATCCTCCTTAGGCCGAATCAGTAGTCAGAGGGAAGACAGCTATAGCATAGTGAAACAAACCCTACAATCCCAATACTCAGTTGTAGTTACAATTTAACCTAGATTTCGAAGATCTGGCTGACCTCTGAGCCTCGGCTAACTGAATCTATAGCATCTTTGGATTGTAGTGCCCTGGTTGCAGACAATGCTTGGTGAATTCCTCATGCTGGCTTGAGCATTTTACTGTCCATCTTTAGTTCTTTAACATTTGAAAATATCTTTTCTACACTTCCAAAAGGAACTCATTTTACAAACATTTAGAGAAAAACCTGAGCCCAGTTCTGAGTGTATTTAATACCAATTACAGTTACTATTTCTGTTTAATAAATTATCCCCAAACCTAATGATGTAAAACTACAAGCATTTTATTTTGCCCACAGTTTTGAAGGTAAATTGTTTGGAAAGGGCATACTGGGCATTTCTCATGTGTGGTTTCTCCTGAGGTTGCAGGCAGATGTCAGCTGGGGCTATAGTCATTTGAAGGTTCAACTGAGCTGGGTACTCAGGTTGTCTTGCTCATTCCCAAGGTTGGCAGTTTATCTGTCTGCCCACTGGGAGTTCAGCCAGGCTGTCCGCAGAGCACCTACACAGTCTCTCCAGCATGGTGGTCTCAGGGCAGTTGGACTTTGTAAATTGTAGTTGACTTCTCCCAGAGAAAATGTCCCCAAGAACCAGACAGAAGCTGCATGGCCTTTTATGACCTAGTCTGGGAAGTAAGGCAGAGCCTCTTCTGCCATATGTATCAGTCAAAGGTAACATAAGTATAACCAAAAGACCCCACCTATCAATGGGAAAACTTAAAAAAAGAAATGGGAGTTATGATTTAAAACTACCACAATCTTTTCTAAAAATCTTTTTTTTCTACTACTTTTTAAAATTGCAGTAACTTATCACTATTTTTTGTTTGTTTGTTTCTTTGTTTTCCCATATCTTTCTCAGGCTTCCCCAAAGTGCCACAATGGGTAACTCTTTCAATGCTTTCTTTAACAGATATATATTAAGTGCCCAATATATACCATGAGGATTTTTTGAGAAACATACCACACCAGTTAAATAATGGGGCAAACTTGCAACCTACTATCAAGCCATCATCAGTAACCACAATCTAAATCAAGAGCACATTTCCCTGCTCCCACATCATAAATTCTTCAATCTCACATTGTTTTCATCTCTTAAATTCTTGATACCATTTTCTTCTGAATTTGTTTGGAATAGTAGTGCCATGCTTTAGAATAGCAACACAAGAAACACTTTTCAAATTTTACTGAGTTACGCCATCTGGGTCAGGGGCTTAGAAATATATTTAAGTGAAATTTCATGAAAACAGGCCATTGAAAAAATGTGTATTGTTCACTTTTTGGGGAAACAATAGAATGGAAATAAAAATGGCATATTTTTTCCAGTGTAATGAACCCCGCCAGTTTCCATAGTGGCTGACAGAGCGGGTTTGATTGCCAGTTGTTAAATGAGCCTGCATCTCGAAAGTGAGAGTAGATCACTCAGCAGTGAAGCAGACAGAAGATGTTTGCTTTAAAGGGAGAGATTAAACCATTGCAAATATTATTAAGGACATTTTCACAAAGGCCAGTGTCTACTGCTTCCCCAGGCGGCCAGTTAACCACTGTGTGTATATATATCACATACATAATACTTAGCCTCTTTGGCCTCTAGAATCTGCCCTTTCCTCCCCATTTTTGTTTTTAGAGTTTTGTAGGAGGGAGTGGGTTCCAAAGAAGGGCTTCGGCCACAAATGTAAAGACAGTGATAACAAATGGAACATTTGGGAGCAATTGGGTAAGTTGCTGCGAAGCTATGCTATGCTCCCCTGCCCTCCTCTCTGATTTTGAGTTGACTCCATCACTTTTTTGGGGAAAATTCTCTGGTCACTTTCTCAGGAGATGATAAACCCCCAAATGCTTTAATCAAGTCACTCAGACTCTTAAGGTGTATATGTCCCAACCCATAGGTCAAAAGAGTCACAAAGGTTCTACTTAGGTTCTCAGCAGATGAAACCTTCTACATAGTATAATTGGAGAGGGCATAAAATATAATTATCCCCCCAAGAAGTTGGCTTATTCCTGCCTGTGGCCAGTTTCCCGCATTAGAATCATAGATGGGTTAGAGCTGTGGTCTTCAAACTTTTTACAGAACTCCGTGTTCACACAAAATCCTATTTGGGAGCCAGACACATAAAGCAGCTAAAAAGTAGAGTCGGTATAACAGAGCAAGGGAGACCATTCACCCACCCATGCCCCGGGCAACCAAGGGCGCCTCAGTGACCAAGGTCCAGGACTTGTCCTCCAAAAGCCCCACAGAAGACGCTCCCATAGTCTTATCAGTTGAGCAGTTCAATAATAGCTGCACTTTACTAAATGAATATTTTTCTGTCAGACACTTTATGTAATTTCCAGTCTTCAAAATCAGGCTGTAGTATGAGTATTATCAACACCATTTTGTAAAGAAATTGTGTCTCAAGAAAGATCAATATCCATCGATAGATAAATGAATATAGAAAATGTAGAATGTACATAGAATGGACTACTGTTCAGCTTTAAAAAAGGAAGGAGATTCTGTAATATGTGACAACATGGATAGACTTTGACGACAGTATGCCAAATGAAACAGACTGGAAGACAAATACAGCATGATTCTACTTATATATCTAAAATATTCAAATTCATAGAATCAGAGCATGGAATGGCAGTTGTCAGGGGCTGAGGGGAGGAGGAAATGGGGAGTTATTAATCAATGGTGTAAAGTTTCAGCTAAGCAAGGCAAGTTGAGAGAGCTGTTGTAAAACATTTTACCTATCATCAAAAATACCGTTTTGTATACGTAAATTTTTGCTGAGTATAGACCTTAGATTAAGTGTTCTTGCCACAATAAAATAAAATTTTTAGAAAGAAAGAGTAATAATTTGCCCAAGTTAGGATGTATTGCAAGAATTTAAATCTAGATCCTCCTGGGTTTGAAGTTTGAACCCTTGATGCTCTGAGGAGAAAAGAAATGAAGAAATAGGCCGGTCATGTGACAGTGCTAAAAGCACAGGTCTGCCATCAGATGACCTGCTTCTGATCCTGACTCCACCACTCCCAGTTGTGCGATGCAGGTATGCCAGTTCACCTCTGTATTTTTGTTTGTTTTAATTTTTAATTTTTTTCATTTACTTTATAGAGTTAATGAAAATATATTTTAATGTACATTTTAAATAAAACTACATTTTGATAATTTTGAGATATGTCACGTACAAATAAGTGTTTTTTTAGTATATTCAGAATTATGCAACCATCACCACAACCTAATTTTAGAACATTTTATCACTCCAAAAAGAAACTCCATACCAATTAGTAGTCACTCCTTATTCTTCCCTTCCCCCAACCCCTACCAATCACTAATCTACTTTCTGTCCTTATACATTTGCTTTTTCTGGACATTTCATATAAATGAAATCACATGTAAATGATATGTGGCCTTTTGTGTCTGGGTTCTTTTGCTTAACATAATGTACTTCACCTCTTAGGTTTCTGTTTTCTCATCTATCAAATGGGCATAAATTCACTATCTTGAAAACTTATTGTGAAGATAAGTCACCAAAAACAAAACAAAACGAAACATTTAACACAATAATCAGGACATAATAAGTCCAAGAAATGAAAGCTCATTAGTCAGGACAATAATAATGATTAAATTAATAATTACAAGAATTGTGGGAAGTAAAGGGAATGGAGGCCCTGGGGGACAGTGGGGACTAGCTAAGAGAGGCTTCAGGCTAGTGTCAGTTTATTTACCGTTTTGCCTAAATCAGGATTTCTCAGCATTGGCACTACTGCCATTTTGAACTGGATAATTATTTTTGTAGGATGTTTAGCAATATCTCTGGCCTCTACCTTCTGATGCTAGTACCACCTCCACCTACAGTTCTGAAAACTAAAGATGTCTCCAGATATTGCCAAATGTCCCATGAAGGCAAATCAGCCCCAGATGACAATCTCTAACCTAAACCTTGCCTAGACACTGCCCAGAGCTGTAGAATCTCTTACCTTCCCCTAAATAAAATATTGGTGGGCCCTGTAGTCAATTAAATGCTATATAGGGCTTCCCTGTCCAGCACAGTAGCATCTAAATACATGTACCTATTTAAATTTAAACAGTTAAACTTCAATAAAATTTAAAAATCAGTTCTATAGTCATACTGACCATGTATCTACATGTGCTTCAAAGCCCAATATGTCAGGTGGCTACATTATTGGATAGCACAGAATAGAATATTTCCATTATCACAGGAGGTTCTATAGGAGAGCACAGCTGTAGGCAAAACCTTTCTAACTAGCAAGTGAATTTCTGATCTTTGAGAATGAGAGATTCATCACTTGTGATTCTTTAGGTATTAGGAGAGAAGGCAGTCCCAAAAATGCTCACTACTGACTACGTTGGCAATTAGCAGACCTCTCGTTGAATATTCTCCAATGTGTGCAGGTAGGGGGCAGCCACTGTCCATGGCCTTCCTGAATGAAAGAAAAATGCAGGTGAGACTCCTTGAAAGAAAACCACAGACCTATCTGTTTCCCCTTAAGGTTCAGGGATAAGATTTGCTACCCAGAGGGGAAGCGTTCAGGGTAGGGAGTCCTGAACCCAGCTGGAACTGGGGAAGTTTAGCAAGAGTAAGAGCCTGAAAAGATATGAAAGCACAACTAGAAGACCCTGCTCAAGGTCAAATCTGAAGAGTGAGGGACAGTCAGATATGGGCTCATGAGAAATCATGCCATCTTATCAGTTTGTTACAGGATGTTTTCTTTCCATTCATCTTATGCCGCCAACATAAGAGAGCTGTTGAAGATTTGGGGGGCCTGCATGGTTGTGTTTTGTGCTACCCCCATGAAAAAAAAAAAAGGCGTTATTCCACTAAGAGTAAGGCTCTATCTTATGACTCAAGAAGGGGCTATCATGAGTCACTTAAGGAGGGTTGTAAGGAAAATAAGACTGCCAGATTTAGCAAAAAAAACCAAAAAACAAACAAAAAAAACCAGACAAACAACAACAAACAGGGCACCCAGTTAAATTCTGAATTTCATATAAACCACAAATAATTTTTAGTATAATTATGTGTCATGCAATATTTGAAATATATGCATACTAAAATATTTATTTACTGTTTATCTGAAATTCAAATGTATTTGGGAGACCCATATTTTCTGTGGCAACCTTAAAGAAATTAGCAGACTTCTTGATGAAAGAATGTACACCTTGGGATAGTGGGAAGGAAGGGGCAGTGGTAATGGAATAAAAGATATTTAACTTAATTGATGTAAACGATTGAGTCAACATAATTCTCAGATAAACTCAGTTATAACCAAAGCCAGAAAATTTCAATTTATTGAGTGACTCTACGTACCAAATATATGATGCCATATACTGGGAAACAGATTAAGAAGATAAAGTCAGCACCCCAGAGTAACTTACTCTCTGGAAGAATCAGACATGCAAATTGACATTTGAAAAAAATTATAAACAAAATCCATAAAGTAATGTGTGATAATGACATTGAGGAGGGGGTCTTTAGTTCTGCCTGCGAGTTCAGAGAAGACCATGACACATGAAGTGATGTTTAAGTTGGATCTTGGAGAATGAAAACAAGAAAGCAAAGCTCAATTTATGAAGAGGTACGTGTGACCATGAACTTGGCCCGTGGTTAGCTGTGGTCAGAACATGGGGTGTGGACAGGTGGGAAAGTAGGTTGAGATATGGTTAAAAGATGGGCTGGAATCATATCACTAGAGGCTATATAGTCTAGGGCTGGAGTCCTCAACCCCTGAGGCTGCGGACAAGTACCAGTCTGTGGCCTGTTAGGAACTGGGCCACACAGCAGGAGGTGAGTGGTAGGCAAGCGAGCAAGTGAATCTTCATCTGTATTTGCAGCTGCTCCCCAGCGCCAGCGTCACCACCTCAGCTCCACCTCAGATCATCAGGCATTAGATTCTCATAGGAGCACTGGTCCCTGGTGCCAAAAAGTTTGGGGACCGCTGACTAGGGCTGTGAGGAGGCATTCAAGCAGCAGAGAAGCAAGATCTAATCTGTCATTTAGGAAATAAATGATAATAGAATTTTAAATGGCAGTATATTTTAAATGTTTGAAATTTTAGGATTAAATTTGGTAGTTAAATAATTTCTTAGTATTTTTTAAAATCCTCTCATTTTTGGCCCGTTCATGTGCCATTCATGAGGGGAGCAACTGAGACTTGTGGATAAGAGCATGGACTTCGGGTCAGATGATGCTGGAACCGAACCCTGCCTCTGCCACCCTGAAGAGGTCATTTAACATCAGTCCTCATGTGAAGAGTGGGAGAACAATAGTACACACCTCCTGGGGATTTACAAATTTTAATAAAATGATATACATGTAAAATGCCTAGCATAAAACGCCCAAGAGTGCTCAACAACAAAAAAAGTATCCTAAATTTTGATAGCACTAATTCATTTTGTCATATTTTTACCTATAGTTCTTATGCCTAACTGCTAATTTAGGACTTCCAGCCCCCTTGAAAATTCCAAACTCACAGCCATTTCTAGATGCTCAGAAAACTAGCTACACATGTTTATATCCAGTCTACTCGTGCTGGGCGCTGCCATTTGCCAAATGCTAGGTTTACAGCACCATTTCTTCTATTGTCAGAAGTTCTTCTCCGGTTGGTCATGGGAGGCAACCTGGCTTCTGCTGGGGGCTACTGTAGTCTTAGTCCTCCAAGAGCTCCCAGGAGAACCGTTGTCTTTGTTAATAGTTCTATCCTTAGCCTGCCTCAGAGTTTAGTGGCATTTCTCTTTTTTTACTTTTATTTTTCCCTTTTATGCTCTCTACACAACCAAGACATGTGTCCATTCGGAGCTTGGCAAAAGAACTTTAGTCTTCATAACTGACCCTCCCCTCCAAAGACCATAGCTATAATGGATTTAAGCTTGTTACCTCAACATACCATGTCCCCAAAGACTCCTCAATCACCTAGCTCAAGGAGCAGTTCCTCCCCTTCTTTTCCCTCCCTCCTTTCCTCCTCCAGGCAATAAAATGGAATGAGACTTTTCTTCAGAAGTCCATGCTGCCCATTTGAATTACTGTAGTAATCAATATTACCACAGAGGGCATCTGAGGATGAAGGGAGCCTCAGTAAAGATTTAAAAATCTGATTGAAAACTTCCTAAACCGTGAAGCTATGATATAGTCATTACAAGGTGAAGCTACACCAAGTCTCAGTATAAGCAGGGTTGCCCTGTGTTTCCCTCACCTGGTCAGTGTGTGCCTTCTTTTTTCTTAAATTAGAGCTGGTATAGACTCAGTGTCTCTCCCTTCCAGCTGACCAGTAAGTCACAGACATACATGTCTAATCATTTTTCTCTTAAAGTGTATTTGTAGTCATGTCCGTTGCATGATGTTCCTTCCTCCCATGCCTGAATGTGCCATCTGCTGAGGTATCAGGCCCTTGCTTCACAGCTGTGGGTATTTGAGAAGTTAGTACAGAGAAGCTGCAACCTGAGCGTCGTTAAGCAGATCCTTCTGCGGGGAGACAGGCTCACAAGTCACAGTCACTCTGAAGAGTTCAGACCTTGAACCCAATAGAAAACTGGATAAAAACTACTTGTAGAAAATCTGACCTGTTAGTAATTATTTTCTCAAAATATAGTGTTATGGAAAATATGGTTCACAATTATTCCTGTACCAGAGAGATTTTGTAGAGCACCAATTAGCAAGGTTTGGAAATTTTATGAGACTTCTCCAGTCTCACAGGATTGTCACTGATAGTTTTTTCTTTAGTCATGAGAACATCTCTGTTTCAAGGTCTAATGTGTTGTTCCACATTTGTTAGATGGAACTCTTAGCAACAGGTTACTCCCATAGTGGTTAATCTAATTTTGTTTTATTGTGTAATGTCGGTAGAAAAAGAATGGCTGAAACATGTTTCTTATGATTTTCAAAACATGGAGATTCTAACAAAGCATAGCGAAAGAGATTTAGGTGAATCTTCCTCTGCCCAATAGATCATTTATATTTTAAATCTGAAAAGCTTGCTGTTTATTTTTTAGAAAAGTGAATAATAACATTTGCTGCAAAATGCTACATGAGCACATTTGTCTATAAATTTACATTTTTGTATATTGGCAAAATTGCAGGGGGATAAAAGAATAGATCCAAAAATCAATTTGTAAAACAAGAAAAACCGAGGGCTAGCTTAGGTAATAAAAAAATAAAAGTGAGTAAATAAGAAGGGACCTCTTTTACATGTGCTACCCATGCCATTGTTTCTGAGAAACTCCTGAGGAAACTGAAAAGTGTGGCTGTGTCGCAGGCGGAGCTCGGGGCTCTTCGGGCACAGCGATGTGCAGAAAAATGCCTTTCTGGGGAAGTATTGCAATGACTTCAATTTCCCTCAGCTTAGAGTCAGAAAAATTCTTCTGTCTTTTTCTTTTTTTGTTTATTGAAAATTCCATTTGTTGCAGTGCATGTTTCCCCTAAACAGAGCCATGTGCAGCTAATTCCATTTCTAAGAGAAGTAGGTGTTCTAAGTATTTTATACATCTTATTGACTTTAAGGGCGGCACGAATACATCAGAGGTAGAGAAGGGTATTCAATTAAAATGTGACCTTTAAAAGCATAGAATCGTAAGTGTTTGACTGGTTCAGGACTTTAAATATCATCTCAAATACTAACATTTTCAAATGAAGAAACTAGGTTGAAAAAGTTGAAGTGATTTGTCCAAAACTTCTTACCCTATGGAGCAATGGTAATAGATCAGATAATAAAACCCATCCATGTGGCCTCCAGTGCACACACAGATATGTGTGCCAGAGGTGCTATATGTCTTAAATGCCATATAGGTATTAATTCAAGCCATATTGGATTCCTGTGTCAAACAAGGCACCCACTGTACACTATAGGACTTGCTAGTATTGAAACTGCAGACTGCAATGCATATATCTGAAAATCTTCTATACAAGGAATTTGGTATAAAGGGTGTGTCAGTGAAGCTCTCTCCCACTTCAAATACAGTAAAACTTAGGTGGATATATTTCTGAAGACTTTCTTTAAATCCAGGCACCTTTAATAACTTAAGTAGCATAAATATATGAATGATCATTGGAAGTTTTCATTGACCTCCCTCATCAGGTACGAGAATTTAAAATGGGTAGAAGCTGTTTGCATAAAAGAAACAGTTTTTTTTTTTTTCCTGACCATTTGAGAAACGCTTCTTTTTCTCACAGTCTATCACCAAGGACCCCAGTCTCAGTGACGTACCTAGATTTCCAGATGGGAGGGAGGGTCTGTGTAGTTTTGGGGTGTATGTGCCTAATAGATTTGAGCTAAATAATGATGGGTTACAATTTGTCTTTATTTATTTTTCTCTTTTTAATCATCGTTTCCACTTTTTCTGCTCCATTTGTCCCCGTGTCTTTAGTGTAGTGTGAGGAGTTAATATTTTAGAATTATGCATACCTAAGATGATTTTTTAAAAATTCCTTTTCACTATTTGCTTTGCCATATACTGTATTCATATCATTATGGTGGACTTAGGCAGGAGTGAGACTTCTCTTTATAGCCTGTCTTTATATTCAAAAGCAAATCATTTGTTATACTTATCCATATTTATTCTAGCTTTTCATGTTTAGGCAAGTGGCTTTCTGTCCTTAGTTCTAGCCAACACTTCTAGGGCATTTTCAAGGGGTAAATATATTCACAAAGGGTAATATATTCCTCCAGGGTAATATATTCACAAAGTGGCCCACATAATGAGAATGCAGGTAACTAATGTTAATGTTAATGCAGGTAACCTTATAGTTGAATAGTCCTTCGGAATTTACTGAGTAAATATCTCCATCCTGTGACATATGTTGTTAGTCCCATTATACAGATGAGGAAAACTAAGAAGTCAAGAAATTTTGTTAATCGGGTATAATTAGGACTCCAGACTGACTGTTCTTGCCAGGACATGGATGTCTACCAATACCACCTGCGGCTCTCTTTGTATTGAAGCTCTCAAATTGTAATCAGTGCGTAGGAATCAACTGTGGATCTTATTAAAATGCAGCATATGATTCTGACTCAGGTCTGGGATTCTGTACGTGTAACAAGCTCTGTTCCTACTCCGTCTGAGACTCCACACTTAAAAGCTCCTGACCCCTGGTCCCCCCAGCTCACTTTGAATAGTAAGGCCCGTAGCAATCTTCCATTGGCTCAGTAGTGTGGCATGATACATTCACCCCAATCCCGTTACGTTTTTCAATGTTCACTTATTCACTGTGCGATTAACCTCCTCTCCTCAGAAAATATATATGTATCTTCATATACATACATCTGAAATTTAAAATGAATATATCTTAGATTATAATGGCTATCAATTGTCAGAAATCATTCTGTTTACAAATAATTCATTTTACAAAGTAGCACAGCAGGAGTTATGTGTAGTTAAGTGGACCATATACTAGCAGTGTTCGGCAAAAGCCTTGAGTCCCATGTGACTGAAAACCAGAGGTGTAAAGAAAAGTAAACATGCCTATTTACTCTTTACATAGTGTGCTTCTGCTCAATTCATGCAATTCTTCCAAGTAAGAGCTTGATTGGTTATGGGGGCGACCTCTCTGGCTCTGCTGGAAGTGGTTGGATCTTAAATCCTGAACCTCTAGGGAGCCTTTCATTTAACTGGAATAAAAGCAACCCCAGAGAGTCTGTATTAGCATTTGCTTTTGTAACAATTAAGAGAGACCTGAAATTAGGAGGTCAAACTATTTAGGAGTAGTTCTGAGAGTCCCTTAAGCTAAGGGACCTCCAGGTCGCTACAGAGTGAATTTTACCTGCAGTAAAAACCCAGGAACTCTGTGCTTTGCGTGCTGTGAGGTAATGCCTTTGGCATTATTTCCTGGCACAGGCCATCAGGGTGGAGACGGTAATTGATTGCAGAAAGAGAATGTTAGGTGCAGAGTGGTCGAAGGGAGAGGGATGGGATGATGGATACTGTGGGTTCTGGTAGACAGCTGAGTCTGTCCAACCTGCTCTTAGTCTCATTTTGGCATCCCTGAGAGGTTAAAATTAGGGAGCAGGTGTGTAATTAATACGAGGAGATATTGAAACCTGGGACCCTGTTGCCCTCTGAGATGAGAAAAGGAACTTTACAAAAGTGGAAGATCTGGGCCCCTGACCACTGGTCCTCTATTGCCAGGAATGTGCTATGCTGGGGAGAGAAGAGCTTACCTGTTATCTGGCAATAGGGTAGCTTTTTACTGATGCGCACCAAGTGGCATGGGTGATGTACGATAAAATCTGTCTTCAAGATGGTGTATCTGAAGTATTTTAATTTTTAGTTTCCATCTTAATAGGGGATGGAATGGGAAGTGGTGCTATTTTTATGGTACCGGAAGTTAAAACTTTACTTCTATTTCATAATTTATTAAACTGATTTTAGGTAGTTTTGACATTTATGTCACATTTTTAGCAATTTAAATTCTCTCCTCACAGTAATGCCTATTTTTGTGTTGGGAGAATGTGCATTTCGAGTTTTCACTTGACAACCGTGCCTCTCCCCACGCTTGTGACTCAAAGTTATGAACTACTGGCCAGTGGGTCAAATCTTGACTGAAATCACGTTTTATTCGGCACACAGAGTTTTTGTTTGTTTGTTTGTCTGTTTTTTATTTTTTGTTTGATTTTAAAACTAGCAATTTCCTATGAAAGTCCACATTTCCAGTGAGTCTTGAAAACTGTAAGACTTGTCATCATGGGGTTTGAGGTGCAGCTTGGCTGCCAGTGATGGGTGCTGAGGGGCAGCGCTCTGTCTTAGGCGGAACGCCCCCTCCAGTTCGCTGCAGACCCGGGCACTCCCAGGGCCAGCTCTCTCCCTGACGTTCCCTGCCCGGAGCCAGCGTTTCACTTTGTGGCCTTGATGCAGAACAGCCTTTGCAAAAGTTTGAGACCATGCGAATGTTCCCACACGAAGTCCATGTAGCTGATGACTGTCAAGGGAGTGAAGTCACCCCCAAATGGGTCCAAACCAGGTGCACATGCAAAACCAGTTTCCAGCTTCTGACCTCAACCATTGAAGCCAGAGAACTGCAGGTGTAAATTTAAATTCTCTGGAAGGAAGAAAGTTCAGTGAGAGAGATTATGTTTAGCTGTGTGTGGCTGAAAATAAAAAAATAATAATAATAGTGGTTTAAACAACAGAGTGATACATTTCGGTTGTCAGAGAAGTCCAGATGGGTGGTTCACAGTTGGTCTGAGTGGGTGTCAAACCTATCTGAGACCCAGGATCCTCAGAGTCTTCTGCTTTATGAACTGAGATGATGTTCCATTCACATTCTAGCTGGCAGGAAGGAGAGAGAGCAAGAAAAAGGCTTGCCTTCTCCTTCAAGTGAAACCTCTCAGAAGCCACATGCATCATTTCCGCCTCCATCCCATTGGCCAGAACTGCATCTTTTGTTGATTTCTAGCTGTAAGGAAGGCTGTTGAAAAGTCTGTATTTGGGTGGCCTTGTTCCCAGCAAAGGATCAGCAAGGAGGGAATGCATATTAGGGTGCTACTGGCAATTTCTGCAGGGACTATATGGTTCTCAAATTTCCAGAGAAGTGCACATAGTGGATGTCAGGTATCTTAAAAGAAACAGAGGAAAAGTACTAAACCTCAGGGGCCCCTTATATTTAAGTCCAGTGAAACTGCCATGAACTATGTGTACTTCCTGGGTTCCTTTGTAGACTTCCCTCATGCCTTGTTCCTACGCATTTGGTTTTGTTAACCACCCACTGATAAATCAACCAAGGGTTTAAATCCTATGCAAGGTATTATGGGAGACACAAGAGATACTGTGGCCCCTTCTCCCACAAAAGGCAGATGTCTCATCTTCATTCTTTCCCAAGCTTACGAGCAAGCCTGGAGCTAGAATCTCACCACATCTTGCAGTATCTGTGTTAACCTGTGTTGTCAACAGTCTTGGCACTGCTGGAGGACTCGTGGGACTGTCAGCACCGTTGTTTTCAGTGGCATGGTCTCTCTCCTTCCAGGCAGTGAGCACAGAAACAGTTTCCTCTTGCAGCTAATTGTTGTATGAAAAAAAATGAGTTTAAAAACAACAACAACAACAAAACACTAGGAATGTGTGGAACTCGTGCGTGTTAGAAAATAAATTCTCATTTTTTACAAAAGATTAAATATAAGCTCCCATTCTGTGTGAATCAGTTTTCAGAAGTTGGATTTACATAAAGCTTTTTACACTTTAAACTTTTTGAACTTTCACTTTTAAAGTTAAATCAATAGGATAAAAAGAAGCCCACTAGTGCTTTCTGTTAAGGAAGAACGAGCATAACTCTGGAGAGTCAAGGTTAGGTCTTTCCTCCTGATAGTTACTTTATTCATACTTTATTCAAACTATAGAAAATATAACCAATTATTTCCCATTTGGGGCAGGAGGTGCAATCATCATTTTTTTTTTTTTTTAAGTGAAAATATCCTTTATTTGCCCTGAATTAACTTTCTGAAACGTAGGTATTATTAAGATGTAATGTGTATGTATTTGGTTCTTTGAATAACAAAAACACGTTTTAGGGCCTACATGCTAATTAAGGGAGACTGTCTCTCACCTTCTGAGGAGCAGATACTTGAGGGTGACCTGGAGTCTGCAGAGCATCCAGACCTTGATGATGATAATGAGAATACTCCCTCTTGGCATCTGTGCCCCGTGCCTTCATTCTTCCTTTTACCTTTGAGCTCACATTCACAGGCCATCCTCTGATGTCTGAATTAGGGAACACTTAAATTAAGAATTCAAGGAGCTAATGATGCAGCCTGTGTGCCAGGCCCTGCTCTTCTGTCTCTTCATCTTTTCATTCTTCATCAGCATCTCTTCACCGGCAGACAAAGGAAAATACAAAGGCTTGGAACTAGACTTCAGCTCTCAAGAAAATCACATTTTAGTAAAAAGACTGTGGATTTGTCTTTTTGTGTTTTAGACAGACTTGGATCCTTTTATCCTGCAGGCCCCAAAGTGGGCTTGCTACAAGAGCTGATGCCATTCTTGATTTTAAAAAAATGAAAGAAAACAACAAAAACACCTTTCATACCCAAAATGGGAAAACAAACAAACAAAAATATTAGTTAGGGAAAAACAAAAAAAACAAACCAAAAACAACCCACAGTCATTCCCAGACAGACATTTATTCAGACGTTAATAAAGAAAGAAAAACGATTAAATACGTGTAGGGGGTGGTATCTGGAAACAGTAGTTTAATTTCATTCCTGTTTCCCAGCATCTGCAAGGGTAACCTTGTCATAACGCAACATCTGCTCTGCAGATTCTCCTGAGAGCTGTAATAGAATACTGGGCCTTCTTGTTATTCCGTAAAATGAGTTATTTTGAAGGAAGACAATTAAGGGCACTCCGTATAAAATATTTTAATACCAGAATCGTTCTTTTTCATTTTCAGAGTTTTTAAATCCCAGACTGTATTTATTTTTCCCAATTTGCAGAAGAGAAAGCTGAGAGCTGGCCAAAGGTCAAGTGGTAAATGGTGATGGGGCGGGGGAGGGGGGCAAGACTCCTCATTTCTGATTCAAGTCTTCCTACTGTCCCAGGGGAACGATTGTGGTGTATCGCTTTGGTATTTCTAGTTAGTCTCTGAGAGACAACTATAAACAGTAAAGAGGGAAAGAGAAACATTAAAAATTACTTTTGTTCAACAGGAGTCCATATGATTGCCAGCTCAGAAAGAGGTGTTACTTCCTGGCATAGCATAAGTGATCTGACCTTTTGATTACATGTCATGACCATCATCCAGCTGTTTTGTAAGGGGATTAGGTTTTGGGCTGCTCTTCCAGTAGAAGATGTTAAGTGCCATGGAACCTTAGACTGGCATAGCTGGAAGTGGAGATTGTACTACTTAACCCCTCCATTTCACAAATTAAACCATGCCATGGAGATGCAGTGACCCACCTCAAGCTTCATTGCCAAGCACTGTACTCACCCTAGTTCTGGGGTTCCTCTTTATGCAACCTATTTCCCTGGATACAGGACACAGCAATACTGATGGTATGCCAACCAGGAAATGCATCTCAGTCAGGTTTGTTTGTTTGTTTTTTTTTTTGACCTTCCCGTACTACATTATACTTGGAAAGGATTTTTAGTTAACAGCTACATAGCTTTCTAATCAAAATAATTCTTGCAACAAACTTCTTTTGCTTTTTGCTCTTTTTCTTTAAAGTACCTCTAAAGTATTGACATGTATGTTTAAAGTATCTGCTAAGAAACATCACGACACCGCATTTGTGCAAAGTTAACAATGCAGACTCTGGCATTTGGGAATACAGCCCTGTTGGTCCAGCTTGCTTACGTCCAAGCAGGGCTCATTTGTCTTTGGCCCGCATCATATTTCGTGGTGTCTGTTCTAGCTGCCCTTGCCAGGTGCCCCTGTCACAAATTGCAGCACGTCTCTCATGCAGGGCAGAGTCTTTAAGCGTACCTGCCTCACCTGGCATGACAGGTGGTAAGTGGTACTTACAATATCCTGGACCTAAAACAGTGTCTGGTACCTGTTGTCCAATATATTTTTGAATGAATAAATGAACATTGAAATCTCGCTTTCGCTTTTGGATTTTGAATCTGAATCTGAGTCAACAAACAGTATATGCTCCTCCTGACTAAGACATCAGTATCTTGTTTGCTTTACAAGTGCCAGGTTCACAGGAGTCTCCTGGATTTTCTCAGTGTGTCGGGAATATTTTAGTTGCTTGGATACCAACACTGCTCTTCGGATGGTAGGTTCGTATCTCTGATTCCATAATGATTCCAAGAAATTCAGAGCCATTTCTGCCCATCAGTGTGTGAGCCTGTCTCTAAATAAACTTCCTAGAATCAAGACAATAGCTATGCACATGCAAATTACTGCTTTTCTTGTAACCATGGCAACACACTGGCTCTCTTGTCCACCCCACCCTGTTTACAATCAGCACAGAGCTACTGGCTTAGTAAGGCCTGACAAACTTAAACAATGGAGATTTCTTGCCTTAAGGGCAAGGTTTTTATTAATTCAGAGTGGCCAGAACTGTGTGTTGCTGTCCTCCTGACCCTGCTTGGCATTCAGGAAAAAAGTTCCCACTGTGGTTTACTTTACCACCTATTCTCAGCTCAGCTCTTCCTTTTCTAAAAGTCAATCAGTTGACCAATTTGGGGAAGAGATTAAACTATTTGGATGCAGGAAACTGCCTATTGTCTATCTAGATCAGAATATCCCAGTGTTGGCCAGTCTGCGTGGGAGAGGAGGGTGAGCAGGGAAGAGCCATGCCAAGGGAAGTGCACTGTGCCTTTCTACCTGCACTTGGAGCACATCACATCGTATACTTAATTCTGGCTAACGATCTCCTGCCTGTGACTCTACTTCGTAGGCTCCCTCCATAGGCTCACTGAACTCAGTTATACCTCTGCCAGGACCACCCTTGTTGGACACTGGGAAGAGAGATATGTCAAGACCTGGAGGCTCCTTGTAAAGTCAAGGAGCCTTGGGCTAGGCTGTCACCATAGTTCAATAAAGGCATACACAGTTGGAGAGGACCCTGCAAATTATGGCTGATTATCTGGTAGCAACTTTGCCACCTCTAGGTCTCCCAGCCAAGTGCTAAGAGAGAATGCTGTGTCCATGAGCAGAAGCAGCTGCCCTCATTAAACTTCTGGTTCCACCAGGACAAACCATTCAATGTCTCCTATTTCTTACAAGATAAACTTCAAGCCCCATTACCTGGCTGTCCCCATGCCTACCTCTCCCCATGCCTACCTCCTATTATGTCTGCTTACAATCCTCTATCCCTGCTATGAGGATTTATATGTGTTGTTCTCTCAGTTCATTCTCTCTCACCTCCCCTCCCTCTTTTCTTTTTTTCATTCTCACTGGGCCCTCATTCTCACTGTCCCAGCTGACCTGGAAAGCTCTCCCCTCTTTCCTTTCTGTTCATCTTTAAAACACACCCTAAACATCCAACAACAGTACAGTAGTGGATAAATGCATTGCAACAGGTGGTGGATGCTGTGGTATGCCACTCATTCTCTCCTGAACTTCAGGGCCAAGGCACTCAGTCCTCAGGCTGTCAGGAGTATTGGCTACTGACCACTCATAGCTGAGTCCCTCTGCTATAATAGCCTTGGGTCAAAGGAAGCTGCCTTGCCCAAGGTTATATCAGCACACGTCCAGTGACCCATTCATGCAAGGATGCAGAGACTCAACCCCTTTGCCTCTGTTTGGGACTACTCTGAAGGGCTGTTTTACCTGAGAATTTCCCATTAGATGAGCTAAAGCCTCCATTGCAGCTTCATCAGATGCCAAACTCTCCCTCTGCCCAGTCCTGCTTCCCTCACCTCCTGATAGGCAGCCTTCTGAACATCCTCCCCGGCAAAACTCCAGCATGCAAACCTCTGTCTCAGAGTCTGTTACCCAGGTAACCCTAAGATATGGCAATTCTAGGGTGAAAGAGTATGTAATCATTATAAATTTGAATTATATATTAGAGAATATTTAATGATATAGGAAACTGCTCAAGTTAATGAAGTAAATACAAAAAATAAGAGGCAAAACTGTGCATGCATTATGTTCCTAACTTTTTAAGAGTATATACGAAGAAGAGAATAAAAGCAAAAAAGAAAAAAAAATATATCTTTTAGGAGGAATAACTCTTAAAATAGAACTAAAATAGTGTCCACCTCTAGAATTTTGTTTTCTGTTTTCTTTAAAAATTCTACAATAAGCTAGAAATCATTAGAAAACCTAATTAGTAAAATGTAATAATATTATTAAATAAACCTCTGGAAAACAACCCACTCTTTGAGGATGAATGAGAAGCTTCAGCTTCCATGGTCCCCTTTGTTTTGTGTTCTCACTCATCTCTCTCCACTGGAGTCCATGGAGTTGATTACTTCCTTTTTTGTGCATCTCTGTCTCTCACTTTCTCTATATATACATCTAACATTATCTTTAACTACATGGTATTGCAAATATTCAAATTTATCTCTTGTATTACACTGAGTTCCATGAGGGCAGAAGATCTTATCTCTGTGCCTTGGACATGGCCTCTACACTATAAACACTCAGTATGTTTTATTGAATGAATAAATGAGTGAATGATGTTGCATTTGGAGTAGAGACTTGAAGAGTCAAGAATTTGATTAGCATGAGAACAATCTACTATGAGGGAAGGAATGTAAAAAGAAGCACTGAAAGCCTAATTAATATTTTCTGATGGCCTCAGAATAGAAGACTATGAAACGAGAGGCCCTCAGGCTTGCCTGTGCTTCCCTGCTCTCTGGTTTACAAAGTAACTCTGGAAGAAGCTGACTTTGCTGCTGTGGCTTTGAGGCTTTCAAGCTAAGCATCAGTTTGGTTTCGGAAGGAAAATGATGGTTGCCACTGTGAGAGAGGAACACACTTTCCTCTGTTCTCAAGGTTCTTTTGTCTGATCTAGGAATCAAATAGACATGAGAAAGATTAGCGAGAAAAAATAGCCGAATTCAGTATGTACATATGTATGGGAACCCCACATACATGAGAGAATGACTGACCCCACATGCAGGAGAGATTCAGAGATAGAAAGGGAACATTGATATAGAATACATCCTGAGCTAGGAATGAGGCAAGGAGCCTTGGGGGCTTCGAAAGGTCATTGCAGAATGATAAAAAGAATAGATGTTTAGTAAATAAAAATTTGTCCTGCCATATAAATGGGTCAAAAAGAGATCATCAATGATAATTTCTTATTATGGGCAAGGCCTCTAATTCAGGATCTTCTAGGTGGTTAAAATGGAGGTACACAAGTTTCTATTGAGCCTGAAGTTAACTTGCCCTTAGCTCAAAACAATCTGCATACCACAGAAGCATATCTCAGGGTGACTAGCTCTGAACCTCCCCACCATTCAGTGATGAATGTTACCTTCAACTTGACAAGGCTCATTCCTTCTAATTGTTCTAAAACAATGCTAGTGTTTTTTCTAGAATATATTCGAATTTCTTTAAGTTAAATTTTGGAAGGTTGCAGGCACATTCTGCTCCTTCACTTTTCTGTGACAATTACTAAAAAGTACTCTTTTTTTTCTTAATCGACTTTAACCATAAAATTCACCACTTTAACCATTTTAAAGTGTACAATTCGGTAAGTATTGTCTTTTACTCTGAGTTTGGCTTCTCTTATGTGACAATTAGCCAGTCTTTGCAAAGATATTAACTGGTTCTATTGAGCTGACATTGCAATAATACTCCTGGGTAACACATTTACATTTAAATCAGGCTTAACTGAAAGAACTAACTCCATTCTTCTGTGACTCCTTGTCACTGGAGGGTGTGGGTCACATTTGTTACTGATATACAGAAGAATCTTCTTACACCTGCCTTTCTCAGCTTCCTCATCCCTGAAGCACTGTGAGCCCAAGGCTTACTGAAGTATTTGTTCTTCCTCAGGTGAGCCACGTTCTCTCATGTGTTTGTGTGGCTTCTCTTTTCTGCTTCGCAGGTGCCTATACATCCTTCTTACAGTGAAGTCGAGGCATTCCGATACCTGAAACCTTTTTCATTCTCCCCCTGCACCTCCTTCTTCTCCTCCTTCTTTCCTTTTCTTTCTCTCCGTGTCCCTCTGTCCATCCCCCTACCTCTCCTCTCTCTTCCCCTCCCTTCTATTCTCTAGGCAACTTCACATGCCCCCAGTTCAATAGTTTCCATAACCTTCAATTCCATCGTTTCCTAATAAGATTGTGAATTCTTTGAGCATAGGGACTGTTTACATGCCTCTGCTGTTCAATGATCTTGACATATAGTACACACTTGAAAACAGTTACTGAATGCAAAAAAAAAAAAAGGATTAAGAACATTTAGGATCTCTGGCAGACTGATAAAGAACTTTCTTTGGCAGAATGTACCTTCAAACAGCTCATGTGATGTCTACAGTTAGTATTATAACCTGTGAACAGTATTTGCCTCGAAGTCACCAGAGGAGTAGGAAGCCAGAGTGCCTATACCTCTGGAAATTTTCTGAAACTCATTAGAAAAAGATGCAGACTATTAATTAGATATATATCATGACAATATGTATATTGCAACATGGATAAACTTGAACATTCATTCTAGCCTATTTTATTCTTGTTTCTCTTGAGATTCAACACTAAATTTATATTTGTAACACCTGCTGTTTTCATCCCAGGATGACAGACTATTTAGCATTTTATCATTTCCAAAGTATAGGAATTCGCAATCTGCCCACCCCTAGTTATTTGATATGGATTTCTACTGAGGGCTCTCCAGGGAGGATTATTCTGTAGTCTAGACTATATTGTCAAGGTTGTGGGCTAACATACCAGTATATACACTGCATATGAAATAAAGAGAGAGACGTTCCAATTATTGGTAACAAAAAGCAATAATGAAATGTGTGGGCCGAGGGGAAGGATCAGGAAAGAGAAGGTTGAGAGGAAGAAAAAACCAACAAAACTATAATTTTCTTAATGTCCAAAGTCCTTTGTCCTTCAATCCTCCAAGCAGAGCCTTTCACATTCTAAGCTGTCATGTGCTCACTGACCCTCCATTAAACATGAGGGCTGGGTTCTCAGATGTTCATGTGCGTAACAGTCATCTGGGGACTTGTTTAAAATGATGGATTCCCAAAACAAAAGCATTATCCAAAGATATATCTGTACTCCTGTGTTCATTACAGGATTATTCACAATAGCCGAGTTATGGAAACAACTTAAATGTCCATCTATGAAAGGATAAAGAAAATGTGATACACACACACACACACACACACACACACACACACACACAGACACGGAGAAATATTATTCAGCCTTTAAAAGAAGGAAATCCTGCCATTTGTAACAACATGGATGACCTGGAGGGCATTAAGCTAGGTGGAATAAGGCAGACAAAGACAAATACTGCACATTACTTATGTGTGAAATCTTAAAAAAAAAAGTGTTCGTTTGTTTGTTTGTTTGTTTTTCCAACTCATAGAGATAGATTGTAGAATGGAGGTTGTCAGGGGCTGGTAGGTGGGAGAAAAAGGGAGAGGTTGGTAAAAGTGTATAAACTTTCGGTTATAAGTTAGAATAATAAGATAAAATGAGGATTCCTGGCCATCACTTCAATTTCTGATTTAGTTTCTCTGAGGTGGATCTTAGGAAGTTGCCTTTTTAATGAGGCCCAGATGATTCTGTTAGAGGGGATCTAACCAGTGTGCCACACTGATAAACACTATAGAATCATTCCTTGGCCTTACTGAATTAGTTAGCATTTTTACTAAAACAACAGTCATGTATTGGCTCATTTTTCATTGTGGATTGGCAGTTTGGTTTGGACTCAGCTGGATGATTCTTTCACTGGTATTGCCAGGGCTCATTCATGAATCTCCAGTCCATTGGTGGCTGAGCTGGAGCTGGTTGCTCAAAGCTGAATAGGCATATGACTAGCATTTGGTAGGCTGTCAGTCAGTCACCTCATTTCTTCCCATTTGGTTTTGGCAGCAGCTAGTGAGGGATTCTTCCTAGGGTGGTCTCAAGATTCCCAACAATAAGTGAGAGCAAGCCCCAACATGCAAGCATTTTTTGAGCCTCTTTTTATGTCACACTTTCTAATGTCCCATTGGCCAAAGAAAGCCACATGGCCAAATCTAGATTTGAGGACAAGAGAAATAAGCTTCATCTCTTGATGGGAAGCATGGCAAAGTCACATTGCAAGGGATAGGAAGAATTACCAGAGCCAGCTCTGCCAAAAATTTGTCATACTTACAATCTCAATAAACTAGTGTGTCAACTAGTGGTTGAAGAACCTGTTTATAGAGAGTTCACATTTTTAAAATATAAATTAGTGCAAACGCAAGTTTATCTTACGAATGAAAGCCCTTCCATTGACTTATATCCCTAGATTTATTTATTTTTTTTTGAGAAATCAGTGGATTTATGTACAGTGTGATGAGAATTTTCATAATCTTGGACAGATCCATGTAAATTTGTACTTCTTGTTAATGTCATCCACCATGAATGACTTGGTTGGGGAAAAATGTACCATAGCTCAGAGATCTGGGGAAAATTAGATAGAGAGAGATGATCTTTTGCTTCACTGCTCTTCTGTAGGGAGTGGATAATAGAGTGCTAAGAACATAGTATCTGCCTGTCTAGGTCTCGATCTTGGCTCTGACACTTGAATTGTTTACCTTGTGTAAATAAATCAATTTCCAGACCTCATAAGGTTGTTGTAAGTTTTAAATAGAATGATGTACACCATAAGAGCTTGCAAAGCATTTTATCAACATCATCTTCATTATCATCATTTCAGAAAAATAGTTGTTAACATACCATAGCTCTGTCCACCTAAGGAATGGGCAGTTGCCTATAGAATCTACACTCAGATAACTCCTTGTCTCTTTGAAATCTCCCAAAGAATTTAAGGATTAGCCCTGCCTTCTATTCCAGGAGGACAGGAGAAGATGACTACGCCCACACCTGTTCCAATTCTCTAGCCAGGTCTTAGAGACTAGCATTCCCACAGCAGTTTAAGGAAAAGCTATGGGTAGCTAGTCCCCGGGATGGCCTCCAATGACCCTTGCCTTAGGTATGCATATCCCTGTGAAAAATTCCCCCTACATTGAACAGGGTTGACCTGTGTAACCAAAAGGATATTACAAAAAGAAAGTGTGACTCCTGAAGCTGGGTTATAAAAGGCACTGCATCTTCTACCTTACTTTCCTGGATCACTCATTCTGGAGAAAGCCAGTTGCCATGGCATGAAGCTACTCAAGCAAACCTATGGAGACTTCCATGTATGTAGAACCTGAGGTTTTTTTGTCAGCAGCAAGTACAAAATTACCAAGCATGTGAGCCAACATGGAAATTTGTATTACAGCTCCAGTTAAGCCTTGACATGACTCCAGCCCTAACCAACATCTTGCCCATAACCTCATGAGGGACTGTAAGCCACAGACACTCGCTCAGCTAAGCTTCTCTCTGATTCTGATCCATAGAAACTGTGAAAGATAATTAATGTTTGCTGTTGCTTCAAGTCTGTAAGTTGCAGGGTGATCTGTGGTGCAACAGTAGATAACTAATACAGCTGATTTGATATGGGGAGGGAGAGAAAGTATAGGTGCACTAGCTGATGGGAAGAGAAGGACTCAGAGTCAGAGGCTAAGGATTAGGAAGAGAATCCTTACAATGTCACTCATAGGCAGTCCTGGAGGCCAGCAGAATTGAGTGTGCCAAGTGCTTCAGAGTGTCTAGAGAACCTGCAGGGAATGACACTAGTTAACCAGGAGGTCACATTTTTTCTTCTTCATCATCAAGACTATTAACCAGAGCAAAGCTCTTTGTGGGAAACATGCAAATTGCTAAAAATAGAGTTAAACTTCCTCCATCTCTCTTTAACTGGAAATATAATTGCAACTCCTTGTACATTGCTATAATTTTTTTTTCTAATTCTGTCATGCTTTGTAGGCTCACTGCTTTTCATCTTACTGTTTATTAAAATAGCCCGAGTCCTCTTTGTTGCTGAAAGTCCAAGTATGTGATTGGAGGCTATTGCCAAATTACAATTCATTTTTACTTGATACTATGGTTTCTGACAATTCAGTTTTATTTTATTTTATTTTTTTAACTTTGGAGTTGGGGATTGGGAGTGGAAGAAAGAAAAAAACTAGGAACAGTGAATGGCCAGCTGGATCATTCTCCTGGGCTCAGGGATCCGGCAGTTGTTGTCTGAGCACTGCCATGAGCATTTTATATGTTCTTCTGTGAGACTCAGTCCCCTGACTAGTGGCAGTTAGAATGAGCCATGGTCCGTGGATGAAGAACTATATCATATATTTTTACTGGAGTGATTAATGATTTAGCCACAGGCATGTTTACCCCTCTGGTGTGGTGAGTGAGATAATTCCAATTTACTCTAACTGACTCTGCAGTGAAATTGAGATGGGCACTACAGCCTTCCTTAACAAGGTAATTTTGCATTTAAGTCTACTTTATAACTGGTGGGATTATGCCCAGCAGAAATACTCTTTGGGTTATTTCCAAAAATAGCCTATATAAAGGGATTGTGGTTGAGAAGTGTATTATTTTCCTGTGCCTCTGTAACAAATTACCACAAACTTGGCTGCTTAAAGGAACCAAAATTTATGCTTTCACAGTTCTGGAGTACAGAAATCCAAAATTAGTTTCACTATGCTGAAATCAAGGTGTCGGCAGACCAGCAGTCTCTGAACACTCTAGGGGAAAATCTGTTTCTTGCTTCTTCCAGTTTTGGTGGCTGCTGGCATTCCTTGGCTATATCACTCTAATCTCTGTCTTCCTGGGCATAGTGTCTTCCCCTCTTCTGTCTGATTGTACACATCTTCCTCTTAAGGATACATGTGATTGCATTTAGGGCTTAACCAGATAATCCAGGATAAGCTCCCTGTGTAAAGACCCTTAACTTAATCAGATCTGCAAAGACCCTTTCTCCAAACAAAGTAATGTTTACAGGCTCCAGGGATTAGGATCTGAGAGGGGCTTTAGGGGCCATTATTGATCCTACTACAAGAAAGTTCACACCATTTCATCCCCAACCCTGAGCCCATCTCCTACACCACTTCTGTGTTTTGCTATATTGGTGCTATCTTGTTGGTGCTGTATTGTCCAACTGCTGTTAGTGGTCCAAGAGAAGGTCGAATGGCCCCCATCTTCTTGGAAAAATTATAGGACAAAACACGTTATTAGATGGAAGAATTGTAGCAAGGAAGGAGGAGGAGATGGCAAATAAAGTTCTGCTGGAATATACCACCTCCCCATTCTGTGCTGTCACTTGTAGAATCCTGCTCTGTTGTTTGCCTTCCTTTGAAGCTTTCTAAGTTTTTACTTTGAAATATAGATTTGGTTACCTGTTCAGAAATTGCCATCTCACATGTCACAGTCAGGACCTTGTCTGTCATTGTGGCCTACTACAAAGTTTTATTAACCCAGGAGTGAATTTACTATTCCACTCCCACTGGGGGCTCCCTGACATGGTGTGTGGACCTGAGATGAAAACCACATGATATATGTTTGCAGGGTAATAGACTTCTCTCGCCAAGACTGGTAAGTCATTACAGGCCCTCACTTGCAATCAATTGGAGCTGGGTTCCAGCCTGCACTTAGTGTGGGGTAAGGGAGAGTGGGAGTAAGAGGAGGATTGATTCTTTTCTAAAATGCTGTTTGACCTTGTACATACTACTTGGTAATAGATGGCAGCGTTGACAGGAGTAGGGGGATGATTGTTGACGTGATTGTACACATGGCCTCAAAGCTGGTAGTACATATGATCTCTGATCTAGGTATAATATGGGGGATTCACGGATATTGGGAAAACTTGCAAATGAAAAAATGAAGTTAGGCTCCTGTACAGTGAGCGAGTGACTTAGTGAGTGATAGAGAGAGAGAGAGAGAGAGAGAATGAGACATGAAGAGAGAGGCTAAGACTAAGGCTCAGGAGAAGAGGAGTTGTTCCAAATGCTTTGGCAAAGGAATCTTATGTATTGGCAGATTTAGACCCTTTTCTGAGTCATGCTATGCTTCTTAAACTAGAGTCTATAGAGAGACACTGAGGGACTCACAAATTCTCAATTAGAAAAACTCTGGCTTAAAATATAGTGCAAAACCTTAGCCTGATATCTTAATCTCTCCCTAATCTAGCTCCATCTGCCTCTCTTAGCCTACTTTTCATTCCTCCCACTGTTTTTTTTCCAGTCAAATTGGGCTACTCAGAATTCCCCAGACTTCTCATATTTGTAGCTTTGCCCAGATCATGTTCTTTCTCTAAAATGTCGCCCACCTTTCCTCCTCCTCTTCCCCAGGCCTTCCCCAACAATATGCCCTGCCAAGAGTTCCAAGCTCTGCTTTAGTTCTGCTGGGTGCCATGTCCCTGGGCATTTGAGCTCTTGATGCTCACTCTCCCTCACGATTTCTGTGGCATTTAAGGTTTGAAAAGTACTTTTTTGGTACCCTGCTGCTCTGTATTGCTTACGTTTTTATTTGTTTTACTTTTTGACAAGACTGTTGGGCTTTAAGATTTTCTGACTCTTTCTCCTATCACTTCTCTCTCAAAAATCCATGGAGAGTAACCTTATAGGGTGACCTGATCATAAACTCCTGACTTGGCAGGATATGGTGGGTAATTATACACCCCAGGCAATGACTTCTTTAGTGACAGATTTTTAAGCCAGCCCTGTCCATTATTCTTGTGCATCCATGTTAACGCACCTTTAAAATACGAGAAGTACTACTCCCCAAAGGGGGTATTAACCCTCAAGAGAGCACATAATTGTGTTAACTCTCCCATAATCTAATCCTTGACTTGCTTTATCCCACTTCTTAACCTACCTTACATTCCTTCCTTAATCTCAAATGCATAAAAGAAGCAGCAAAACTGTTATTCTCGTAAGCATTTGAGATCTTGCTCCTGGCTTATGTCATCAGTTTGACCCCAAAAAAGTCTTATAAAATTTATCTACAGGTTTGGACATTTCTTATGTCGACAAATCAGAATGCTTACTGTAAATAAATTTTAAAGTATCCCCATTTTCTTATTTGAAATTTGGCAAAACCAGCTACAAAGACGATGCTATTGGGAACTCAACACTTCTCTTGTCTGCCATTCTAATCATACTCAGGCTCGTGCTGGCCCCATCACTTCCAACTAAAACTGCTTGTGATCAGCGAGTTATTGTGGGCAAGAGCAGGAGAGAAGAGGTAGTGAAGAGAGAGAATCAATGAGAAAATAGGAGAGGTAGAGGAGTCTGTGGTGGTAGGGTATCTGAAAAAGACTTCCGAGAACAGCAGTGCTTGATGTTCAACTGGATAATATTGCAAATTACTCTCCAACTCAGCATCAAACCTCCAGGTAATTCTAGTTCACACATGTGTTGTATGAGTGTATTATGGTTGGAAGTTAAGGAAAGAGGCTGATTTTCCATTTGAATCAAATGAAGTGAAACAGTCATTTTGAGTGGAAACCACAGGCTTCCTATTTCATTTTTTCATTAGGAAATATTTCATTATTTCATTTTTCAAAAATGAAATAGTAAGCACTGAAAATATTTGGAGAAATATGGGTTGGTGACATGAGGTGGCCGTTCATGAATCTTCTCTAGACCTCATGGGGATAGGAGACCTCAGGTGACATTGTAAAGGATCCAAGGGACTTGGGGGCTAATCAAGGGAAAAAGATATGACCACAAGGTGGCAGTAGCACACACAAATCTACATGGGCATTTTGAGGACAGGTTCGCTAGGGGAATTTCCTCAAAGCCGGAGTTTAACCAAAGTCTATTTCCTCTGGCAGCAACTCAGGAGGAAAGAAGGGCATGGGAACTTCTGAGAAAAAGAGGGATCTGGGTAAGGTGGCTCAGCAACTTGGGGTCTCTGTGTCAGAAAGCTCTGAAGGACAGCAGTGGCTGGGGGTGTTATGCCCTGGGCTATTTTATCTACGGCTGCAGATGCTGAGAGCAGCTTCCTGGGATACGAAAAGCAAGCAGGCTTCAAATGGCTGAAAATCTTACTTGGACTATGTTTCAAATGTGTAAAAGTTTGAGTTTGGCGTCAGCAGGCTTTCGAGCTGATGGGTCTCAGCCAACAGGGAAGAAATTCACAACCTACGGACCAACAAGCAAGCGTCATCTTTGCTTCATGAATGTAAAACAAACATTACGCACACACATACACACATACTTACAGGACTGGAGTTGTACCACGTATGGTGCTTTGTAGCTTTCACAATATCTTAAGCATTTTTCAGTGTCACTAGAAATTATTCTAAAATATTTTTAATGACTGCATATAATTCCATCACAAGCTTTTCCTGTGATTTGTCAGTTCTGTATTTCTAATATTTTCCTGCAGGCAGCCTGACGTTTCTAACAGTGACCTGCAGTTACGTATTGATGGAGCCCAGAGCTTTTTACCTCCAAATCTATTTTTGATTCTTTACTGAGCCAATGGCTAAGCTGAAGAATTATCCATTGGTTTTTGAAAATAATGTTAGAAAGAAGAGATTTCGTTGAGGTTTAAAATATTTATTTACACATTTATTTACTTGGTATTTATTTAACAATGTGATTGATGTCCTAAGCTTGCAGATATGTTGTAGTCAAAAAACAACCGTGCTCCTCAAGTAAGCATATTATGCAAAGAACACTCCATCATATTGGTCCCCTGAAGAATCCTAGTTCTGAGGTAAAGAACAAGCCTTATCTAGTTACATATTACCAACTGTACCAAATCACCACGACAGAAAACATTTAAACAGATAGTACCTTGATTAGAAATGACATGATGTAAAATGCTATTTAAATTCTTGAAATTTATTTGCAAAAAGTAGATGAACTAGAGAAGGTGGCATGATGCCAGTGTGACTCCCACTTTCTTCATTGTGTGTTTGTGTGTGGTGGGGCACAGGAGCCTTTGAATAACAAGATGTGCTATAAGAACAACATCAGACCAAACAGCCTGACTCCTGCACTTCTGAGGCAACTTCAGGGTTGAGTAGATATTCTCAGAGCTGTTTCCCAAGTATGACCATTTGTGTAATAGATACTACTTAAACCTGAAGGGAAAAAAGGAGGAAGGAACAAGATGAACGTTATTGAATAGTCTATGGCAGACAATTTACAAGATATGTTTCTCCACATAGTTTAATGGAACCCCCCAAATAATCTTGCAAATTGTATATTTCCAATGTTCAGATTAGGATACTAAACCTCACAAATATTTTAATAACTGCCACAAGATCCTGGCTGACACATATGTGAACCTAAATCTCAGACTTTTCAAAAATCTGTGCTATTTCTATGAGACTGTGCAGTTTCAAATATCCAGAAGAGTCCACTAAAACCTCTGCGTAGGTATACAGTATTTGTCCTTGATTCTTTTCCACTACCTCATGCATATGCCTCTCCTTGTATGTTTCTCCCTCCTTTTGTGTTTGCATTTTAGCCCTGCCTGATGCTCAGCAACTTTGTTCTGTCCTTTGGCTGTCCCAGGAAGTCACTGAGGTGGACATATGAATATACCTCAGCTTTTCCCTCCATTTCCCATGCCTAAACACCGATATTCCTGTTCCTAAGTTGCCTGTTTTATACCATTCAAGATAGTAACTAATGTTAATGGCAAGAATTACCTATGGCTAAGTGTTAATGGTCGATAATACCATCATACAGTTTCCACCAAAGAAGTAATTTCTAATGGTAGACACCTCAGTCATTTGGCAGGTTGGTATGACAGGATGGCTTTTGATATTTACTCTGTCAAAAGTCAGAGCACAAGGATCAAGAGCAAGAGTTTGGAGTCAGTTCAACCTGAATTCCGATCTGGACCTCCCAGCTTACTAGCTGTTTTACTTTGGGCAATTTATTTCACTCCTTGTGTCTCCATTTCCTTGATTGCAAAATGAAGGTGAAAACAGTGTCTATCTCCCCAGGCTATGTAAGGATTAAATGCCATAGTGCATAAAATTTGCTTAGCAAAGAGCAGAGCAGATAGCTCTCAAAATATTAACTGCTATGAAATAATATTTATAAATTATTATTTTTCTGCTGAATTCAGCTGTGTATTAGGTCACACTCTAACATGCTTCATTAACTACCCACCGTCTACTCATCACCAGTTATGTACTTTGCATGGAGGCCCTATGGGGAAAGGGGCACTACACAATTTAAGGACTTGGCTTTCATTAGCTTATAACTTACTTTGGGACTATAAAAAAAAAGTTGTAAGAATCTTCTTTTTCCTTAGAGTATCTAGCTCCCTGATAATAAATTATCAAGCCCTTATTTAAAATAGTCTGGATGCCACAAAGTACTCGCTGGTACAATTTCCAAAGTACTCAAAAGGAAGCCATCGGGAGTTTACAGAAGACCTCTTTAGTGCTTTGTGCCAGTCCAGGGACAGGCGGTGGGCTCCCAGGACAGCGTGAGTTCCCTGCTGCTCAACTTACCCATGAATGTTCAGCCTTAGTCTGCATTCCAATTCTCAGCTTTTTTCTTAATTATACTTCCTCTGGACTTGTCCACCCACATCTCACTTTGTCCCTCCTTCTCATTGCTTCTGACTTGGGTCCTGCCCAAATGACAGAAAGTAATAAATAGAAGAGCATTGACTGTGATGGGGGACAAGGTACTGTTTGGGGTGACAGAGTGTTCTACATCCTAATTGTGATGGTAGCTATGAAGATGTAAATTTTAAAAAACTTTTTAAATGTACACCTAAAATATATACATTATATCATTTGTTTCACATAGTAGATGTTTTGCACTATATAGTATGTAAAATATTCATCAATAATGATGATTTAAAAAAGGGTAAGGAGTCTACAGCCATGCCACCCTGAATAAGCCTGATCCCGTCTGATCTCGGAAGTTAAGCAGGATCGGACCTGGTTAGTACTTGGATGGGAGACAACCTAGGAAGACCTGGTGCTGTAGGCATAAAAAAAAAAAAGAAAAAGAAAAAATTAAAAAAAATTAAAAATAAATAAGTAAATCGTAAGGAGCGATTTTAATTGTCACACAGCAAAGATCCAGGGTCGTAACTTCATAGCAAATGAATCTATTCATTGTTTATTGGGCATATTATTCATTCAGTTAATTATTTATTCAACCATTTATTAAACGCTGACTAGATGCTAATTGGTGTTGGATGCATAGCCTAGAGAGATCAAAGGCAACTTTGTAACCACAGCACATTTGCAGTTTTGACAGAGACCAACTCCAAAATGGTTTCCAGGGAGGGCTTCCGCTGGGAGGATCAGTAAATGTTCTTGGGAGGCAATTAATTAAGTTTGATCTGAATCCTGGGATGAGAACAAGTATAGATGCTGTAGGCAGAGTGAATAGCACGTGCAGAGCTCTGGCAGAGTGGTAACTATGGCTGATGCAAAAAATTCAGATGTGTGAGTGGTGGCCAGTGAGGAGCGGGCCATGTGATCGAGGACTTTGGGGTTTTGCCTCTTTTCTCTTTGGTATAAATGAAAGATTTAAACAAGAGAAAGGCTTGCATTAATTATAGTTTAGAACAGTCATGCCAGCCTCAGTGTTGTCCATTGATTGAAGGGGTCAAGAACGAGTAGAGTGAACAGTTAGGGGATTGCTGATGTGATCCAGTAGTGGCTAGGAATGAGGGGGTGGGATATTTGGGGCCTGGCCTCTTCTGGCTCTATGTAGTATCTAACAAACGTCTTCCAGCTCCATCCGGTGTTGCCTTTTTATTTTATTTTGTTTTTGTTTTTAATGTGTTTTGTCTTGCCAAGGGCATTTGGTGCTCAGTCCTTATTCCCTAGGCTTTGTGAAGCATGTCCTATTTTCCATGCTTCTTCCTTCCCTTTTACCTTGTCCCAAACACAGTTTAGGGGAATGACATGGTTTCTTTTTAGGTTTTGTAGGAAATATGAGTCCTATTTGATTTCTCCTCTGAAAGAAATACTACCATAGATGATTTCCTCCACTGATGCAAAGAAACTAAAGTTCTGCTGCTGCCTTTGAGAGCATTTATGGTAGAAAATATCTTATTCTTTCAATTGACTAATATTTACTGAGTATCTGCTCTATGGCCCAGATTCTGTGAGGTGCTGGTGAGTGTGATAGCTGGCTTGATGGGTTACCCAGCGCTTCTGTCTGGCCCCACTGTGCTCCCTAGCTACATGCTTATTGTCTTCCCAGGTATTTCTGGAGGCAGGTTAGTCTATAAAACAAGATCAGCCTTTTTAATGTGTCATTATTGCCTTATTACTTAATCTTTGAGAACATCCCTCAGCTCTGTGGAATCATGGCTTGATTAAAATAGTAGTTTTAGAAGAGCGCTACATGGCTTTGGGTTTTCATTAAGTTTACACTCCAGGTTAGCCTGGAGGTTCAGGTGTGAAGGCCTGTTCACCCAGCTTCCTCTAGGCACCTTCGCCGATGTGTTGTGCCTGGTGGCCTTATAAAGAGATAGCTGAGACAACCTGATCTTAAACTTCATTTGGAGAGGCAAAAGAATAAATTTATATAAACAATCTTTTAAAAGGGACACAGCGTTCGTTGAAACAAATCCTTACCTGACCTTAAGGGTCACTCTAAAGCTACAATAGTCAAGACAGTGTGGTACCGGTGAAAAGAGAGACAAAGAGATCAATGGAAGAGTATAGAGAACTGAGAAATAGACCCACACTTATATGATCAAATGATTTTTGATAAGGACACCAAAACAACTCAATAGGGAAACAACCTTGATTCTTACCTCACTCTGTGTATAAAGAAGAATTTGGGATGGATTATAGACCAGAACCTAAAAGCTAGAATTATGATTAGTAGAAATATTGGAGAGCTTTGTGACATTGGAACAGGCAAAGATTTCTTAGAGATGACCCAGAAGACATGAACCATTAGAGTGTAAGGTGTCTGAGGTGTCCTCATTTGGAAATAACTTGTGTAGAGACCCCGACAGGCACAACTTTCCTTTGGAGACTTAGTTCCTTGATTCATTTCTGTCCCTCCTTTTTGTAGCATATGAAATTCATATGTGTGGCCCAGTGAACTTTGTTTTAAAAGCAAGAGCTAAATTTTAACATTGAAGACAAATAAAACACAAACCTCCATGTAAAGTCTAATCTCTAGTATATATCAAGCTTATTGTAATTAAAATCTCTAAAATCAGGACACTGCAGTCTAGTTGTGATATAAACTGTCAGAAAGAAACCACTCATAGGCACACACACCCTCCTACTAAAAAAAAAAAAATAACGAAAGAAAGAAACACTTGCCACGTTGCAGATACGTGGGACATATTTTATATGTGGAACCAGTTCTAGAAATGCCGTTAGAGGAGGGAAGCAATAAAAACAGTACATTAATATTTTAAATGTTCGTAAAAAAGCATGGCTGGGTGAGGAGCAAATGCTTAAAGAACTTCCCCTTAATAAAAATGACATTCTTGGTTATATGACCCACAGCAAATCGGCTTTAGCTGCGTTTTTATTTAGCAATTTGTGTTTGGTGTTTTCACTTGGAGATGCTCCCCTATTCCATTTTATGGCATCCTTTACATAAATTGCAAGGAGGATTGGGGTGTAAAACTGTCAATTCCCAGCAGCTCATAAACTAATGAATTTAAATTTTAAATGGGGGATTTTAAAACATGTGGGGGCTGTTTTCATTATCTGATGGTATGTATCTCCAAGGATAAGTGGCAATCTGTAAATGCTAGGGATGGCTCCCTTCGGAAACTCCTGATAAGAAAATTCTCTCTCCTCTTTCCATCTCTCCATCCCTCCCTTTTCTCTTTCTCACTTCCCTGTAAAATACTAAACTCCAGTGAATTTCACCTTTCCAAAAGGCATGATATAAGTTGTTTTAAAAATTTATTTGAACCAGAGAAAACTTTCTTTAACCTCATAAATCTCTCCCACTTCTTTGCATTCCTTAGTGCCACATTATTCCTTTCTCTGTGCTGTTTCCAGGTTGTGACTCCCCTAAGACTGACAGACTGACAGGCAGGCAGTCAGGCAGGCAGGCAAACAGACAGACAGACAGACAGACAGACACGCCCCTTTGAAAACCATTGACATAACCAAGTAACCCAAGTAGAAGCACTTTTACTAGCTAAGGAAGTGAGTAACGAGTCCATATTTGAAAATGTGGACTTACAGAAAAGGATTAAAGAGGAAAAAACAAAAACATGAACCAATCAAATTTGGTCAAAGAAATGAATTCTTTTTTTCTCTATTTTACACTACTTGATTTTATATTCTTATTCTTTGTAGTAACTAAAGGATTATGACTAGATATGAGACATAATATATGAAGTTTCTATTTAGCCCATTCTGGTTTTCTTTGGATTCTACTGATATTTTAGTATTTTTATGACCTGGATACAGGTGCGTTTCTCTTCAGGGTTCTAATGGATGGTTAGTTTGAAGATTTAGAGTAAGTGTCCTACTAAATAGAATTATTCTTTGTGTCATATTTCATAACCTGATGCTATTTTGTTCTAGTTTAATAATTTTAGAGAATTAATGAGATTTCTCTCTTTTTTTCAATTAGTTGACTAAGTTGTGTATGCGTGTATGTTTTTTTTTTTTTTGAAAAGTGTCCTAAAAGTGACATCGAGGAGCATCAGCCCTGGCTTTTTTAACTGTATTCTTACTACCTAGTATAGTAGAACATAGCTTATGGTAAGTGCTTCATTTGTTTTGCTAGATGAATAAATAAAGCACAGCAAATTCCAAGGAATTTATAAACTAAAAAACAAACAAACGAACAAAAGATTTTCTAGAAAGATATTTTGGCCTCTGTTTACGTTGCCCAGAGGCCAGTGCTTCTTACTTTCACACTCTCGGTTCAACTCTGGGCAGGTAGTTTTTTTGGGCAGGTGACTTAAAATGAGATAGCAATCTTATTTAGATTAAGTGTGGGAGTGTTTTAAAAGTCAAAATTAGTAGATCTATTTTATTTTCTTAAAAACTATTTCTGTCTTCAAAGAAGAAAAACAAAATTAGAGCTTAAAAGCACCTTTATTAGATGACCAGAATATGGTTTCTCTGCCAGACTCAAATAGCTTTGTTTACTTCTCTGTATGTTCTAGTTTTGAACCACTTTTAAGCAACTGAGTTTCTACTTTGTCACCTGGGAGACAATTGGATGGTCTTAAGCAGTATCCTAATTAGATCTTTTTCAGCACAGGATGTGAAGGGGCATAGCAGACTGTTCACTGCGGTTTCTTGCTCTCAAGAGGTAACTTCTCATGTTCCTCATTTCATTACATTGTAATTATTATTGGGTTATTCCTATCTTCTTGAAAAGAGAGAAAATAGCTTCTCTGTTTGGGGAAGTGATTTGACTTTTCCATCACTAAAGGAATATCAGGGTTTTGATCACACCCCTCCATTTGCTCTCATGTAAGAAACACACTTGGAAGTTGGCCTTTTAAGACATGATTTGCTTTGATTCTGTGGAATTTTTTAACATAATAGACCAAGGCTGTGCAGTCATCGGTAGAATTTAACTTGACACATACCCTAAGGTCCTACCTGTAACAAATTTTCTTCTCTTGCAAGTAGCCGTTGGGAGTTTTAAAACTGGGGTCATCGGTACTAGTTTTGAAATTCACCAAAGCAGACTGGATCTGGATGGAGGCATTTGGTTAATGAAACATCCCTTTAACATGCTAGGTTCTATTAACTGCTTCTGCAGGCTGCTTGGCTCCCACACTAGCAAGCAGAAGCTCTGAGTCACAGGTGTGTAAAGAAGAGAGATGGAACTAATGGAGTTTCTATAGTTACCTGCAGAGCTTGGACCAGGCAGAAGATGGAATTAGAAATTCCAAGTGTCTGAGTCCAGTTTGAATGTATTGGCTGGATGTCTGGGTTCTGGAAAAGGGAAGGTCAGAGAAGCATAAAAGAAAGGAAGGGTCTTCTGGTTTTCTCCATTTGCAGTGAGGAAGTTCTAGAAGAGCCATTTTTGGGAGCTCTGTCATAGTCACCAAGATTGCTAGAATGTTCTTACTTCCATGTATGTATAATTCAGTGTGGTATCATTAGAATGAGGGATCTTGCTTCTTCTCCAGACTTTCTATACCAGACTTCTTTACCAAAATCTACACTGTGTTTTTTCATTGTAGGTAAAAGACAAAAGTTTTTAAATTTTTAATATTCCTGTCAAGATCTTACAAGAAGAAATTACTTTATGAGGTATGTAGGGATGCTAGCAGTAGGATGGAAAATGGATCATAATCTCAAAATAGTAAATGCTAGCTCAGTGGCTTCCCAACAGAGAGGTAATGTGCCTTGGTGAGACTAAAGAGCATTTGTAGAAGAGAGTTTATTTGCAGCTTTCTACCTGTTCCCTTCTGCACCAGCCCAGTCCCCTGGGCTTTCTTTGAATCGTGTCTGTAAATACCACCTCAGGTGGATCCACATTTCCAAAGACAAGATGAGGCCTCTTTCTTTGCCCTTAATGTATGGTTTGTAGTAGGTTTTAGGAGCAAGCCAGAAGGGAGCGGCAGGGAATATCTTGAGCTGGACACAGGGAAATAGGAAAAATAAAATCACAGGACCAGAAAGCAAGAAGCCACTCTGGCATTCATCTGGTAGAAATACCCTCAGTGCTGGAGCCGTTTCTCTGACATCTCTGAGGATGTATACGAGGTTGCACATTTTCATTGACCCAGGGCATACACAATGCTTTTTGCAGGTAGAGTGTTCCTTTGGTGGGGAACTTTAAATTTTAGAAAGTCCCATTTTATAATTAATTGATTCCAAAACACTCTTTTAGGAATGTCCAAGCCATCAGTCTGGTTTGTTACACACAGCGGCACTCTTCTAAGAACTGGAACGCACAGTCGCAACTCATGTTGAATTTATCAAAGGCAACTTTAGGGATTATAATGAGTAGTTCTTATGTTATTTATTTAGTTAATTAAAGGCAGCATTATTTCTAGAGAAATCATGGTTTTCACGCACATCTGAGTCAGTGTAGGACAATGCTGCATGGGGTACACTGGTTAACTACTTAAAGAACTTCCAAGCTGAGTATAGTTTATATTGCTCACTCTTTGCTTGGCAGCTCCTGAGGTATTTCTATGAATGAAGCAAAGGAGATGATCAGGGGAAGAAGTACTTATATTTTGTATCCACCTGTGATGTTCTATGATGTATTCGGTAGAGGAATGAAGATGAAGAAAGTGAAGGCAGTTGTGACTCCAAAGCCAAGGTACTCAACAATATGACCATCAAAAGTGACATTTCAAGGTGGAGTTTTCAGAAGAGTTGAGTTCCTGAAAGGAGCAGATGGTAATATCTGAGCGATTGTTAGAAAATATATTCGAGCGATAAATCCAGGTAAAATTGCAGAAGACCTTCAATACCAGAAGAGGGATCAGGTATGTTTTATGAGCAGGGAGAAGCCATTGATCATTCCAGATGTACCAGTGAGGATAGGACAGGTTAGTTTGAGATAACCAGCATCCCCCCAAATCTCAGTGTCTTGATGCAACAAAAGTATTCTTTCCATTCATAGTCTGTGATGAATGTGGGTTGGTGGGGGCTCTGCTCATCATAATCCCTCAGGGGCCTGGGGTCATTGTGCATCCTTCTTGACACGTTTCCTGAATCCAAGAGAGAAGGGGATAAGGTGAATAATGCACTGGCTCCTAGAGCTTCCTCCTGAGAGCGGCAAACTCTTCTCTTCACATTTCATTAGGCAAAGTAGGTCACGTTGCCAGGCCAAACTTAAAAATGGGCAAGGACATCCTGTCTTACCCTGGGTGTAAAAGAGAACAGGAATATTTCAGAATAGTTCTAATAACTTCCACTTCAAAGTATGAGAGAGAAATGATTATTGAAAAATAAGGCCAGTAGTGGAGCACACAGGAAACTCTTCTGAGTCCTAGATCATGGTCAAGTTCTAAAGTCTGGGTGATTTAGAAAAGGCACAGTTTGTTTAAAATTTTAGAGAGATTTGCTAAAGGCATTATTTCACCCTATTATATCTGCATTGTGTTTGTCTGTGGATTTTGTTTTAAGCTCTCAGGTTTCACCTGTATTGATAAATTACCTTGGAGATATGTAGAAGGGAATCTCTCGTGACTAGGCATAGGGCTCCCTCTCTGTGTTGATTTTGCTCAACGTTTTTATTAATGACTTGGATTAAAGAGAGAGGGTGGGGAAGCGGTGGCGTTGATTAAATCTACATGTGGCAAAGAGCTGGCAGAGGTTAACTTAATAAGCACAGAACTCAAAGTGATCTTGATGGGGCATGTAGGCCTACAATTAAACTTAAAAGAAGAAAATAGCCCTTTATGTAGATGTTTTTAAAATTGCCTATATGTGTAGAGATTTATAAATATCTGACTTGAAATCAATGATTCTAAATCTTTTCCTGAGCTTTTTGCTTGCTGTAAGTGATACAAGCCAACAGTGTGATCTGACTATCTAAAACAGCAATGCTCACGTGATCAATGAATTTCACCCAGGTGTCACACGGATTCTGACATTAATGAGAGCTCAAAAACATCTGTTAAATGAATGAGTGAACTTAAAGAAATATAAGTGTTTCTTCTTTTTCCAAAAGTAACATCCACGCATATAGATGGATAATGGTCCCTCCCTCTATAGGGGGAACCTAGGTTTGTTCTAAATAATCTCAAAACTGCACAGACACACATATTTCTATTTATACTGATTTGAATATTTTTAAAAAATGAAATGCTCAGGGATAATAAGCAGGCTAATGAGATGGTGAACTTGGGGACATTATAAGACCCAATTAATTTGATTCAGACATTCTTGGTCAGAGACTTTAGTGTGTGGACATCGTATGAGATGTGCGGATCATTATTTGGGAGACAGTGCGGGCGAAAGGAATATGACTTAGGAATCAAGTAATTGGGTTTCAGTCCTGGTTCTACCATTTACTAGCTTTCAGATCCTGGACAAGTCATCTAACTGTCCAACATAAATTACTAATCTAACCCCAGCCTATTTCGGTTATTAAGTTTCTTCATCTATAGGTGAAAGCTAGGAATTCGCGGGTTGAGGTGGAGCTTGCCCTGCCAGACTCACAGAGCTGTGGTGGAAGCTAAAGGAGATAATGTATGTGAAAGCACTGGATAAATTGTGAAGCATTTTATAAAGACAAGAAGCTTTATAGTGACATTTCCTAAATAGCCTGAAATAGCAAGAAACTGATTTGGTTGTGCAACATAAACATACTGCTGGGAGGCCAGGATTACCAGCGTTTCTATTAGAGTCTTTTCAGAATAAATGCAGTGACTCAAGTGCGTATCCAGATGATGCTTCGAGGATTACTAACAGAGCAGCTATTACAGAGCAGTCGGACCCACTGTCCCGTGCCCTAATCCTATTATAAGGCAGGCCAAACACCACTTATTTTGCCATGTCAACCTTCCTTGAGCTGATACCAACAACCGTTCGGCCTATTACAAAAGGCACTCTTAATGTTTTGGAAGGCATTTCACTGTGAGTCAGTATCCACAGACCTACAAACTTCCTTCGGCGTGCAGGCAATTCTGTGGCCGACTTACTACATGTATACTGGAGGGAGTGTGAAAATTACAAAACTGAAAACCTAAGTGATATGAGGATACAGGCACTGCATGTTTCTTATGAATAAAACACATCGAGTCGAATATTATGTACTGAAAGAGTGGGTAGAAAAGGCAGAGGATACAATATATGTCTGTATCTAGTAAGAAATCCAGTTCCAGGCTAGTTGCAAGGAAACAGGTCAAATCAGGAAGTGCAACAGCATCACAGTTCATGATCAGGTGGGCAGATTTGCATAAGCACCCTATGGATGTCTCCATGGAGGCAGGTCTGAGGCTATCCATCCTTCCTTCTGGTTGGAAGTAGCTTTCTTAAAATAAGCAGTTTCCACAGTGCATGTAGGCAGCTCCCTGGAGTGATGAGGGTTGGTAACTGCAGGGACAATGGAGGTGCTCTAAGGTAGCACTTCTTAAACATTAATGTGCATGTAAATTGCTTGGGGATTTTGTTAAATTGCAGCTCTTTTTCATGAGGTCTGGGCTGGAGCCTGATATCTGCATTTGTAACAAGCTCCAAGGTGATGCCCATATGGCTGGTTTACAGCTCCCCTTGGAGTAAAAAGGAAACCCCCATATTTCCATTCCTGGCATAGAAGTATGGGAGAGGTATGAGGTAGCTTTTCTCTCTCTGTCTCTCTCTCTCTCTGTGTCTCTCTCTCTCTCTCTCTCCCTCCTTCCCCAACCTCCCTCCCTTTCTCTTTCTCTCTCCACATAGCCATTTGTGTACAACTGAAAATTATTATGGAGTTTTAGGAAGAAATAATTGACTGGGCTGAAGCAAATATCAGTTTAGACCCTTCTGGTCACCCCGTTCTCAGGGGCAGCAAGCTACCAGTTCTGAGACCCTTCTTGTCCGTAGAAATTACATGCCTCTCCGCTGTGACTTTGCTCTTTTATCAGCATAAGAACTTTTAAACATCAGAATGTACTGACTTTAGAAAAGCTTGCTAATCAGGATGTTATCATCGTAATATCATTTCTTGGAGAAGAAATGAAATTCCTTTTTAAACTAAAATTGATATCTATAATTGATGATAATGCTTGTTATTTATTGCATGCTTGCTGTATACTATGTATTTTAATGAAATCATCATCTTCAATCCATATATGACCCCTACAGTGTAAATACTGTAATTTTTAATACCTTATAGACAAGGAGTCCAAGCTTGATGTCCAAGCCAGGACTTGAACCATATTACTAACCTCCCTCTTTATGATGACCGGGGTCCCTTTTACCTTATGAATGCTTTGGCACTTATTGGTTATTTGCACAAGAACAAACTAAGAGATCAGTGTATATTTGTGGAATTAGCAGAAGTGGAAATATTAATTTAACAAGTTTGTACTGTATCTTTCTTAGACTCTTTGTGCTGCTACAACAGAATGCCATGGACTAGATATCTTATTAACAATAGGAATTTGCTCACAGTTCTGGAGACTGAAGTCCAAGATTATGGCACCAGCAAGGTAGGATGAGGACCCTCTTTCCGGTTTGCAGACTGTGCCTTCTTGCTTTGTACTCACATGGTGAAAGAGGGTAGGGAGCTCTGTGGGGGTGTCTTTCAGAAGAGTATTAATGCCATTTGTGAGGGTGCCACACTAATGATTGAAGCACCTCCCAAAGTTCCCACCTGTTAATACCATAACTTTTGGGGGTTAGGATTTCAACATATGACTATGTCACAAATATTAAGAACATAACGATATCTTTAAATGCAAACTATTATATTATACTTGGGATAAATACATACAGTTATTATTTTGTTTTCAAGAAAAAGGTCATAGATAGGGGAGTGGATCTTAAAAGTTCTCATCAAAGACACACAAAAATGCAACTATGTGGTGATGATTGTTAACTGGACTTACTGTGGTGATCATTTTGCAATATGCACAAATACTGAACCATTACAGTGTGTACCTGAAATTAATATAATGTTATGTCAATTATATTTCTATTTTAAAAAAAGAAAAGGTCTGTTTGCCTCGAAAAGGTATTTTGGCTCTTATTTTGGTTTTGTTTGAAGTCAGGAGTAGAGTTACTTGCACATAGATGTTCTGTTGATGTCTATTCAAATATGGAAGAAATGTTCTTTGGGAAGCACCTGGGGAGAGTAGGTTCTGTCCCTCTCCTAAGCTGGTTTTTCCAAATTCGATTTTCCTAAAAATTCAAGACCTCGCACTGTGGACGAGTTTGTACATTTTCTCTCCTAGAATGGTGGGAGCAAAAGTGAGAAGGTTGTATGAAAGGGAAGAGCTGGACACTAGTGACAGTCTATTTCCCACTTTCACAAAGGGTTTTTCTGGGTGCCAAGAAAAGGAGATGCGAACAGAGCCAAGACCTAGGCCGAAGGCTGTGGGGGCCTCGGGGTCTCAGTCTCCTCCCTGGTTCTCTCCCCTCATCCCGGCAGCCCCCTATGTTTTTCTTGGGGTTCTTTGACCTGCGTGCTAAACTTGGTCTCCCAAGCTGTCCTTTTTCTGCTACTACCAAGATATGCACTTTTCATTTTAAAGATATTTATGTCTTTTCACCATGGTAAAACAGAGAAGAAATAATCAAATGACAAAAAAAAAGGGAAATTCCTCTTGTAGAACTCTGATCTTCAGTTTCTGGCTCCATTTTGTAGTGAAAGCACCATTTGGCCTCCGTCTATTGCTTTTATCATGAGTGTGCTGTCCATAGCCAACCACTCTACTCTTGTTTCTCTTTCTCTTCATTAGACCTTGCTTTAGGGAAGATCTAAGGAACAGTTTCTACAAAGTGCTCATCTTTGTAGAAGCTGCAAACTTTATCAGATGAACAAAGAAGTCCTCTTTTGTCAAGTGAGATATGTGAATCTCTGGGGTGCTCCAAACTGGATGACTTTCATTTCCCTAGATCTCTGCCTTATCCAGAAATGATGCCGTCAGATGTTTTCAATCACTCAGTCAGGGTGTTAAAATGTTGGCACACTGAGAAGCATTGCTGATCTGCAGGGACCTTCAGGGTGTCCTTGAGAGAGGTTTATCAAATTGTAACTTAGAAGTTAAGGTGTAGAGGTGGTGGTGACCACAGTGGGAAAAAAAAGGGAGTTTTCTGTGTGGGAGTGTGTTTATTTTGCTTGTTGAACACATACTAAATCTGTGTGCATGTGTGTTTGCAGGTGCTCAGTGTGTGCTTGCATAGGCCACATGGCCAAGGAGAGAGAAATTAGCTAGATAGATAACGAATGAACAGACCTCCTGCCTCTCACTATTACTGTCACCATCAAAGGGGTATTGTACCAGGATCGCAGGAGTGAACAAGCCTGTTTTGGGACTGAACAAGCCTGGGAAGCACTGTCTTGAGTAATAACTGGAATGCTAGCTGTTGCAAATTTGTTCTTAGATCCAGAGCCCGATGATGTTTGTGAAACACATAGCTCGTGACTCACAGGGCTCTCTCCAAATTGAATGAAGCTGTGTGTTCAGTTCTTTAACCTTATCCTCAGCAGTGTGTATTTGTGTGAGTATAAGCTCAAAGTTGTCCTAAAACAAGTTCGAGTATATGTAAGAATAGGCTTCCTTATTGTCAGGGATGTGCAAAGATGGAATTGACAGCACTGTGAGGCTGAAAAGATCCATGCATAGAATAGATGATTCCTTGACATGAATATACTAGAAGAAATACAAACATTGGATAATAAATTGACCTTTTAAGGTCTTTCTCAAAGCTGAGATCTCCCTTTTATTTGTGACTTTCTTCTTGAGGTGCATTTTCTCAGCTCCTTCATGTTGGACCCCCAGGATTCGATGAATAGGATGTCAGTAATGGTCAGGGGAAGAATTATGTGCAGAGACTATTCTAAAATCAAAAGTATCACTTTGTTTTAAATGTTGGGTTTATTTTATGTCTTCACAAAGCTCAGGAATTGTATTAACATATATGTGGCAAGGAAGTATAATCTCATCTAAACTTCAGCATTAGACTCCAAGTAGCTTCTAAGGTTTGATTAAACATACTTATAATAATTAGTTCAAAGCTTTTGGAACTCTAGCAGTTTTTTTTTTTTTTAAAGATTCAGCATCTAATAAAGTAAAATAAATTGCAGAGCTCTTGGTCAGTGAATAAACACTTTTGTAGCTTAGAGCTTCAATTTATCAGTAGGACTTGTTACTATTGGACTTGTTTTCTAGCTTTCTTTGAAGGTGTAAGGGCCATTGTCCACCCACAAATCAGATTTAGTCGCAGGCTATTATGAAAAGAAATAATTATTTTTCCAAGGTCTGCAGGACCAGATTCAATTTGGGAAAACTAGCTGGTATAATGGTTTGTGTGCTACTCTGTCAAAAACGCTAAGATGTGTGAGGCAGACAGAAGCTGCAAAAATAATTGGAGAACCTGGTGATAATGGCAAGGGTTTGGGCTACAGTCAGCATGCTACTTCCTGTCAACACTTTGGGGTAAGTCAGGCCAAAATTGAACACCTGACCTAGTGCCAGGACAGGGTCCTGGGGACCAAGCTGGAATAAGGAGGGATGGTTATGCCAGGCACATCAGAAGGAGATGCCAAAGGAGTAAGAAGAACCTCCTTAGCCTTTTGTCAGCCGTGAGAGGGTTGAGTAAGAGCAGGGAAAGAACTGAGGGTAGCAGGTATCAGGGATAGTAGATAAATGGAGAACAAAATAGTTTTAGGTCTAGGGTTCCAGATGTGCCTGCTGGGCACCATAAAGCGCTGGCACTGTGGAGCAGAAGCAGTCAGCTGCTTTCAAGAAGCAAGGGTGGACAAGGCGAGAGCATGACCTAGTCGATTTTTACAAAACTTCTGTAAAACAAGATCCTCTGGCCATCTACATTTTTGTATTGAGTTGGAGTTTTATTATAGTAATGAACAGTTAGAAATACCCCAACGTTTGTTGCCTTGATTTTCTTTTTTATCAATCAAGAAGTTCTTGGTGGTCAGAAATGTGTCGGGTTCATTTGTGTGTCTCTAGCAACCACCATGAACCCTCTTCGGTAATAGAGGTGTGTGTGTGTGTGTGTGTGTGTGTGAGAGAGAGAGAGAGTGTGAGTGTGTGTTGTGTGTAGAGAGTGTGTGTAGAGAGAGAGAGAGAGAGAGAGAGAGAGAAATTGTGGTTAACCCTGCTTTCAAACTGACTTTCTCTACTGCTTGGCGTCCCCTTTAGTGGAGTCCCTCCAACCCTTTCTCCCCCGGGCTTCTGGTCACTAGAAACAAATTAGTCAGTGGCTTCTTTGAATCTGGCAGTTCAGCAGTCACAGGTCTTCACAATATGCAAATAAGTAGGTGCATAGCAAATACTTATTGGAGGGAAGAACTTGCATTCCTCATCAACAGGAGTGCAGGAAACAGCGCCCTCTGTTGTTAGTAGCAAGTGAAAACAATTGTTATAAATTCAGTGGAAGAAACTTAGGCATGCACCCATCACCCCTATCTCTGTCTCCCTTGGATCCAGAAGCTTTCTAATGTTTGACTTGAGTGTGTGGTTTCTGACTTCTGGTGGATTTTCTTTAAATAATGAAATTCTTAAGATAAGAAACTGGCATTGACAATTGCTGTTCAGCATCATAGGAAAAGAACTGTTAAGATCTCTGTTTCATTTTAATGCTTTTTTTTTTACCATGGAGGACTGTCCAGACCACCCCATTAACCTTTCCAGGAATAGAAGATCATTGCCATGGTTACGGATTGCTTAATCGATACTCTAGGAAACAATAGCAGCCACTGGTACTTGCCTGGCTGTTGTCAAGGTCTCTTGTTAAGGAGATTGCGTCTTCTCCTGTAGTTCCCGTTGTCTCTGCAGCTGCTCTCCCATCCAGAGATACTCTTGGAGGGGACCAAGATTGATTTAAGAGTTTTTAAAGGACACGCAGTAAAGGCCAGAGAACCTATTTTGAAAATTAAGTCTTCATTGAATTATGTGTATCTATATTTTATAAACCCTGATTTAAAATGCTGACATTAAAGACAAGAATATAAGTTATTCTTAAAGAATTTGTTTCAATACTTATAGTTGTGAGAAATCACAAACTGCCTCAGAACAAATTCCGATAAGTTAAGATAATTTTCTTTTCTACCAGTTTTACTTTTTGCTAGCTGATTCGGACTCCAGGAAAAGCTGATAAGATTTTGGGTTGCATTAATAAGGACAGGATGGAGAGAACAAGGGAGAAGGAAGTCGTATGTCTACCTAGTCAAGTCAACAGGAGTGTTGTATTCACACATGAGTGTGCTTATTGAAGGGAGAGAGGATCAACTGGGAGGTTATCAGAAGAGAGTGAGCAGAGGTGGCAGTGGTTAGAAGTTATCTCTTGTGAGAAACAGTTGAAGCAACTCACATCATTCATCGTGGAGATGTGTTTACTTGGGAGAACCATGTTGAATACCTTTGGACATTTAAAAGATTGTCATGTGGATAGAGTTTGAATATTTTACAGGATCTCAGAGGGCAAAAAGGTTCCAATGTGGTGTGAGGTAACCGAAGATTTCAGATCAATTTAAAGGACTTTCGGCAGAGTCATCCAGACTTCATATACTGTTAGATCCATCATAGTAACAGTTGCCAAACTTAACTTGGGTCTTTATTTTCTTCTTCATAAAGCCTGTTTAATCAAACTGTGCTCTGGGGACCACCTGCTATAGAATCATGAGGTGGGAAGGTGACAGGAGGGAAGGTAAACATTCAGATTCCCGAGCCCAGCTTCCAGACCTGCTGGATCAGAGTCTTAGGGCTTGTAGCCCTGAATCTGCTTTTTGAACAGGCTTTACTGATGCTTACTAAAGTTTCCAGACACTGTAGCTACCCCATCCTGAATCTAACAAGCAGAACTTTCTACAAGTAGTCCTTTCATCCCTGGTTGAAGAATTTACTCTTGGCTTTTTAAAGACTGCATTCCTCACCAGTATTTTCAAGGCCCTTGATTGATAATCTTGCCTTATCTTGCTTGTCTCACTTTAAGGTTTTTTCTCTAGTCACCATTTTGCCTGTCCTTCGAGTCGCGGTATCTTCATTGAGCTGCTTCTAGCACTTCCAGTTGGTTATATTTGCTTTTCATCACAAATCCTAAAATCGATCTAGTCAATATCAGAAAACCACTCAATTGCATGTTGTATGTTTCAGTGTCACTTGGGGCCTGCAGGTCTTCTCTCCTCAGGAGGTAAGAAAGGTGTCTAAAGCACCTGGCATAGGACCCAGGCCAAGTTATTCCAGGTACATGATGCGCGAAGGGGCACTTTAGATCATTTAGGTCAATTAGCATTCCAACCACCATTGATGGAAACCTTCAACTTTCTGAGTATACCTCTTCCACCTCCATTTTTGAATGAATTTGACTGGAGATATCATTTTCATTATCGTGAGTGAAAATCTTTCCCTCTCTAGCTTCTGTTTGTCATTTGGAATTCTCCTTGTGTCTTAATGGAACAAATTTAATAAATACCTGCTATAACAACACATACATTCTCAAATCCCTTTGTTTCTCCCAAGCCTCATTAAAATTGCTCTCCCAATGTGTTTATGGGACTCCTTTTGCTAGAATAATCTATGGAAAGGAGAATAGCATTTGATAGGAAGTAAAATATTCAAGTGAAAACATTTTTTTTTTTTTATAAATATCTAGTGAATATCTCAGAGGATTTTAAATAACTCTGATATCCCTTTAGCATATTAACCACCCTAAGAAAAAGGTTTTGAAAATGTCCATCTTGATGCATTTCCCTTTTAGGATACATTCATAGTGAGCTTTCTAAAGAGCTTTGTGATTGCCAGATGACAGCCCCATACTGTCAAAATAAGTTTTATAAACCCTGAATTGGTAACACTGAAACAGTTGACACTATACATTATGATTTTAATCTGCCAAATCATCTCACGCTGTCTCATGAAATTAAAAATAAATATCACACCCATGGCAATTTTCACGTGTACTGATTCTTTCTTTCTTTCTTTCTTTTTAATCTTCTGATATGTTCATTTAGAAACCTGAAATGAATACATTTGTTTAACAAAGTGTCTGCCTGGAGCCTAATCCCAAGGGGATATCATTGAATAAAAAGGACTTGGGTGGTGATTCAGATGCCATCCTTCATGTGCTAAAATGCAGTATCAGCAAGTGCTGGCTCTGTATTTGGGCATCTGCAATAGGGGCGGATACAACAGGCATCTAGGTCTCTCTCTGGCTCCTCCCATGATCCATGGTGTATTTGAGAGAAAGTTGGTTGGATTAGGAATGCACTAGACAGTGGAATCGACCTTGTCCTTATAGAGCTTCAAGTGCACAGATTCACTAGGCCCCTGTGCTGTGGATACAGAAAGGTGTTTTGTTTACCTCTTCTTCACCCCATTGTTGTGAGGGAAGGAGTCCCACCCTAGGGTTCTGGGGAGGATGAGCTTCTTAGACTAGGAAAGTCTCACTGTCGTTGGTTCTTATAAGACTGTCTGATATTTCTGCATGTTATTGCTCATGCTTGGTAATTATGAAGTTATTTTTGTGGTTACTTGATTCAATTCTGTCTCTACTAGTCAGCGCACCAAAGAGGTATAATGTGGATGGCATTGCTCACTCTTGAGTTACAGCATCTCTGACGGTGCCTAGTGCCTGAAAGGAGGTTGGCAGTCAATGGACGTTGGCTGAATTAATGAAGGCGTTCATTCAATATTTGCAGCTGATGTTTCATTCACCATGTTTCTTACATCTTCTTCTTCCTGGTGCCATCGTCCAGTTCGACTTCTAAGTGTGTCACCACTGGTTTTGACAGTAGGCTCCAGAAGGCAATATGTTGACAGTGTCACCCCTTCTGCTCTGTCCCATATGCTGCTGCCAGACTCACCTGTCTGAATTGTTTTGATCGTGTCACTCTGGGATACTCTGGATGATGCCTCACCCTTACAAATTCCTAGTACACACAGATGTTCTTACTTTGACACCTCCTGGAGGCTTAGCCCTGCCCCATTTTCTCAGCTATCCAACCCTCAGTCCCCTAAATAAATATAAAGAGCAGCTACTGTGTACCAAGAAAGTGTGAGGGATGAAAAGATGAATGAAGCAGAGTGGCTTCTGCAGACACACTCACAGTCAAGGGCAGGGGGTGCCAGACCTAGAACAAATAGTCATGATCTAGCACAACATAGGTTCTAGTCCAGGGGTATGGCCAGTGCTATTGGCACTGACAGGGAAGAAGGGAGACTCCTGCTTCAGTAATTCTGTGCTTTAGCTTGCGTGGGGAGGCCATTTGCTGCTTCCCCACCCTGGCATTGACCTACAGTCACACTTGACTGAGTTCCTATGTTTAATTCTTACTCTCTCTGCACTAGTCAGTCCGGGCTGCCATTAACACAACACAGAATGGGTGGCTTAAATAATAGAAATTTCATTTCTCACAGTTCTAGAGGCTAGAAGTCCAAAATCAAGGTGTCAGAAAATGCAGTTTCTAGTGAGGGCTTTCTTCTTGGCTTGCAGATGATCGCCTTCTCACTCTGCCTTTCCTTTGTGAGCATATGCGCAGAGTGAGCAAGCGAACTCTGGTTTCGCTTCCTCTTCCTGCAAGGACACCAGTCCTATTGATTAAGGCCTCAGCCTTGTGACCTCATTTAACCTTTATTACCTCCTTATAGGCCTCACATCCAAATATGGTCACATTGGGGGGTTAGGGCTTTAACATAAGAATTTGGGGGGAACACGATTCAGTCCGCAGTGATCTCAGGGGACTATGCCTGCCATATTCATCTGCTCTGACTCCTTGCAAGTTTATGTTCCTATCTAACAGACCTAGCATTTCTTGGCTTCTGTGTCCATCACTTGGAGCATCTGCTACTGATATACAGCTGTTATTATTTTCATGATGTGTGTACACACCTGAATGAGGTCCACTCATGGTCACAGTGCTGACCGTGACTCTGGGCAGTTTGCATACCTTTTCTAAGCCTCGCTTTTCTGACCTATAACCAGTGATACTAGATTGCCTATGTCACAGGCCTGGCGGGTTTGAATGCAGTAACCTATGCAAAGCACAGTGCCCTGTTCAAGAGCGTGCTTGGTACTGCTCAAAGACCACAAAGTTCCATCCTTCACTCAAAACCCTGCCTTTGCTGATATTATTTCACTGAGCTCCTAGAGGGCACAGATTATGCCTTCTCCTTCTCTGTGTTCTCAATGAAGACGCCTGACCCAAATGCCAGACTGAAGGCAAAATGAGATTGTAGAGGAGCCAGACCAAGTCAAAAGAAAAGAGCGGTATGCAGGGAACTGTCTGCTGTGCAGAGAGGCTCCATTTCGTGTTTGCAGCCAGGAGTACTAGAGAAATTTTTAACTGAGGGTAAACTATCGCCTGGCAGAATACAATTCTGTTTGCAGTTAGACCAGTCATTCGTGAGGAATATCTTTGCTTTGTTCTGGGTCATTTACCCTGAGTTGGAAAGATGCAAAATGAATTAGCCCGGAGGACAGGAACGGGGGGATGTGATTTGTATTAGTAGTTTTTGAGGTATGATATTGGGATGCAGCCATAATAACCAACACATTGAAAAGTTAATTCAGCAGGAGTAATTCGGAGAAGTAATGCAACTTATTTGTCACTAAGAAGGACTGCATAGCCAAGTGATTTCTTTATGCATTTTAAAGTGTTTTTAAACCCTTGGGTAGCTATAGTCAATTTTTAAACACGTTTCCTCATTAATTTTCAATTTGTAAATGTACATTGTACAGGAATGTTTTAATCATCTGGGGAGGCTGCTTTGCAGATGGCTCTGGTGTGACCTAAAATTCCAGTGATTATAATGAATCAGGATGGATGATGCTAAACTTGCTTGGAGATTTGCTGATTGTCAACAGTTTCACAGCTTTGCTGCTGTTCTTGAGAGTTTAGTGCTTCTTAAAAATGAAAGGAAAATTATTATAAAAGGACTGTCAGGGCTAGGAGTTGCCTAAATGAAATAATTGTGGTCAACTCTTTGCTATCCTATGTGGAATTCTTTCCAGGGAAAAGACACCAATAGAATTGTTGATCGTGTTGAATCAGATATACATGTAGACTATTAAGCTATCAGCTCTCCAGGCCTACACGTGGCAGGCCATTCCATGCCTCTCTGTTATACTACATGCTGAAGTTCTAATTAAAATACGGGAAGGCCTAAAATTAAATGCTCTTTTGAATTATTTATGCCAGTGTTCTCCTTTGCCACCAGAAGAATTGCCTGCGCAGGTGTGTTAAATAAACTACACCTGTACTTGCTAAAGTTTGAACTTAAGATGCATCTAGAAACCCAGACTTATAATCAACAGATCCATTTCTTAAGCCTCCGTTGCTGCTGCTTTGTGCTATGATCATTTGTGAGTTATACCCGAGGCTTTACCAGGCAATCTGCACTCAGTGCTGTGCACAGAAAAGAATGAGGTCTTGAAAGTTAGATCCATATGCATTCTCACTATCTCTGTGGCCTTGAGCAAATTAGTTAGCCTTTCTGAATTTTGGTTTTCTGATGAAGGGGTAGAGAGGTTGTGGAGGTGAAATAGCACATGTAGTCACCCAACACAGAAAGTGATCCACGAATTATAGTTCTTTCTTGGTATCTTACTATCCTCTTTCTCTGTAATGGGTGCTCCTTGCAGCCCCCACCCCTGACTGCCCATGCCTAAGCCTCAACTTTCCAAAGAGCTTCCACTGTTAATCCTTGTTTTCTCAAATGAACAATTCTCAGGAAGTTCTGGCACCTGCCTTTAGCTGACAGATGCTAACAACATCAGATTCCTAAGGATGCTGAGCATCTCAGGGGGACTCCAGGAGAAGAGACAGGAGTAAAATGAGGGCAGAATACTCACTGTTAGGTTGTTAGAAGTATTCTGGTAGGAGTCTTGGCACCAAAGTGAGACATCTAAAGCTTGTCCTGTGGGGCTTCTGGAAGAAAAGTCACTTTCCATTCCCTAGTTTGAGCATGTTGATGTGGGAGCTGTGCCGAGTGTGATACTTAGCACCGGCCTGTAGAACTTGTCTTTAAATAATTGTGAACTGTTAGTGTTTATCTTCTCTGACCATATAAGCACCCCGACAGTGCCCTTTTGCCTAGTTGCCGAGTGCCTTCCCTGTAACCCTGGCAAATTCTGCTAAAGAAAAGAAAATGAACATTCCATGAGCTCGATATGAGTTACTTCCTCCTCCCAGAACACTTTTCATTTTAATGAGGACAGAGCAGAGTGAAAAGCCAGAGAAGGAAACACCTACTGATGGAAACAGCAAATATGCGGACCCCTGAGTGGAAGAGCATTTGAGTACCTGTGGCTTCTGGACTCCTGGCTGGGGAGGCTGTCACCTGCAACCAGCTTTGTTCCTTATGCAGCACATATGTGGGTAGAGGCTAGTGTTCGAGCATCAGAACCCAAACTAACCAGAATAATCAGGGAACCCTGCCTCTCTCCCGATCCTGTCCCCTTGGCCAGCTGATTCAGGGAAAGTCCATTCTCTGCGGGGGCGATGGCGAATGGTGAACAACTTGTGCTGCCACTCTCCCCTGCCTGGCAGATGCCACTCCTGTAGCATAGTCTACTTTCCTGCTGAGCCCAGACATAAACTCAAGACCCTTCCCCACCCAGCTCCCAGGAAGCTATTACTGACTGGTCCACCAGATTTTACAAGGGTGATGAAAAAGATTTGGCTTCCTTGGTCTATGATTGGCAGATCCTAAGTAGAGCAGCCTGAGGAAACCACACTGTTTCCCATTTTTCTGATGGAAAAACTCTCTTTTAAGAGATGGTGTGGCTGTATCCAGGTTACGCCGATGATTCGTTGCAGGACAGCTCAAAATGGAGTCTGACTTTTCCAAATCCTGAGTTTTCCTACTATATAAGCTGCCTCTGGGAAATCATAATTTTGTGGGTTTTTTTTCACATGCTTAAGCAGATGTAAACACACAGGTAGTCACCCTCAGGGTATGGATTTTCAGTTAAAAGAAGTCTACTTAGTAGGAATTTGTGTAACAATAGTAGCACTCACCTGAAACACCTTATCAGATCCTTTCATTTGAAAAGCTACCTTTAGTCTATTGGGACCTTGACCAGTGAAATAAAGATACTAGTTTCAATCATGGCAGAGTCTACCCCAGTTTTTGGATCGTTCCATGAACAGTATTTGTTATGGCTTCTGCCATATTGAAGGAAGATTCGTGGCCAGACTTTGTGCCCCACTGCCGCCTCCCTCCCAGGGTCATCTCTGTCACGCAGAGCCTCTGGTCCCCAGGCCACCACTGCATTATGACTGGGGCAGGGTGTGGGGGATATACTTTCAAATGTTTGGTAGTCTAAATTCCAGGAAGTGGCCAAGTTTCAGCATAGTATTCTCTGCTCCTCCAAAACCTTCTACTTGTCATGGGTATATGTTTTTTGCTCTGGATGTCAAGTTGGTCTGAATGTGACTCTTCAAATAAATAACCCAATATAGATGTATTCATGGGGAGCTTGTTCGCGAACTGGGTTGGTATTCAAAGCCTGGCCAACTCCCCAGGGTTCCACTGGGTACCCTCCCATGGTGCCAGCTAAATGCTTTCTTTACTTTCCTCAGCACAGCTCTAGTTCTTACCAACTTAAAATCTAAGTCAAGCTACATTTGCCTGTCACTGTTCCTGACCAGCCTAGCCCGCATTAACCCTTCCATTCTCTGAATTACCATAGTATGCATCTGGACAAAGGCTGCTTCTTATGATTGTGTGTATGTACACTGCGCTACTCTAGAGGTGCCATTCGCATTGTTTTCATTGTAGATTTTTATAGTTGTTACTCCATTGTCCCAGGATGTGATAGCAAAGTGCCTTAAAGGAGGGACAATTTTTGTTAAGCCACATGAAAGTGCCACATTGAATAGAAGTAGAGCTACTCACCAATTCTAGTTGCCCAGAGGCACTAATAGTTGTCTTTTTCTCCACTACAGAGCACACACCTTGAGGTCTAGAAGAAAGTAATCGTTGGCTGGGTATCTATCTGTTAGATTGCTGGAAACCAGGCTGAGCAATGAATTATCTCACTTAACTCTCATAATAATCACAAAGCATAGGAGTCATCTCCTCACTTAAGAAATTGAACTGTAGGGTCATGTAGTTGATACTGAAGATGAGTGATGTGAGTTCTGGTTGGCCTCATTTCAAAGTCTGTGTTCTTTCCTTTATATCCCATTGGTCCCCAGTACACAGCTCAGAGCTCATTCCCCTGAAGATACTCAGGAAATGCTGTGAGAATTAACTGGTTAGGCGAAAGCAGCAGAAAGCAGTCGTGGGGTTATCCGGGTTTTGTTGTACTGTCTGTGGAGTGTAGCTTCCCAGGGTGCAAGTGAAGGAGAAAGCACTGACATGGACCATCTGGACCCAGAGGTGGTTGGGAGCATCAAAGTCAGGACTTGCTATCCATCCCTACATCTTGAGAATTTTCCTATCTGCGTGTGTGGAGGTGGCACCATGTAGTAGTGAGGATGTTGATGAGAAGCTGGTGAACATTGACTGAACCATCTTAGAAACTCTTTGACGCCCAGAGCCCACTCAAAGGAAACTTTGGTTGAAATTGCTTGGAGGAAGGGCCTATAAAGATCTTTTAACTTTTCATCATTCAGCATCTCACATTTAAAATGTCTAGGCAGTATGGTCCTCTGGGCTGTCCCACATAGTGACATAAGCAGCATACTGCAGTGGATGAGTCCCAAAGGAGGGCAGCAGACTGACATGCCAGTGTGTGCCCTGCCACCTACTAGCTGTGTGCTCTTGGATGAGTCACTTCATCTCTACATTTATTCAAATGTAAAATGAGGATAATAATTTATCAAAGGAGATATTTCTATGTAGAGGTGTTTTGAAAGTTGTATAATGTTATAAACTTATAATGATACTACTACAACTACTAATATTTAACCATTCAGTCACTTATTTAATTATTATTTATCAAGATCTATTCTGTACCAGATATTATTCTAGATACTGAAGATATCAAGCTAAAAGAGATCTGATAAAGATACATAAAGTCCTGTTCTAGAAGAACCTATATTCAAGTGAGGGCAGATAAAATATAAACAGAAAAAATATACACTATTATTTCAAACAATGATGAGGATTCAAGGCAAAGAAATGAATAGGGTGCCATGATACAGCAGGGGTGACAAACATATGATCCATGGGACCACATCTGGCCTGCCACCTGTATTTATACTGCCTGGAGCTAAGATTGATTTTTACATTTTTAAATGATTGAAATTAAAACAGAAGAAGAAGAATGTTTCCTGATACATGAAATTATATGAAATTCAAATTTTGGTGTCTATAATAAAGTTTTATTGGAACACAGCCACACTCATTCAACAGCACAATTGAGTAGTTGCAACAGAAATGATAAAATATTTACTATTCGGCTCTTTATAGAAAGACTTTGCTAATCCCTGTGATAGAGAGTGATGGGCTATAATTGGACTAGGGCGATTATCATCATTATTGTCATCATTATTATTATTTCATATCTTCTAGCTGAGTAATCTCTGATATTTAACCCATTTTTGTCTCATTTGGACTAGATCAACGTTAAAGGACATTTCTGCTTGATTTTGTGATCCTTTTGATGATCTATAGTCAAGTTTTTCTCTGTCAGTTATATTTGTTCAAGTCTTCACAGCAAATTTGTTATCCTATCCAGCTTTTCTTTTCCGGCTAGCTACATTTTTGCACACCTCATTCTGTTGTCAGATGGTGTGTGCCAACAAATTGTATTAGTCTAAGGAAAACATAATTATGAAGGTAAAACAGTTACAAAATAAGGTTATTGGCTGAACCAAAAATAAATTATATTTGGATCACCTATTGTTTGGGATTTTCTGCCTCAGTGACCTGCTTCCCCTCTCCCCCATTAGAGAGCTAATCAGCGGCCTGGGATGGGAGCTGTCTCTCACATGTGAGTTTTGTAAAGGCCACTTGGTGAAATGATTAGCCTGATGCAGCTGACATCCTCCAGTTTTGGGGTGTGCTTAACACAGATGTTGGATTCTCTTCAGGCAAATTGCTGGGGTGAGAAATATATAACATTTTATCCAGGAAGTAAAACATTAAAACTCAGAGACTAGCTTAAAAAATGCAGGAAGTATATGAATTGCATATGAAAGTCTGGAGATATAGCTCTCAGCCTTTGGGGTACAGTCTGATTTTATATTGTCAAAAATCCTCACACAGGAATAATTGTACATTCAACTTTTAATGACTGATAGAATAATTAATGACAAGCAAACCGTTTTTCAAATGTGTTAATCACAATAGTATTGACATGCATTGGGAACATAGCAGTACAGACAAGTAAGAGTTATTTTCACTCAGTAAACCATCCGTGGTGCACATATGGATTTGAATACTTGCTTCTATAAATTGCAGACTCCACAGGAGTGGGTTGCCCATGAATTAAGAATCACCCTTCTGGCTCAGGAGTCAGCAACACACTATAGCTAGAGGGTCAGATTTGGCTCTGTGCATGATTTGTTAAATAAAGTTTTATTGGAACACAGCCACACTCATTTGTTTATTTGTTGTCTATGGCTGCCTGTGTGCTAAGATGGCAGAAGCAAGTAGTTATAACAGAAGCCATCTGGAATGCAAACCAAAAGCATTTACTATCTGGCATTTTTCAGAAAATGTGTACTGACCCCCCTCTAGATTACCATTTTCTCAAGGACAGAGACGGTATTTTCAGATATTTTAAGCCCAGTGTATCATGAACGCTTAAGTAATATCTGATGAGGAATAAGAAAATATGACAAAGATGTCCATGGTATGTTAATTCTGGATATTGTAAAAAATTCTGGATCAACAGAGCTGGGGAATATTTTGTTATTTATACACTTGATCCCTTAGCCTCTGAGGCCATCTATTTTTCATCCTACTTAAAAGAATATTTTTCAGGGCAAACTCTCCAAGTGTTTATCTCCGTTCTGTTATCTGCATCATCAGATGTTTTGAGTGCCCCCTTTCTGACGGGCACTGGGCAAGGATCCAAGAGCTTAATAATTTCAACATATAGAAGATACTCTCCTCTACACAACCTAAATTGCTCTTCTGTTCGCCAGGTATATTTATCTTTTCCTCTTCATTTCTCAGAAAAAGATGGAGAATATCTCGGAACTTGCTTATTTAGAAACGATTTTAGATATACTCTCTTTTATTCTACAAGAAATAGGTTCCTGGATAGAAAAACAATGTTGATCTCAGTAAATCTAGTCCAAAGTTTTATCCAAATACATTTAAAAAAAAAAAAAAAAAACGGCGGCAAATTCTTTTTTATACTCATTTTCAAAACCTGAAAATGCAACTTCAAATATATAGCTTTTGCTCGATTTTCTTTGCATATATTAGATTTTTTTTTTTAATTTCTTCTAAGCTTGTTACACAGGACTTGTTTTAAAGTCCTACTGTCCCTCTATCTAGCTGCCTATTTGTCACTAAAAAACTTTCCATATTTGGAGTAGAAACAGAAAAGGCAAAGAAGCTGCAAATGTTCTCAGTACAGTGTCCACTTAAAGTGACATGCCTTCTGAGGGGAGAGGGCAGACACCCACGCCAAAATATGAGTCTCTGGAACACTGGGCTCTTGTTCCCACAGCCATACTTTCCACCAGATTGCCACTTCTAACGTGCCTCGTCAAAGGTGGCTGAGATTTGGGGGCAGGGCCAAACACCACTCTGCTGTAACTTAAGCTTGGTAAGGTGCCCAAAGATATCCTCACACATAGCCAGGTTTTTGCACTGCAGTGTCTGTCAAAAGTGTCATTTCTCATCTTCATCCCAATAAGAGAAGCCTTGCTGAAGAAATGTGTCACCGAACATTGTGGTTGATCCTGTGTGCTTCCCTTCTGCAAGCTGACCGATCTCATAAGGTTGGCATTATTGGAAGCTGTGTTTAAACCTCGGGAAATGGTCTGTCTTGTTCTTCCAGAGCAGCCTGCAAAGTGAAGGTAGTCCACGGCTAATGTGATGAGATCAGTGTCAGAGGTAATAGTGGGCGTCTAGGGGCCAGTGATACTTACACACATGATTTCTTAGGTAATGTAGTTAGAGCTGAGGCTTGACTCAGACTTCATGCTTTGTGAGCTAACAGTTTCAATGCTGTTTCTATTTCTATCAAAGCATTCTCTTGCAATGCGGGCCAGCCCTTGATGGCCTGAGGATTATTCGTTCATTCACTCCTTTGCTCAATAAACGAGTAAACTGCATTTGTAAGGTGTGATGCTGTGTGCTGTGAGATGGGATGTGAACTTAGGATGGTTGGTGGAGAGGGTGGACTCTACCCATAGAAGAAGACATTTTTTGCCTGACACTTGAATAAATAAAGGTAGACAGTAAGCTACATCTTCTGAAGATTGAGCTACCAAGGAACTGAGAATTTGAAAGATTTTTAGAACCATCATATTCAATCCCTATAGGCTGGAACAAAAATACCAGGTTAATTGAACCAGTGAGATCCAGATGATAATCTTAAAGGGTGTTAAAGAGGGAGGGAGGGAGAAAAGGAGGGAGGGAAGGATGGGGGAAAGAGACAGAGACATAGAAGCAACTTCTCATGAATAACATGATGTACACTAACATTAGGAATTGATGGAGGGCATGTATAGCTCATCGGGTGGTGTGTCCTGCAGAGAGGGAACACAGCATGTACATAGCACAGCTATGTGAAAGGGCAAGGTTCTGGGAATGGAAAGTTGTTCTGGATGGTTGCGAGCATGAAAAAAGATGAGTGTGACTGTACAGTTAAGAAGAGTTCTGGAACCCAGTGGCCAGGGTTTGGATTCTGACTCCACCACTTAATTGCTGTAGGATCTCTTTGGACAGGCGGCTTAATCTCTCTGTCCCTCTGTTTGTCTGTGCTCTCCCCTCAGAAGGCATGTCACTTTTAACTATTTGATAAACAATATTAACCTGCCTGAAGTAGTCGCTAACATATTAAGGGCTCAATATATATTTGTGGTAATGATGTTTGCTCTAATTATATATTAAAAAAAATGTCTCTTGATATAGAACAGAATTTAGTAAACTTGTTTCTTTAAAGGGCCGGATAGTATTTTAGGCTGCGGCTACCCGTGGTCTCTTTTCCACTACTCAACTCTGTTGTTATAGCCACAGACAATACGTAAACACATGGGTCTGGTTGTGTTTCAATAAAACTTTATTTGTAAAAACAGGTTGTGGGCTGGATTTGGCCTGTAAGCCATAGTTATTGACCCCCGTTTTAGAATATGGAATTGTTCTGGACATTATGTGTTCATATATGTTGCAGGATTGTGTTTGGGGAATTCATTAACAGTTTCTATAGTGACAGCTAAGGAAGAGAGTGACACAATTAGATGTTAGAATTAAAAAGAAAAAGAAAGTTCTCTGAACAGAGTGGAGAACTTACCAAAGTGTGTAATCGTGTGTGTGTTTGGGTAATGTGTGTAATGTGTTTATATTAGCAGAAGTGAGATGAACCTAAAGACTAATGAAATAGTTTAGAGATTATGAGAACTTGGGATAAGATAGGACATTGGAAATAGAAAAGAAAGAATACTTGGGGACAATGTGTTTAGCTATTTTAGGATGGCGGCCAGATCTTCTTGGATGACTAAAAGACCAACTACTGGAGGAATAGGCTTGGGGAAGACCCTGCATTGAGGACAGGGTGAGAGTGTGACCCTATCAAATAAGTTTTCTTGTAGGCACCTTGAGCTTCAGAAGAAAAAAGTCTGTAGATACAAATGTACAAAGCATTAACAACTGACTAATTCAGTTCCAGAGAGAGGATGATAGAACAGTATGTGTGTGTGCGCGCAAACATATTTCGGATCACTTATTCATGTATTAACGAAAGACCAGAGATGCATAGACACACTTGGAAGTTCTGGAGATTGGAGGAGAGAAAATGATAAATTTTAGTTCCAACCTATAAGTATCAAAGACTCTTTGGCAATATTTTTCAAATGCAAAAGTATGTTTCTACTGCGAAAGTATCAACTTTTAGTCACAAGCCATTAGTCAATTATCTGGAAGTCTGGTGGAAGCTGAAGTTTGCCAAGGAAGTATCTTTATTTTGGGCCTTTAGGCTAGATGGAAGGACCTTTTCTGTGTGAACAAGGGGAGAGAAGGAAATAGAAAACAAGGTACGTAACACTCAGACTACATTTCTTTACTCCAACGAAGAACTTCTATAAAATAGCTCTATTTGACCTGGAGGGCTCATGTTATACATAACTACCATCACCATCTGTACACATATGGTCTCATTAATGTACCCACCCAGGATTTCCTTGGCTCTTCATAAGTTCTCATTTGGTGATTTTTATCCAATATATATGGCTTGTGCAGGGGAGGGGGGCTTGTACACACACGCATTGTGTCCCCAGTAACTGATTCCAAAAATGACTTGCTGAAATGCACAATTCTGGCTGAGCTGGTGCTGATCTTTTGATGTATGTAGATTTCTGCTGATTTGTAGAAAGCTTCGTGCCCCGACCTCATGTGAATTCACAGCTGACTTTTCCAGGACAGTTGGCAGGAGGAGAGGGTGCCATCTGGGGCCTTGGAAAATAGTGGATTTAACCGGTCTACGAAGGGATTGAGTAGGCAACATTGATGACATGGGGAGTCATTCTCACTCTCCCAAGGACTAAGTCAAAGGTAAGGTTCCAAATGAGACCTCTGCTTGTAACCCCATGTTCACATGTTATATCAATGCATGTCTATTATTTTGCCTCTGACTTTGAAGACGAAAACTGATCCTAATTACCATTACTTATATATTATATAGGTTAGACACTAGTGTCTAATCCTAGCAATAACTCTATGCATGGCTACTATTTTTATCCACCCTCATTTTGCAATAGGGTACATATAGGAAGGCTGTTACACACACAGCTCATAAGTGGAAAGGCAGGATACCGACAGAGGTTAAGGGCCCAAACTCATCCGAAAAGACAGGTTCTTTTCCCTCTTTCTTAACTTACATATTATCCAAGAGGTTTTTTTTTCTTTCTTTCATTTTTCCTTTTTGAGAATGCATTATTTTAAAATCGGTATTATTTTACTGACCACATCCCAAATTTAGAAATTTCTTTTTACCTACAAATGAACATTTTTTCTAAAACATCCTCTACCTTGAGATGATATCACATCATTCAAAATAAACAGAGGAAAAAAATAGTCCTGTAGGGAGACCAAAGCTTTCCAGGGCAAATTATTATTTAAATCTAGGCTTTCTGAGATGGTTTGCATTAGCCTTGAAAGAAAGTTTTCCTTTCAAATAGCTCTTTCCAAACTCTGCCTTTCCAAGTGGCAGAAATTAGAAACTTTATGAATTGGACTTGTATTTATGCTTCCTTAACTTGCGTGAAGACGTGATTTGTTTAGTTTAATAAGACCTTGATTGCAGGTATGAGCACACAAGTGTTGACTGAAGCTAGGTTCCTTTTGGTAAAATGCAAGGTGTGTGAAATTCCTGGAAAATGCAATTACGTTCTAATTTACTCAATGCCACTGGCTTTAATTAAAGTAGATTATATTTCAACAAAGCAAATTCATGGTCTTCTTTAACAAAGGAAGTTGAAAACACAAGAATGAAATTTACCTTTTTTTTTTCTTTGAATATTTAACACAGAGCACACTTACTCTTTAGCTGTTATGTAAGAAAGTATCCCCCTCAGAGAGACCGATGGGCCACATTTTCTGCATAGGACCCCAGCAAGGCCTAATTTGAGGGCCCAGGGAGGGCATCTCTATTCTTTGTTTTTATCTCCAGTTCTTTAGCACCAGCCATCTCACCTATATTTTCTACCTTATATTGTCTATTTCTCAGGATATTTCAAAGGTAAAGACTGAGTGACTCATAGACACAATACACTACCTTCATTTTTTATCAGCTGAGATGCTTTAGGTGTTTTAAGCAACTGAAGTGTGGAAGTAGGCAGGTTCCGGGTTGTTTTAGTGATGTCATCAAGTATTCAGATTTTTCCATCCTTAGTTCATAGGCTTGATCCTTAGGTTTGGCTCCTCCTGGTGGCAAAATGACTGTTGCTGTTGGCATCTTATAGAGGCCAACTATATTTGACAAGGAGGAGTGTCCTCAACTATGCATCCATTAGGAAGGGAACTCTTTAGTAGAATGTCTTGCTGTCTGCCCCACACATCCCTTTAGCCCAGATTGGGTCACATGCCTATGACATGGGAGAAAGGCTTGCAGAGGGGTAGGGTGTGAGAGACAAATAACTGGCAGGTTCTTCAGTCAAAGAAAGCATCTGGAGGGAGAAAGATGAAATGGCTAGAGAATGTTTATTGGATAAACCATTACCCATGTCTGCCATGCCACTCAAGGTTCATCGTTAGTTTAGGTATGTTCATGTAGGCATGGAACTATTTGACGAATGAACTTATATTCCAAAATCATTGATCTTGCTGGCTTTAGAAATGCATCTGTCAGCTGACATTCATAAATAAGTCTTCTATGTTCATGGATTATAACTGTATTTGCTTCTATCAAGAGTCCCTTAAGCCTTTATATTTTCTAATACTCAGTGTGAAATGATTCAGAATAATGTCTGAAAGAGTTAGAGACAGGTAGTTATCTATAGCTAAATTATTATACGCTCTGAGGGAAGAGGGATTAAAGTTCTGGTCACCGGAGTACCATGATGACAATTCTTAATGACATCTCCAGTAGACCATGTAAGACAATGAATTTAAAGTGCAACAATTTAAGCTAAATAAGGTTAAAATGTGGCAAAGACTGACTATGTTTTAATGTGCTATGGGGAAATTAAAAGCCTCTGGCACTCTGTAAAACTCTAGCCTTTGGTTTTGACTGAAGTGCCCATTACCCGCAAAAGGTTTAGTCAGTCATTGTGCTGATAACACAATGGGTAATTGCTAAGTGGCCCTGCATTGCTGTGGAGGACCGTTTTTAATTCCGCTCTCTCCCTTGAACCAGACCAGAATTTCTCTCTGCTTTCTTAATAGTCATTTTAATTTGATAATTTCCTTTCACAACTAAATTGACTGATTACAGTCAATAGGCTTTCATTCATTAAGAGTAATAGCTTAGTGTAAATTAGCTTAGCTAAACATTTACAAATAATTTTCAGTAAAAATTTTGTGAGTATGTGAGTGTGAATCCACTGTTTTATTTTTGTTTTGCAAAATAAAACATTGCTTCTGGAGGGTGATATTCAGATTTTCTTGACATACCATGGAAAACTCCTGTAGGGCATGCTGTGGTCTAACAAGAATGTGGATAAATTGAAACAGAAGGACCATCAACTCTCATTGGATCCCACTTTCTGTGTTTACAACTGATGAAATTGAGACTCATATAGGACTTTGTTCCAAGATTGAGAGTTCATAGAGATTAGGCAGAGGCCTTTTAATCAGCCATTTCTAATTGCTTTCCATTCCTGGCATAGGGCTATGGACATGGCAGTCACTCAATAAATGTTTGCTATTTGGGTGAGTGGGTTATTTAAAGGTATTTGTGCATTCTTTTATTCAACTGCTCGGAAGTTATGGCAATGATTTAAGGGTCATATTGTTCATGAGTCTTGATGGCAAGTAGGACAAAGGTAATTCTCTACCAATGACTTTCTATTCTAGGGCTTCAGTTTTTATTTTTCTGAGATGATCTTAAAGGCATCAATGTAGATTTATCTGTTTAAACAGGTTTTTGTAATTGATTGGTGGAATGGTTGATTCGGGAGAGGAACCAGTGACATTTTGCCTTGGAGCAGTTATGTCCCATATGCCTCAGTGATGGTCATCTTGGATAAAACTAATAACTTGAGTATGCAGTGTGAATCAAAAACCGGCTCTTGATTTTTTCCACATGGTCCAACATGGCTAATGAAGGTATTTACTTTCTGGGGCATGTAGAGATCCAAAAGGTATGGATTGGATTTATAGAAAATGATGAGGGAAACTATTTCACAATTCTGATTTACTTTAAAAGTTAAGCTCTGCTTCATGAGCTATTCTAGGAAGTATTTATCTCAGGTTAAGTGAAAACAGCAGGCTCTCAAAAGACAAACCATTGAACACTGCACCAAAAGTCAAAAGTCTCTTGGATTAGAATTGCAGCTTTATCACTTATAGTTATGTGACCTTAAATAAGGCACATACCTTTTCTGCACCTCAATTTATTAATATGTATAATGGGTTATAATCATTATTATTAACTTTATCCTCTTCACGTGGTTTTTGAGAATGAGACAATGTGGGTGAAATTTTTGAAAACAGTATGGTACTATATGAGTCTAGGGAATTATTATTAATACCTATCAGAACCACACAGCAATAAAAAATGGTTATACTGGGAGGTAGCTTTCCATGGTAGGAGTCTTAGAATCACTGAAAGTGTTGGAAAAGATCAGTGAAAACCTGTAACAACTCCTTCATTTTGAACTGATGTCCAGTGGAGTTTAATTGATTCTTTCAGGGTCCCCTGCACAATGGCAAAACTAAAAATTGGGACCTCCGCCTTTTCATGACATGTTCCTTCTTGATCACCAGGTTGAATTTATTGAAGGCAACCTACAAGGAAGGTGAACGTATAAATCTAAAGTGAAAATGCAGTCATGATAAACCAACCTGTAGAAGTTTCTTGAATATCCAGTATACAGTCAACCTGGCGTCAGGTCCACTGGGAAATAAGTTTTGCCCCTGCCCTGAAGTTGCTGTTAGTCTATGAAGAAGATCAGACATGCCCCTAGGAAAGATAGCGATGACAATAATGGAGTCTAAGCTGCACACTAAATAAAGTACAGTTGGGTAGTAAAGCAGGAGGTTATGACAGAGAGAGTGCTAGGGCAGGAACATTCAATTCTCAAACTCACAACTTTGGGCGAATGATTTAATACTCCAATCATCCATGATTATAGGACACTTGATAAATTAACACTTTGCCAAACTCATGTCTTACAAGGAATTCAATGAGTCTGGTTTGGGGCTGAGAATCAATTAAATCAATTTCGCTCTCGCTCGCTCTCTCGCTCTCTCTCTCCCCTCCCTCCCTCCCCTCTGTCCTTCCCTTCCTCCCTCTCCCTCTCTCTCTCTCTAGCTCTCTTTCCCCATAGTTTCTAAGTAATCTCTATTTGCAGGTATGTTTAGGAAATACTTATTTAACTGATATAATCTAACTGAGCCTATATTTTCCCCCTGAAAATTGTAGGGCTGACTTAAACAGCAGTGATTTTCAAATTGTGTCCAGTGTTGATCTGTTTTGCATACTGGTTTTCTACATATGTCTTCCTTTGTGGAAAGTGGCCCAAAGTTTTGCCCTCCATGCTTGGCAGAGGGCTGTGGATACAGCCTGCACCCAATAAACATCTACCTTATGAGTGTGTGAATTATAGATAATTATGTAATGGTGATTGGATAGTTATAATATAGGAATAGCCATAGATATCTATGTGTGTGTGTGAGAAGAGGTAATACAGTACCTGCCTTTGGATGCTTTACAACGACATTCAAGAGTGAAGACTCACATGCTAAGAGTGGTTGGAAGATGCAAGGAGAACATTTCTATTAGCTTCTTGAGTAGATTCTGAAGTCAGCTTATCAGCCACAGTGTTTTCTATCATCCAGGAAGACAAATCTCTGCACTGTGCCTATGGGAACCAAATAAAAGCTAGTTAGTTTCAAATGAGACATTCTCCATTCTACCATCTCTGAGTTTTTGGGGAAAGGTCAGCTTGCCCTCGTCCACTCTCCAGTCAGCCCTCCCATGTGAGAACAGGGAGAGGATTCCTGCTTTCGACTTAATTACTGGCTGCAATTGCCTTTAACTTCTATAGGAGCCTACCACTGGGCTTTAACACATTCAGTTCCCAGGCATTGCTTATTTTACTTGACATTGTCTGTAGAATATGAAGGGACCAATTGATCCCTATAACATTCCTGCGAGAAAACAGTGCAGTGGAACAGGTAAGTGCTAAACAGAATGGAGAAAGACGTGTTATGATTTCAGAGATGATCAGAATGGACTGCGGAAGTAAGAAAAGGGTAAGGGTAAGAAAGTACATCCAGAGCTTGTCCTTGAAAAGGAGGAGTAGCATTAGAATTGTTAGAGGCATAGTAATAACTACTCCATGTAGCAGGATTTGAAAGAAGGCCGAGAGACATTAAGAAGACATGATATTCAAAAGGAGTGTTTTTGGAAACTGATCAGGGCATAGTTGAACTAAATTGGTACCTCTGAATATCTGCAGAATATGCTAGTGAACAATGGCTCCTCAAATCTGATCTTCTCATTTATTGTTCAGTATATATTGGCCTTGCCCTCCTTTCTCTCCTATTTTTATGACAAAAGTACTCATAATAGACCTTGCAAAGAGCTTTGAAGCCTGACAGTGAAACAAGCATTTGCGAAATAACCACCCAGAGAAATAAAAATAGGATTTCACAAGGATATTATTGAATTCCTCTTTTCGTTAGACATTTACACAGGACCTGCAGCAGTAGGGGGCTTGTGATGATGGATAGCTTTTCCATTATTCTAGTTAAATAAATAAATCATCAGAGGGGGGGAAAAAAAAAGATGGGTACAGAATCTTAACAGGCTAATCATCTGAATTCAGGACTTGAAGTAGGCAAAAGTAGGCCCCAAGTTGGGCACACTTATTTATATTTGGACCCTGACCAAGGACCCACAGATCAGCAGTGACTCTGATCCTTCTTTACATGCCGAGACAGATGTTTTTAAGACAGGCTGGTTGGTGAATTAGATGGCAAGGAAGCAGGCTCAGTGCTTTTCGTAAGTTCCCCTGTCCTCTGCCTCTTACTTCCATCCACATGTCTTTTTAGGTTTTTGTTTAGAACCAGCCACACCATGAGAATCAGCCTTGCCCTTGGCAGGAAACATGTCACTGAGAAGAGTCTTGGTGAATTATCATTTTCCATTTTGAGCCTTGTGCCCAGATCTACGTCCATATTCTGTCTCTACATTTCTCAGTTTAAACCTTCTATTTCTGATTAAAATTGTCCAGAGCATCCAGTCCCAGGAGCCATCTTTGGGTCATAGTTATATCCTAAGGACAATGTGAACTAAACATACACCTCATATCATTGAATCCTCTTCATTATCTGGAGATATTATTGTCCTCATTTTACCAGTGAAGACATTGAATTGCTGAGACCTTAAGCTCGTTTTCCCAAGTTCATATGTCAAAAAAGAGACTCTTAAAAGTCAAGAAAGAATATCTGGGATCTATACCCCAATATAACCCAGATATAACTTCATATTCTTTATAGCATGTACACTCCATTAAATATCTTCCCATTTTTTTTCCCAGTTGACTGAAGGCCCCCTCTATTCTTCCTGTGAATAAATATGCAATTGTTAAGGGTCGCTGAAAGACCCGTCAAGTTTTGGACATAGTAAGAGAGGATCAGGAGCATGTCAAGGTTAATGATAATTTTGTGGAGGAAGTTAAGCAGAAGAATGAACAGACTTGAAAATCAAATGGAGGAGCTTAGAGGACTGGTAGCCAAAGCAGAGGTGAAAATTAGCATGGCCTATTCAAGAGACAATCAGTGCTGATTTGCAAGCTCTGAAGAGAATACCAGGACCATTTCATACATTTAACAAAATGTTTTTTGGAAAGAACATCAGTGAACCAGTTTGGATGAGAACCAAGTCTACGTTTTGTCTGAAATGATTGAAATAGAGCAAATCTGGGCATCAACAATTTTGAATTTTAGATCTGGTATCGTTTGGCTCAAATGACACTCTGCAGTAGAGGAAGCTGAAGTGTCAAGAGGGAATTGAGCTGCCCTGTGTCACTCAGGGTAACAAGGCTGAGCTAAATCCCAGGCTCCAGTTCTCAATCCACTGACAGCTCCGCTGCACCACACGGCCCTCCCCACACGGAATCTAAGCAGCACTGATAACATTCTTGGCTTGGGGACTGGCAAAAGAAGACATGTGACTGGAACTGTCCCTGATGTAAAGATTTAAATGAGCCTGTAGACAGTTCTTAGTAAGGGCAGATCACTTTTACCAGATCATTTCATAGTCTGTACCAAGGTTAGTAACTCGTGGGACTAACCATTTAATCTTTTGCAGGAACAGCAACTCTAAGGCACACATGTAGCCTCTGTCATTTCGTGCATAGAACAGGTGTTACTATCTAGACCCTTCAGTTTCTCCTATTAGCTCTGAGTGGTAAAAGAAGGCTTCTAATTAGAGCCCTCAGGAAATTAGCTTCATTCAGTTGGAATTGGCATGTGAGATGAAACCCATTTGCCATTTCTGCTCTATTGTCTGGTGTGGAAGTTGGAAATATTTATCTGATAATCTCCACACAAATTAATTCTCATGTGTGTCACCATCCCCAGCCTCTGCAACCTGCCACCTAGGAAATCTATGTGAATGGCAAAGTGAAATCCACACACAGGCCCACAATACCCCATGTGATAGAAAGCCATCACACATCTACTAAATGGGAATTCCCAAAGGGCTGCTCACTTTTGTAGAAAATAAAAGTGATGATTGGAAAGTGCTTAGTACTATAACTTCTCCACAGCGAGCCATCTAAAAATCTTAGCTCCTTGTTCTGCCTGACACAGAGATTTGTCCGTCCTCCTATTTAGACTTTTCCCCTGTGTAGAGTTGTGCTGATTTTGCTTCTGCCTCTTTGCCTTAAGTTTTACATTTTTTCTGGGTTGTTTTCTCTTTTTTCTTTCTTTTTTCTTTTTATTTATATATCTCTTTATTTTCAAGAAGAAAAATGTAATCGTTTTTCACATAAGGCAAGGCATCAGACTATTTGAAAAATCTTAAATCATGGTATCTTGTCGATGGTGCAGATTTAGTATTTCATGAATGTTTGATTGGGTGGATGCTTATAGGGATAGAGATTTTTAAAAAGGCTCTTTAAAAGCATTATTGTTTGTCTCCTTCTTCACCCTAAGATCAAACATGTGCATAAAGCAAACTTAGAGAGGAATCTTGACAGTGAGACCCCCTTTCCTCTTCTCTCCGGCCCATTTTCTCGCTTCTCCTGGTTCCTAATCCCCTACCTTCTCTGTTATGTTCATTCATTCACACACTCTCTCTTTTTACTCCTTCTTAGTCTCTCTTCTTCTCTCCTCCCTTGATTCTATTTTGCTCTCTCTTCTCCTTTCTTCATTCCTTCTTCCTGGACCTCCCCTGTCTACCACCTCAGGGGCTGTTCTTTGGTGCCTACCATTTCCCTCAGGGCTTGATTAAATTCATATGTAAATTCTCCCTGTGATGCATTCTTTCTCTTATATTCCAGCAGTCACATCTAAATGTGATGAGAGAGACTTGGAAAGAGAGAATAGACTGTTGGAAGAAGCCAGACAAGCCTAGGAAAGCCACATGGGGAAGAGGAGGTGTAGGAACGGGAGTCCTTGTCTTGTGTTTCCTTCACTTCTTCCCCTTTAACCGCCGCTCTTAGTCACAAGTGTGGGTCACTACTATGATTCATCAGTGTTATTGTCCCTGGCCTCTTCTGACCAAAGCCAGGAAAGAGTCTTTAAAAAAACTAAAATGAGGATTAGATTCCAGTCTTTGGCAAGGCTGACCTTGCAAATTAGCCAGGCGAACATATTTATATTTTAATTTAGAGAGCCCTGGACAGGGGTATCTGTCCCCAAATCCAACATTATAGCCAGTCTTTTTTACCAGCGCTGTTTATTACTTTAGATGGAAAGCTCTTTTTTGGTCTCTATAGGAAGCTGCAAATAACAGATCGTTAAATATTAGCTTCATGTATGCTTGTTATTAGCTAAACTCCTTAGCTCACTGTCCTGAGAGAGAGATAGGGGGAGAGGGTGTGTGGAGAGAAACTCTAGCTATGCGTTTTGGAGCAGGAAACGATACCTTTAGAACTAGATATGGAAGCTGACATGAAAGTGGCTAACACTATGGACTGACTTTACTAGCTTCAAAATGATTAGTCCTGCAACTAGCCAGCATAATAGAATTACAAATCTGTATAGACAGAGGTGTGCCCAAAAGCTAGGTTACAGCCAGGCTTACGTATGTGAATAATTATTTGGAAGAGATTCAACACAGAATGTTTAAATATTGGACTCAGTCTCCCATCTTCTTCTTCCTACCCCTGAAGAACAAGAATAGATAAAAAAGTAGAAGTCCATGACTGCAAATTAGCTGTTGAGGTGGTTCTCTTGCTGGAGTGATTTTCAAAGGAGATTGTACTTGAGGGAGACGGAGTCAAGACATTAATGCTAAATATGTCATTTTGACCATTTACTGAAATTCAACTCTCTGGAACTTTAGGCTGTCAATTAGTGTGGAACTCACTGGGATCATTAGCCCAAGAGAGGGATATTTTTATTGGGAGTAAGGAACAGCTATTCTTCGCTTACTATGGTATCTGTGTGAGAGTTCTTATTGGTCAAAAATCTCTCAAGTCATTGATTTCTTGAAATGTCAGTTATATGCAGTGATATGTTTTGCAAACTTTTGGAATCTGGCAACTGTCATAGTGCTCTTTGCTCAATGGTTTTGAATATAATATGATGATGAAAGTAGCCAAATTCTCTTCTGGGGCAATGATCAAAAAGATAGGTTTGGGGTGGGGGAAGGAAGCTATAGAAAAAAGTAAACCTCAAGATATCAACTACTAGCAAATATTATGGTTGGGTCTGAAGTTTGTTTGCTGATGCAAAGGCCACAGAATATAGAATACAGAATACAGAAGCCTGGTGCTTCAGTCACAGAAAGGGATCTAATTGCATGTTCTCCAAGTGGATTTCTACTCATTTGAGTGACTAGTGTTAGATAGTTCTCAGCTTGGTACAGTGAAAGGCACTCAGGGCTTGTAGTCAGCAAGGCTGAGGTCTGCAGGAGGATTGCCAGAACTGGCCTTGTGAGCTCATTGTAGTTCCTCCCCTCTCTGGGACACAGCTTTTCAGAGAATAAGATCAAGATAATGATGTTTGATCTCTGCCACACAGGGTGTTTTAAAGCAATGTAAGTTAAGAGATGGGGAAATAATGGACCAAAGTTACAGTTCTGTGCATGTGTTTATAATGTGTAGCCAATTCTAAGCATCAGAAATGTTATAGAAAATGGTGCCAGTAAAACCCACAAAGATCAGAAGTCCAAGTACCAGGAACAATCTGCTGAATACAAATGGTTTCCTTTTCATATTTTCTTTTACTATATTTCAGGTAGTCCTGAGGCTATATCTTCTGTAATGTTTCTATTCCATCTACATGGTTCCAGAAGTGATTTCCCAAAACTGCTGATCCATAGGTAGTTCAGTCTTGGACATGAGACCAGGCTTAGGAATCATCGCCAAGTTATTTAAACACGGGAAAGAAGAATATCTCAAAGCCCACTCATGTACTTCACTTTCATGCGTTTCTCCTAGGAATTGCCTACAAAAGGAAATAGATGTGCTAAACTCTTCCTTAATGTAACCTATGAATGAGGATGTTTAGGGCAATTGAAGACAGAATAAACAACATGATGCAAAGAAATTGTGGATTTTCTTCTAAGTGTTGTCAGTTCATGTCAAGATGTCATTACAAGATGGGATTTAATGTGCAAGAGGTTTTTGGAGACACTCCTGTAAATGATAAACAGGAAGAGCAGGTGACGTTTGGGATGACCTCAGACCATGATGCAGGTCTGACATCTATGGATGGACAGAAGGAAGAAAGGAGTATTATATAGGAAAAGACATGAATTTCAGTGCAGTTCTAAGAGTCTCAGCTAGGCTTATGTCGAGTCCCTGAACAAAGTCCATTAGAGTGTCCTTCACTGGGCAGAAGTGGCTCTAATACCTCTACTGTGCTCAGTGGCCTCTGTGTAAATGCCATGGTGGCTTCAAAAGAGTGGCAGCTGGAGGCTGTCTGTCCATATTGTTGTTTACAGCAGCTTCTTCTAATGGGAGATCTGAGTAAGGACCTCCATAATCACCACAGATGTTACTGATACCTCCCATTCTGCACCTCTGGGCCCTGTGTTGTCACTTCCATGCACCTCTAGTGCCCTTGCTCGGTGCTCAGGCTATCTACCTATTCAGTTACCCAATAGACTGAACATTGACCAAATACTCTAGGCTGGATTTTTGCCAAATGTCAGACACTGTGCTAATTGCTACATGGATAATACCATCTTATCCTTACCACAACCTCCCAGTGGAATTACTATGAAAATCTTCATTTAGCAGATAAAACTCGCAGGATAAATAACTTGTTCAGAGCCACATAACCGTAAGTGGAGGTACTTCCATTCAAACCCGGGCTGGCCCGGTCCCTTTACTGCTCTGTTGCACTTCCGCCCATTCAGTGCACGTCTCTCAAGCATCTCTGGTAGTGCGGGTACCATACTAGGTTCTGGGGATTTTGTGATTCTCTGGTGGACCGTTGCTCTCAAGGAGTTTATTCTGGAGATAGAACTGAGATCTAAATAAAAAATTTATAATGTAGCTCAGTGTGAGAAATGCCCAGAAGACTGAGATAAACTAGGATTCAGCCTTGAATGATAAGAGGAGATACAACTGATTAAAAGGAGAAAAATCTACATAGATCAAAGAGAATTTGCCAAGTCATTATCATGCCAGAGAGAATCCATGGTCCTTTCATTTCTTCAGACGTCTTTCCGTTCAGTTCAGTGTTGTAACCAAGCTCTGCTATTCTAAGATAAGATCTGGTTGCCTGTCAAGCTTATGTTTATTAAAACAGCCATTTAAAACCATTATGTTGCATGGAGATCAGTTAGTTCAAGTAATTACTACAAATAAAGTCTGGACATTTCTGAAAGCTTTACTATTTCTATAAATTGGGATGCATTCAAGGTGAATCCATTATAGAGTAGTCTGTATATAGTCTGACTATTTTTCATGAGTGAGAGAGAAAGAGTTACGACTAACACCCTAGGAGTTGCAGTGGGGAGTGTCTCCCACTTCCCTACATGGTAACATCTGCTGTATGTAGATCAATGGGATGAAATGGTAGAAGACCACTGCAGTAAAGAGTTAAAAACCATGTGAACACAAAACACGCATATAAAAGTAGAAAAAGACTAAATGGAAAGCAACACAATCAACCCATGATGGTGAGTGTCTCTGAATAAATGACAGAGAAGGGACCGGGACCTAGAATGGGGAAAGAGAGGACTTTAATGCTAAACAAGTATGTTAACAAACAGCAATTCTGACTTGGGATCCATGTTTGTTGTGTTATTTCTTATATTCTTTGGTGTTTTCTGGATTTTCCAATATAAAATGACTTTCTAAAATATTAATGGAAAGAGGGAAAATGCACGAAGCCCATATGAATAAGGGATGAAGATGAGGTTCACAAGACTGGACCAACCCTGGGAAAATGGACCAATTCACCTTGTGATTAAAAAATAATAATGATGAATCTATCTGTGAAAGAAAGTTTCATAGACCTATATAAAAAAAAGAATACAGTTAAAATTGGTGAAATCTGAAAAAGAAAGATACATAGTTTAGTTTATTATATTGTACCAGAGTCATTTTCTGGTTTTGACCACGTATTGTGGTCACATAAGATGTTCTCACTGAGGGGAGCTGGGTGAATGAACACAGGAACTCACTGTGCTAGTTTTGCAATTTCTTGTGGGTTTAATATTTTTCAATGAAAAAGTTTAAAAATGGTAATGATGGGATAAAATGTTATTCACTTACAAGAGATTCCTATTCTCAAAGAAGATGGCTGTCATCAGTGCACCTTTGCTAAAGAGCACAACTCTCCATCAGTGGCAATCCAGGCATGGGATAGGATCTTCTAGGACAGCCCACAGATCTCGTTGCATGGGTTTTAGCCACCCATCTCCAATTCTAGGCCCCATTATTATTAAAGCACTTATAGTACATGTATTTACTCACTTGTTCTTAAACACACTTAAATCTTCATGAGTAGTCCGTCCAACAGATACCTTCTACAACTCATAAAAATAATTTTTCTGCAGTTAATTTGATTTTATGATTGACTGATGTGTCTTAGATTGTGGTGGTTGTGGAATAAAAGAAGGCTCACCATTTGTCATTAGTTGGAACAAATTACAGGAAGAAGAATACACAGACTGCTACTGACGGCTTCATGCTGCCAGCCTTATATGAAAACCCAGGGATGTTTCTGCATGTAGATTGAGGTGAAGGTGTTTGATAGTCAGGGCTTTAAAGAGCGGTGGCTACAAGATGAGCCCCCACCTGTTTCAAGGCTCCTTTCATGGATTTTTCCTTCAGATTAACCTCAGTTAAAATGTAAATTGTACCTAGGGAGTACTAATTGATTCATTTATACATATTTATGATATGCTAGCCAAGAACAAAGTCTGGAAGCAATATAACTCCCTCTTGCAATGGGCAATGTTAAGATCTTAGCGTTGTCACTGCCTCATCATGAAGTAATTTTTTAAATCTATTTCAAGTAACAAGCAATTATTGGCAGCATAGGACATCCAGCAGTTAACGGGAATGGTAGAAAGAAGATAAGAGTTGATATTGGAACTCTCGTAGATAAAGATTTTGAGGGGAACAGAGATAGAATTGGCAGAATGTTGATAATTATTGGGATTGCGTAATGGGTACATGGAGAGCTATTATTATAACATATTGCCATGTTTTCTGTTTTGTTTATATATGTGACATTTCCTACAGAAAAAAAGTTAAAGAAAAAAATAAGTAATTCTTTATCCTGCTATATTTTGAATGGCTACTAGATGCTATAGTAATTTTCAAAAAAGGTAAAATTATGACTCTCATATTTATAAAAATGACCACATGCTCTTATGGCTTGAATTACGTCCCATCAAAAGATGTGTTGAAGTCCTCACCCCTGGTAACTGTGAATGTTACCTTATTTGGAAAAAGAGCCTTTGCAGATAGAATCAAGTTAAGATGAGGTTATTAGGGCAGTCCCTAATCCAATATGACTAGTGTCCTTTTAGGAAGAGGAAATTTTAGACACAATGAAGATGCCATGTGAAGACACAGATACATAGACACAGAGGGAAGCTGGCCATGTGACTTTGGAGGAAGGAATTGGAGTGATGCTGCCACAGCCAAGGAGTGCCTGGGGCTGCCAGAGGTAGAAGAGGTGAAGAAGAATCCTTCCCTGGAGGCTTCTGAGGGAACGTGGCCCTGCCAACATCTTGATTTAGGACTTCTGTCCTCCAGAACTATGAGAGAATAAATTTCTGTTGTTATAAGCCACTCATGCTTTCGTACTTTGTTATAGCAGCCCTAGGAAACTAATTCGCATGTTAAAGATATTATTTATGTTATTAATGTGGAAACTGGTAAGGTGTTATGACCAATTTAAAGAAGTCAAAAAAGTACAAATTTATATAAAGTAAAGAAATGTTGAAGTGAACGTGCAAATGAAGTAAAAATTAGCTTCTTCCACAGAGGGGCAGGCAACTCTACTGGAAGAACATCATTTGCCTGTGCATAGACAAAAATTATTTGTCATTGCTATAAGTTCAACTACAGTTTATAGAGTTGAAACACCTTAAGGGGTGCCTTCTAGACCATCGGTCCCCAACGTTTTTGGCACCAGGAACTAGTGCTCCTATGAGAATCTAATGCCTGATGACCTGAGGAAGAGCTGAGGCGATGATGCTCACTCACTGGCCCACCACTCACCTCCTGCTGTGCAGCCTGGTTCCTAACAGGTTGGGGACCCTTGCTCAAGACCATGAGCTGTTTTTGAATGAACCACAATCTTTTTTCTTGTAAGACTAAAAAAATGTTTTTTAACCTTCAATACATTTTAAAAATGAAGAAAAGAAAACAAAAATAATAGAAATCAGACTTAAGACACTTTACTTACTGAATATGCAATATTTCAGAAAGTTAATTAACCACTCTGTGCCTCTCTTTCTTCATTTGTAAAATGGGAATAATACTAATAATGCTGGCTATTACGTTTGTAGTGAGGGTTAAATGAGATAATATATGCAAAGTACATGACAATGAGTGACTCATAGTATTCAATAAATAACTTTCATTTTTGCTATTATTAGTTTAGAGAATGTTGGGAGAATTACCTGAGAGATTCAATAAAAGCTCTGTACATTGTCAACTATTATGCAACTGCGGCTTAACTCCACAATCAAATTACTAATGTAAGACTTCTTTTAAAATGAAAGTAAGGTGGAAAAATTATGGCTATAGTAGGATTATGTCTGTGAAAGCAGGGCTAGGAGAGAGACCCAGGAGTGAAGAGAAAAAGCGAGCAAGATTAGGGACAGGGTGGAAGGAGGCAGGGCAGAGAGATTTGGACCAAGGTCAATTGATGGTTGCTCCACAATTGTGCTAAGTGCTGACCCTTCTCCAAATCCTTTGCTTGGTGTGATGACTGTTGTTATAGATGTAAAACCCACTAATGACTCAGCTTTTAAACCTTCCTAATAGTTTTACAGGGAGTCCTTTAATCAACTCCAACTCCATTCATTTCACCCCAAGACCTCTCTTCACAGGGTGAGCAGAGAAGTTGGGGGTGGGGGATATTATTCAGATACACAAGAGAAATAAAATTAAGGCACATTCTTGCTTGGTTGCCTGTGCCATCCCATTTGTGAGGTCAGCCTGGTCTCTTTATTTCATTCAGAAAGCATTTTTGACAAAAAAGCAGTTACCACCAGTTTGCCTTTCCAGTTGTGCTTCAAAGCCATGTTTGTGTCATTTGCTTTGGGCCTGAAATTGTTCCTCTGATATCCTCCCTGAGGCAGTTTACAGACATTCTACAAAGAAATTAATTAAGTAGATTTTCCATTTGCACAGTTCTAATGAATAAATGATGTTCGTGTTTGTTTATCTGCTTTCTAATTATAACACAATTCAAAACATCTTGGTTTTCTGCAGCCAGACAATGTTATTGTCATGGTGGTGTTATTGCACTCTCATGGTGCAAGTAATGTTATTTTTTTAGATAGGTGCCAGGTGCAGTAGTCCATATTTACTATAGTGCGATCTGTACATTTTTTCTCTTTTCCTGTATTGCTTATCTGTACAAGAGCAGAAAGTTAAATATAATGTTCTGCTTTAAAGAGCCTGGGCGGATTTCACAGGCAGCCTGAGGATTTGTGGTCTGGTGCGGGGATCAGGCCTGTCTGATGCAGTTCATGCTAACAGATAGAAGCCAAGGCTAGGAACCTAGGCAGCAGGACCAAATCTCACTATTCCAAGCAGCCACCAGGCCAGGGATTGATAGATGCAGTCCTGGAAAGGAGGCAGATGTCTGAGGCTCAAAGGCCAGCAGGTCAGAAGCTCTGGAAGAGCAGCACACAGGAAGGAAAACTTGGGATAGGAGATGGAGTCTCTGCTTTCTCTGTTCAAGAGTTTTTGAGGTAGGCAGTCCAGATCCTAGGCATCTGCTATAGCCAGAGTTCAGAGGTCTGCAGAGGAATTCTGCCTTTGCCGAAGTGTGAGCAGAAGTGCCAGGTCTCTCATCTCTGTCCTCTTAGAGTGTAGGGCAGCATTGATATGCACTTTTGTCCTTGGCCAAGGAAGTATTGTGGTCTGTAACTCTGACCTCAGATAGGCATTTGAGTACCACTTACTTTAACAACTTATGGGCCTCCCATGGTGTGTCACCCATGGGACCAGGTGCTTAGATCACACTCCTGCACCCAGGAATTTACAGTCTAAAATCCAGAGTGGCTTTGGGAGACTGCTGGCCTTAACTAATTACCTGCCTGCCTGGAAGGGGTGTATCCTGGCCTGCCTTAAGGTCAGATGCTGTGGATATTATTGCTTACCGAGTACTGAGATCACATTCCTTTTCTCCATATGTACACCCTATAACTCCAGGAGTGAAGGGTGGTGGTATAGAAATACTCACTGTCCATCTTAATTTTTAAGTTTTGTAACCCATACTAAAAAAAACAATGTGGTCTAGAAGAAAGAGGATTTTGAGATAGAGCAATCTGGAATATGTATCCCAAATCTTTCCTTTCCTACTTGTGGGATGCTGGTCAGAAGACTTGACCTCCCTGGTCTCCATATCCTGCTCTGTACCTGGAGAGGTACTCCTGGGTTCTTCTGATGGAAATTGTAGCATTTAAGTTCTTGGGTGGTGCCTGGAGCTTAATAAATGGCAATATGCAGACTTGTGGGGGAGGATCAATACGGTGTAGTCACCGAGGATCTGGGGGACTTTGGTTCTGTGATTTCTGCTTTGAAATCTCCCTTCTCACTTTTCCCCAAACTGAGCTCCTGTGCAACTTTCTCCAAGCATCATAATCACCCTTTATCCTCACAACTAAAGTCCTTTTGTGTTTGCTTCCGATCTCATGTTTTACTTCTCAGGGATTTTCCTTCAGTGGACATTTTCATTCCTCCTATGTTATTTCCTGTTCTGTTCTTTGATGACTTTTTTTTTTTTTTTTTGGCCTGCACTCTCCTAGGCCCGGGATCAGTGATTTTCATACTCTTATTTTCTTTCACTCTGTTGATTAAAGTGTACATTGGCCACATACCGTGTTTATGACTGAGGTCACTACTTAGGTGGTAATAAAGTCTAATATAATTGGCTTTATTGCTTCTGCTTGACCACTCCACTGGACAAAGGGTCAGTCTAACACATAGGTACATGTTAATTATATTAAAGTGGTGGCACACCACTTCTGCTTCCTCATGACTTCCTCCCACCGTGTTTATTTTCTCTTTACTTAAGTAGACCTTCCTTTCTGGAAGGATGTACTCTAAGAACAACAAATACTGAATGTCTGCTCGTGCCAGGAATTGTGTTCCCTTCTGGAGTTACAGAGAAGTGAAAGTATGTCCCTCGTCCTTAAGAAGCTTGTAGTTTACCGAAGGAGACCAAGAATCACACAGAGATTATCTTAGTCTATCTGGGCTGCTGCAACAGAATACCACAAACTGGGCGGTTTGTAAACAACAGAAATCTATTTCTCACAGTTCTGCAGGCTAGGAAGTCCAAGATCAAAGCCCCAGCAGATTCCATGTCTGCTGAGGCCCTCTTCTTGGTTCACAGCCAGTAATCTCTTTGCCCTGTCCTCACATGGTGGGAGAAGGGGCAAGGGAGTTCTTTAGCTTCTTCTTATGAGGCCACTAATCCCACTCCCAAAGCTTCTGCCCTTATGACCTAAGCACCTCCCAAAAGCCCCACCTCCAAGTACCATCACATCAGAGGTTGTTTTAACATATTTTTAGGGAGACACAAACATTCAGTTTATAGCAGGGAATTAACATATAATCTGATCTATGTTCTGATAAGGCTGAATATAGGTATTTTGAGAAATTTACCCTATCCCGAGAGAGTAAGGTAAAAGGAAGGTTTGTTTCACTCCACACTGAGTCAGATTGATAGAGAGGAGTTTTGTTCTGAGACAGACTGCTATAGGCAAGTTATGGGCAACTGAATTTTGACTTAGTATAAAGATGAACTTTAAGTCTGTCAGAGTTGCTCAAATATAGAAGAAACTATTTCGGGAAGTGGTGAGTTCCCTGTCAAAGGAGATAATAAAATATTTGATGAGAACATTTTAAGAAGATTTATGAACTAAAAATGAATTAGCAAGGTGATCTTTAAATTCTCCTTGAATTCCTGAGAGACTGAGATTCACTGTGCTTGCCTGTAATGGGAAAGTTCCTTGGAGAAATGGGGCCCTGTGGTCCTATTAACTATAAGATGCTAGTTAAGCAAAGAACAGTAGGGAGGCATTCAGAGGTGATGGGACAGAATGAGCTAGGAGCTTAGACCCTGAGCGATACTCAGATCTAGGACCTTGCATATGGGAATCTGCGGGGTGGATTTTGGAACACCCAGATCTCCTGCCTTGAACCTTTCTAAGTACTCTAGCCATTCAGATAAACTAGGGCACTTCCGTTGGAGTTCTTTTTGTTTTCTGACACTTGAACATTTCATTCCTGGATTGTTGGACAACAAAAGACTGTGAGGACAGTACCCCAGGCTCTGGAGTCTCATGCTGTTTTTCTGGGACACATGTTCCACTCCGATATGACTTGTTAAGGAGAAGGAATTAGTTGTGAGAGCTACAGGCCACTTCTGATGGCATATGGGCAGCATCAAAGTTAGTTTTGTGTCAGCCTTATGAAGGAGAGGATTAAGTGTGGAAAATACAGAAAAAAAAATATGAGATTCCACCTAGCACCCTGGAAGAGTGCCAGACCTTCAATCCTTGAACTCTATTAAAATGCATTAGTAAAAAAAAATGCATTAGTGTCACACTGCAGAAAGGGACTAAACAATCAATTCACCCAGTGTCATCAGAGTGTCCTTAGAAAGACCTGAATCCGAATGACTCCTTTGCTTAAAATTATTGTTTTCCCTGATCACCTTCAATATGAACGTTAAAGTCCTCAGTGTGGACAATAAGTCAGTTAACAACTCTAGAGTCCTATTGCTTGGGGACATATGCTATTGTTGGACCAGTTATACAGCCTCTCTGTGTCTCAGTTTCCACATATACTAAATGACAGTGGTTGTAATAGCACCCAGCTCATCAAACTGTTATGAAGACCAAATGTGTCAACATATAAATCAGCCATGTAGAACATGCCTGGCTTTCAAATGTTATCAGTAGAGAGTTTCTGCTCCACCCACCCACTCGCTGTGAACTTCTTGAAAACAGGGATCCTGTACTTTGTGTGGGCATCTCAGTACCCATTCCATGCAGGCTGATGTACAATATGCTTGAGGCTTAGAGGCACAGGCTCTACAGTTGGACGGCTTGAGTTTATAGTCCGGTTCTATCAGTGGACATCAGCACACTGCTTAACTTCCTAATCCTTGGTTCTCTCGTCTGTGATATAAGGAGAATAAATGTGATAATACATGCAAAGCATTTAATTAAGCACAGAGCCTGGCATGAAAATTGTTAGCTAATATTAACATTAGAGATCAATAAATGCTTGCATAATAAATATTCAAAATGCTGTTGGAAAATAGTGTGTCCACTTTCTTTTTACCTCTCTCCCTCGCTGCCATGGTGGCCAGTCAGTTCCCTTCACCTGAGTTTCCATGTCACATATCTAGGGATGATGTGAGCAAATGCTTACTTCCTGGGAGGACTAGGAAGATAGATGTTCCTGTTTATAAAGTTGCACTGAGCGACCTGAGGAAAACTGCAAATGAAAAGTATTGTTCTCATCATGATTATTAATTGATCCCCCAACCACTCATCAGGTGGAATATGACTGATCCACAGGCCTCGGAGGAAGATTTATCACTTGCCTCCCTAAACCTATGGATGTGCCTTTCATTAAATGCAATTATCTCCCAGCAAATGCATCTCAAGTCCACTGCCTCTTACTCAAAGAAATCATTAAACCTCTTTGCAGCAAGGAGCCGTCAAAAGCCACCTGATGAAAAATGGCCATAGATTGGTATTTGGGTTTAATTACACAATATCTGCTCTTGAGAGTTTCGAGGATGCTGTTCTGTTCTCTTCGTTGCCTCAGCTTATTTATTATTCTCAGTTGCTGGTCTCTGGAATACCCTGTGCATCTGAGATACTGTCCTGAACTGCCACAACGGCCATAGAGCAACAGAGTGCCATCGCATAGCCCCTCAGGTACCCCATCAAGATGAACTACAGTTAACAAAGCCTCATTCTCCAGCGGCCCAATCTTTGATTCCATGTGCTGATGCTGAATGGATGTGAAAGCTGTCTGTGTACTGTGACTTAACGTGCAGGTGTCCTTCCTCAGTGAGTGTTCCCCAGGGTTTTACTCCATATTTATTCACAAGCCAGATGAGCATTAGCAAAGGGCAGTGAAATGTCTTCTTAAGTAATTTTGGGTAGGAGATAGATTTCATATCACATAAAATATATTCTTCTATTCCCCTTTCAAGAAGAAGCTGGCAATAAAAACAAGAAGTAGAAACATCAAAACTAAGGCAGCACCAAGTGTGATTTGAAACCGCTTGGGGGAGGGATCACATGATTGCAGTGAAAAGTTCTATTTTGCCAAATACTTGAGTGAAAGAAATCACTTCCAAAGACCCAAGAACTACTCAAACATTACATTTTGCTTGATGAAGAGAATTTAGATTTAAAAATGTATCAGAATGGTACTTAAAGCAGTCAATCTCTAATTTAGTAGCGTTAACAATTGTATGAAGTATTTAGGGCGAGGAGTCTCACCTCCAGTTGACAGATGAGGAGACTGAAGCCAAAAACATCCTGCTCCCGACGTTCTTTCCACTCGATGATGATGATTCTTTATTTTTGCACCACATAGTTTTTTAGCTTTAACTCAAGTATTTCATACTTATAAAAATATTAGAAATCTTGATGTATATGGACAAAATGAGACAGTAGTGATGTTAACCCAGCAAATTATGGATCTATGCACCAAGCAAATAACAAAAATTTGAATGAGAAGTTGAAATTGTAAGACGTAAAAGAGTTCTAATGGGACTCCCAGGAGAGGCATCGCGAATGTCCCTTAGATTCACCTGGTAAAGAAACAGCCTCCTCCTCAACAATCCCAGAGGGATCCATAGGACTTGTGAGTTTATGAAAATTTAAAAAATTAAGAAGTGAAACCCATACTATGTAAGTTACTAATGACTAACAAGTACATGTACAAGGAAGCGATACCTTATCACAACAGTATACTTCTGGAGCTGTTCACCAATCATTACTTTCTAAATCATCACTAGAACACTTGCAGAGCAATGTAGAGGAACTTTTATTCCTGTTTGGGACCAAGCAATCTCTTATTCTCCATTTGTCCTGACTCTTTTTATCTGACTCCCATTGTTATTTCTAAATTTAACTCTCATCACTTATTAATCCAGGAAGGTTTGTCTCCCTATCTGCAGTTGATCAATAGTCCTGAGATATTTTTCCTTAACCACACAGTCTTTGTTAACTGCATTACTATTGTTTTATTCATTTGTTTCTCAGTCATTCCTTCACTCATCCTAAAAATATTTTTAGAATACATACTCCATGTCAGGGTTTTCTATGCTTGGCACTATGAACATTTTGAGCTAAATAATTCTTTGTTGTGGGAGACTTTGCATTTTAGGATGTGTAGCAGCATCACTTGCCTTTACCCATTAGATGTCAGTAACACTTCTCTCAGCTGTGACAATGAAAGATGTCTTCAGACATTGCCAAGTATCCCCTGGGGGACAAAATCACCCCTGGTTAAAAGCCACTGATCTGTGCCAATCACCCTTCTAGGCACTGTGGATACAGGAATGAACACGATTTCAAAATTGTACAAGTGCATACATTATATAATGTTGACATAAGAAAATCTCCTTGGTTACTATCCTAAGTTTCTTGCCTGAGATGAATGATCTATGTAAAAGCATCTGCACGCAAGGAAGATATTTACAGACCCACAAGACTGTAGATGGCAGCAAAATACATTCCTGAGTTGAATTCTCCCTAGAAGATCCTTCTTGTCTACCCTCAAAGCATTCTTTCTCCATAGTCATTCATGCATTCATCCATTCATCGAACAAGTATTTATTGATATTCCACTGGGTCTCAAGCATGTTGTTATATTTGATTCCTTTTCTCACTCTGATTAGTGTTACCCATAAACCTCCATCACTAGCCACTACTGGGAGAGATTAAAAGCTATTCATTTACAGCATCATGCTGCCTCCCAGTGCATTTCTGTTAAACTACCCTGTGCTCAGTCTATAGAGAATACTATCTAGGGATTCACTATCCAATTAAGCAAGAAATTAGTGCCTATCCTTTGGGCATACTCAAAGGAAAGTGATGGGATGTGTCCTTCATTTGACCATGCACCATTTTGGAGGTTGGGGCATCTTGTTTCAGAAGCACTGGGAGCACTTTCCCAGCAGATCGAGGTCTACAAGAGAGAGTGCTGTTGTCCATGGTAGTTGCCATAAAGGCCCATAGTTGTTGATGTCAAATGTATATAACTTTAGATAAAAGGTTTCTTTTTTCCTCCAAAATTCTTCATTTGCAACTCACATGCTCTAACCTTGGTCTTAGTTGCTGTGGTGGATTAAGGTTTCTGCAATTTCTTTGCCACTTTGTCTGTTGAAAAGTGGAGTCTGCCCCGATCTCCTGTTGAATCTCTTGGTTTGTACTGATAGATTGTGGCAGATGTAAGTTGCGTACTTTCCAAGGTCAGACCCGAAGAAATTTTTAGCTGCTACTTTCACTGCTTTGGGATACTTCCTCTCAGAATCCAGCTTACATGCAAGAAAACGTCAAGTCATACAAAGGAGAGCTGAGGCTCTCCGATTGACAGTCCTAGCCGAATCCTCAGACAACAGTGAGCCCCATCTGACAGCCGTGTGAGTGAGGCCATTTTGGATCCTCCATTATACTAGGGCCCTAGTGAATGCATACCATGTGGAACACAGATGAACTGTCCTTGCTAAGCTGTAACCAAGTTGCAGAATTGCAAACAAATTAATAATGATTTTTGTGGTAAGCCACAAAATTGTGAGGTGGATCGTTACTCATGAATTGATTCAACAGTTGCTCCTGAAAATTTCTTTCCTCCGAATTCTACTTTCTTATTAGGAAAGTAGATACCTATTGGCCCAGTTAACTGTGCCAGGTATGGGGGTTTAAATTTAGCTTCTCAGTTCAATGAATTTTCTTGCCTTGAGGAGAGAAATAGTCTCTAGTACTATCCAGATCACTCCTCCTTGCTCTAGATTTAGGACACCAAACCCTCACTTAAACTGATTAACCAAAAAGAGTGATTTTTCTAATTATAAAACCAATTAATAATAAAAATAGTAAAAAAAAAGAAAGTAAAAGAAAAGAGAGCAGTCTCTTGTTTTTAATCACAGATATGTTGCCAGTGTGGGTTACAGGCTCGAGATAGAAATGCCAAATGGATAAAAATACTCCTGTTGGGAATTGGGGTGCTACCCAGGGATGTCAGGATCAAGAGCCAACCACTCACCAGTCATGATAAACTCCTGTATGACTTCCTTTCAGCCTTTCTCACAATATGCTGCTTGTAAATCATTTTGAGAAGGCTCTGAATCCCTAGCTTTTAGCAAAGTCCTGTTGCGTTGCTGTGTATGCTTTTCTTCTATGAAATATTTACTGGTCAACCTGAGCCCTTTGCAGAAGACTAATGCATTCCCTCTCCTGTTTTATTGGCAGTCTTCTGTATTAGAGTCTGTTATACCATGTGGTGGACTTCTCAGCCCTTACCCCTCCTCCCCCCACACCCAATCCTGTTATGATGTTCATTTGTCACATGTAGTGCTGTGGTTCAGTAGAGAAACACAATTGATATGCCGTCAAATTGCTCCTGACAGAGTGGTTTTAAAAGCTTTTAGAGTGGATGTACAGGGGGAAGTTTTGTCTTCATGGAGTCAGGGTGGCTCATCTGTCTATATTACATGTCTAACAGTTACACTGAACAAGAATGACACTTTAAATAAGAGTAAGTACAGCTTAACTTTTTAATGTCATTCTTCAGAGCCAAGGATTTGATTTTTTTGTTGTTGTTTATGTACATAGTTCAATTTATAATATAGGCTTTCTTTCTTTCTCCCCTCTTTCTTCCATTGCTGATATCTAAATGTCTCTGTTTTCACTTTAATTGGTAGAATATTCTTTTTTTGCGATGTTAAGAGATTTTATTTCATAAAAGACATTGCCAACTTTCTTTCTGCTCAGATTTAAAGGTAGCCAGTCTTGTCTGGATGCAGGGATCTATAAAAGGTGGCATCAGCAGCATCAGAAAAGACTATAGAGAGAAGTTAGGGAAGGGGATCATCTTGTGAAACACAAGGAACTGGATATTAAAGGTCAGCCATCAGGTTTGCAAGAGAAACCTAGAAAACACAAATGTCGGTGATCATGGATCCAGGTGGCATGATCCAACTCTTCCAAAGAATCAACTGTCAGGAGATCTCCAGGCACAAAATGCAACAGGTGCTCCCACATCCCGATGAATAGTCCTGGAATGAGGCTGTGTAGGTGGGAGAGCTGGGGAGCAGCACCAGAAGCAGAGTGTGGGCCTTACCACCCAGGCAACTTGTTACTGTCACAAGCTTTTCTTTTGTGAAATTTAGTTCTGGGTGAGCGTGGTTTGCCCAGGCTCTTTGCCAAGTGTTAGTTCTGTTTCTCTGAGATTATGAAAGTTTGTGAAGAAGGTATGCTGTAGAGACCATAGTTCCCTTTAGGTTCCATGAGAGAAAACTCTTCCTTTTCAAAATAAAACCCAGAATTTCCCAGGTGTGGTATTGGAAAGAGCATATCCAGGTAAGGAGGAAAGGTTGACCATTGCCCTTCTCTGTACCCCAATTTCATTTTCTCTCAGCAGAGCCACTTCTCTGTTCCTGCTTCATGTACCTTTCCCCACTGTTGAGTAGACAATAATCTCTTTCACTTGATGCAGCGTTAGCACTGCTGAGCAGGCTGGGATTTACCAAATTAAATAAATAAAAATAAATAAATAAAAGTAAATCTCAGAAAAAAATCTTAATATTCCATCTTATAAAAGGTTCTGTTCCTCTTACAATTTATAATACAGATGCTTCTCAGCCTATGATGGGGTTACGTCCCAATAAATCCATCCTAGGTTGAAAATAGATTTAATACGTTTAACCTACTGAATGTCACAGCTTAACTTAGCCTATCTTAAATTTGCTCAGGGCATTTACATTAGCCTACAGTTGGTCAAAATTATTTTCCTGCCACTGCCCAGCATCATGAGACAGTATTGTACTTCGTATTGCTAACTTGGGAAAAGATTAAAATTCATAATTTGAAATATGGTTTCTTCTGAATGCATACTGCTTTCACACCATTGTAAATTTGAAAAATCATAAAATTGAACCATTATAAGTCAGGGGCCATATGAATAAGCTTTATTTCTTCTTCCTTTCTTTCTTAATTTGCAAATGTCTAAGTGTCTCTATTTTCAGTTTAGATGCCGGAATCTCTTTCTCTTGAGATATTAAGAGATTTTATTTTTACTTATTTATCTTTTAGGACTCACTGTGCTCTTCACACTCTGTCTAAGATATCTGTCTCTGACATGGCTATGGATACACACACATATACAGACACGCACACGTGCACCCACACCATAGCCATTCAACAAGGCTCAACCCAAAACAAATGTCAACCTCCCTGTCCTCCACAGCCAATTATAGTTTTTCCTTCCTTTATGTCAAAACTTTTCCATATTTCCAGATCCTGTATGTAGTTCTCTAGGCATTACAATGGGGATACCCTTAAAAGACACTGTTTATGTAACGTACCTATGTAACTACAGGCCTGGCAGTGTTAAAAAGAGTGCCCAAGTAGGAACTGGAATTCCAGGTGGCCAGTTCCTTTCCAAGTATTATTGGTTAGCTTTGCCTAAAGAAGGTCTTCATTTCTGGATACAGAGAATAATCAATTAGACTGAATAATAAGAATTGAAAATAAAGCAAAGACAGTTATTCACTTTCTAAAGATTTATTAGACAATGACCGAAGATATAGATGATTAATCACAATTTTAAGACACAGTCAGGATCTTGTTTAAACACGAAAACGTATGCCTGAAAGATGAATAGTAATAGCTAAAGTGTTCATTCCAAGCCTGTTCTTCATTTTCTGCAGCCCTGCCTTTCCTCCTGGCTTCTTGGGTCTTGTGCTGGTCATCGCCAGGTTCAGAGGCTCTAGGAACCTATCTGCTCAGCATCTGATTAAAATGGCGAAGTGGTTTCTGGCTACACCATGGAAAGCCTTTTTATAGATGGGCACACTGTGTTGCTGCTGCCACCACTGATATGGCTGAGATGGTACCTTCATGTGGCTTGAACATTAAGGAAGAGCTTACAGCCTAGGCTGCGCTCAGCCTATCTCTCTCTCCCTCCCTCCTCTTCTCATTGTCTGCTCTCAAAGCACCACCTTCTGACTTCCAAGTTCCATCTCAAACACATCTTCCTACTCAAGGAGTCAGGAGAACTGCGGCGCCTGGGTTGGACCTTTGGGGTTGGACTAGAGGAAGTCTGGAATGCCACACTGAGGGATCTTGGATTCTTTAGGCAACGCAGAGTCTCTGTGATTCGTGTATTTTCAAATTCCAAGCTGCAGCTTTGAGGATTTTCAGATCTTGGAAACTGGGCTTTAGAGAAGGACTTACAAGGTCTCAGGGGACCATTTGGGGAGCAAGACCACAAGTTGTAACCCTTGCATTTAAATAAACGCTGGTGTTTGTTCATTGCATTTGTACCCTATAATAATTGCCTATTTAAGGTAGAACACAGCACTAGAACAAAATTTTTGCCTTTTTTCCCTTTGTGGCTTCTGAAAAAGGATATTTATACTGGTACTGTACATTTTTATTCAACTTGGAAAAATATGTCATCCTTTCATTTTCATGCTGATCACAGAACTATTTGCTCTTTAATGTTAGATCTGATAGCAAGTGGGTAGTCTGCTGGGACACACAGAGGGAACCAGTCTCCCATTAGTTTCACCTTTTAAAGGTGAAGCTGAAAGCTCAGGCTGTTTCCCACATAGTTACCCATCTAGGATCAACAGAGGGCTGATCAAGTACAAAAACGAAGGTTGGGGACGGAGCATCTCTCTGTGGGCTTAACTTTTCTTTCCTTCTGTCATGTCCTTTTCTTCATGCCTCTCTGCTGGGCAATTTCCTCCCAGGCTTCATGTCTTCAAGCTGCCTGGAAGCTAATGTATTCTTCTATTGGGTCTACATGTATTCCCCTCCCAGTCAATATGCTATGCCTCTTCCCCTGCAACAGTGATACTGAGATTTTTTTCTCCTTGTCTGATCCATCTGGATTCAAGTTCACATCAAATGCAGCACACACCTTGGAATGGAATTCAGTTCTCCCAAGGAAATGGGCATGGTTTCTCTTAGACTGCAGCTTGGTGTGGGTTATACAGTTAAGAGCTTTGGACTAGGAGTTCTAGCTATAAAATGATTGTGAAATATATAGTAAGAGCCACAAAATGGAATTTCTCTACTTTATGAGCCGCCTTTCAAAACTAATGGTGACCCACAAATTTCTTCCCTCATTGTGTTGAGCATTTCTCAGTGTTTCTTACACATGCTGTAGAAAGTACTTGTCCTAGTGACACAGGATTTCTGCCATTGTCCTACTCCGTCTTGTTCCTTTTCCCTGTGGTCCTAGTTAATGGCCAATGTGACAGCTATGCCACCAACATCCATGGCATGTATCATCACTTTTGGATGAGGTTCACTCAAGTCCCCATGGTTCCTGCTGGTCCTAATTTCTGTGTGATGGCAGTAGCACATAATGTTTCTGGCAAGGGTTGCTGTGCCTGATGTCCGGAGGACAGTTGCAGCTGCCAGTGCTACCTCTTGTATTGCCGACTCCAGTCCTTTCATCATCCTGCCGCTCGTGCCAACATTGCTGCTGCCACCTCCAAAATCACTGATGCTGCTGGCACTACAGCACCTCTTCCCCTTACTCTTCAGTTACTGCACTGCCCTAGGCATCAAACAAAGGTCCACAGGGCTGGGCCAGGTGGCACTCGGACCACTTGTATGCTTCCCTCCCTGGAAGATGCAGGCTACCCAGTAAGGGGAGAGAGGCATAGGATGAGCGCTATAAAAAAACAGTGAGCCCAGGGTTAAGAGAATTGGGGTATACTTTTTTTTTTTTGCCTTTCTAGACTGTTTTTATAGGGTTAATTAAGACTACTTGATCCCTGAGATCCCTTCAAAATCTCATAGTCTGTAAGGTTTTTTAGTGGAGACACAGGACTTCTGGGTGAATGGCAAAAGACAGATGGCATAAGCTTATACAGACCTAAAAGGAAAACCAAGGACTCCTGACATTTTGATTCATGACATTGCACGTGTGAGCCCGTGCATGCTGGCATGGACATGCATATGTGTACATGTGTATATGCACGTGGGTGTGCATGTGTCATTTCTGTATGTTGTATTAGTACTATAAGTTTCTCAGAAGAGGGGCTAGAACTAATTATAATTCCATGAACTCCCAAGCATGTACTCTTATGCCAAGCCGTGGAATTCCATAAGTGTGTGATAAAGAAAAACATTCTTTTAAAGTTTTCCATTCAGAGCACTTTTCATTAGTAAAAACTCCAAATGATTAGGAACAAAGTGCTTAATATTCTACAGCAACTCCACCCAGTCAGCTCATCAAAAGCTACCAAGAAGGGACAAGATAAATCAAAGAAATGCAAATGAATAGGATGTTGCCACTTTTTCTTTATCGTGCTTAAAAAAAATATAGTTAAAAATTTTCCCACTGGTACAAATATGTTTTGCTCTCAAAGTACTGGTGAGGTGAGGAAGATGCTGGGATATTTGTACCTACCCAGTACCCACTCTGGCCTTAGCTACTTTCCTTCTAGAATTCAGGAATCTTTGGGCATGTTAAGAACTAGGTAACAATAAACCCAAAATAATTGGATTTGTTTTGATTATCCTGCACTTTCCCTTTAAGAACTCCAGCCCCTAACATTCTTTCCAGATTGTTCTAGAAGTCTCCAGAGATCTCAGCTGTGTTTCTAAAAGCAGCCATTGTGACACCATATGGGTTGTCCGCCTTTCCCTCCTGCTCCCTCAGATCACTGTGGTGAAATCTCCAGTGATTGGCAGCCAGGCCCCTCTGCCCAGTGACAGCTCTGCCTCTGCTGCTTGTGCCAGAAAGGCACCACTTCCATGTTTCAGTGTCAGTGATAAAGATGCTGTTGTCCGAGGCTGAAAGTGCTGTGTGTGGCTCTTCCAGCATTCTCAGGGGCTCACTGACGGGTCTTTACCTCCTGAGAACAGCCTGTGTTCTTGTCCATTCTCAATATTTGTCATCTGGTCCCTCCCGAGTGCCTTTTCTTCCGGGCTAAGGCAAAAGATGATCAGTGGCTTTAATGAGCTTAAAGCAGCAGCTCCTGGAATGTTACCCTCCCAGATGAGATAATGCCTCACAGGGACTAAAATGTGACCGCCTGTGGTCCTTAAAGAACAGTCCCGACTGTGCCAGGTGTTGGCCTAGTTTGGAGGGAAGGAGCGGCCTTCCTGGAAGCTGAAACTGCCTGTTTCACATGTGCAGCTTCCTCTTCTGTTCCCTCTTCTTCCTCCCTGCTTCCTCTTTCCCTGACTTCCACAACACATACCACATGAATGAGGCTTTATCCCACAGGTAAAAGGAGTCAGCCGATGAGGTAGGGGACATGGAGAGTGGCATAGGTAATGTCAAAGGAGGAGAAGAAACAGAAACCTCCCTTCTACTTATAAGAGAAAACTTCGAATCCTTTGTGAGGTTGTTTGGTTGCTAGAGAACACTGCAGGAATAAGTAGTAGTGGTAGTATGTTCAAATTGCATAGTTCTCCCTGAAATATAAGAGAGAATATAAATAATGAGATGATAAATTTCCATCCTGACTCTCCATTTCCTAGCTGTGCAACCTTGGATAAGATACTCAGCCTCTCTGGGTTTCAGTTTCCTCATCGAGAACATGGAGATAATATTAGTGTCTGTCTCATAGGATTATTAGGAAGATCTAAATGGAAAAAGGCCTAGAATTATGCCTGGCACATAATTAGTGACTGAAGAATATTAGCTATGACACTGAAATTTCCTGTTACAATCATTATTATTTAGGCACTGCCACCCACACTGAGTTCTGCAGTTGATTTGGTTTGATTATTTTCCTTGGAGAAAGCCTGTGGCTTTTTAGCTATGAAGCATTTTTTATTCTCGTGGTATTTATGAAAGATGTAAAGTGGCATCGCAGAAGGGCCTCTAGCTATTGGAAAGGTGAATTGCCCATTGTTTTAATTAGAAGAGATATTTTCAGGTAGTGCCCTGAAAACTGAGATGATTATTTTGAAGAGCTACTGCTAATGGGGAGACATCTTATCAAGGTGTGGGTTTCCACAGTGCCGAGAGCCAAGTTCCAGGAATAAACTGAGCTAGAAAATATACTCTGAGCATTGCATGTGAATATGAAGTGCAGGGAGCCCCAAATCATGTGACATTAGAGCGATTTTCTGAGACAGTGTCCTATTCTGTTAGTTCCTCTGGTCAGGTAAATTGTTTTAGGCCTTCCCCGGCGTTCTGTGTTTTTGTTAGGATAGGCCAGGTTATACTGAGAAACCGACAAACCTCCAGTCCCAGTGATTTAAAACCACGAGGAGTTATTTCACTAGAGCAACAGTCCCCAACCATTGTGGCACCAGGGACGGTGCTCCTATGAGAATCTAATGCCTGATGATCTGAGGTGGAGTGGAGGCGGTGATGCTAGCGCTGGGGAGCGGCTGCATATACAGATGAAGCTTCACTTTGCTCTGCTCTCCCACTGCTCACCTCGTGCTCTGCAGCCCGGTTCCTGAGGGGATTGGGGACCCCTGCACTAGGGGGATGGTTATTGGTCCACTCCTCCACATATGAACTCAGAGACCCAGGCTGATGGAGTCTCCACCTGTAACAACAGCCTTTCTCAAATGTTGTAAATTTCCTGATCTTCATCACATTCTTTAAAAAATTGAGGATCCCAAGGCACTTTTTAAAAGTGGGTTATATCTCTAGATATATACTGCATTATGAATTAAAACTAAGATTAAAAATACATATTTCTAAGTTCATATAAAAATAGTGATAAATCCTTGTGTTCTAATCATTTCCTATTCACCCCACTGGTGATGGAGGGATTCCTGCTCTAAAATTACGAGATGGACAAACACACAGTATCCTCCACTAGACAGATGAGATTGACAGCTGTTGATTAGTCACTCAGACTGTGATTAGTCACTGAGTATACTCTCAGACGGGGAAAGGAGGACACCACACGCCTGCGAGCCTCACCATGCATCTTCTATCCAACGTTCTAGGTCACTGCTGCCCAGATTTTAGTGTGCAGAAGAATCACCTGGAGTTCCTGTAAATGCAGATTCTTATTAAGTGGTTCCCCAGTGGGACCGAGGTTCCGCATTTTTGAGAAGCTCCAAGGTGATGCATATGCTGCTGGTCCTGAGACCATCCTGACAATTGTAAGGCTCTAAACTCAATCCCAATACATATCCTCTGGGGGCCCATTCTCCTTAATGATTTGTTTGCCTCTTATTCCAGAAGAGACTTTAGCCATAATTCAAGATGTAAATATGAGGATTTTCAGTTTTTCTTATAGCTGCCCTGACTAGATATGATGGATTCCCCTTTTCTACTTTGCAGTAACTCTCTTAATAAAATATGCCCAGATTCTGTAATTTTTCACTTGCTTTCATTTACTTTTAAATAAAACCTTTATTTTCTCAGTTTCTAAGTTTCAATCTTGTATATGCTTCAGAGCTCATCATCTCTCCACTGTAGCAATCGGGTTTGAGGGAACAGGTACAAGGACAGCTTGGTCTTGGCTGTTACATCTCACATCTTTTAATTTTGGTGCTTGTGGCTGGACAAAAGGAAGAAGGAATAGACCAGAGTCTCCTCACTTGACCGTTCACTCTTTTTGGTTAGCCAGGCTTGCTGCCTAGGGACTCAGCATTGACAGGTTGTGGGTAATGCATGTGCTGCTGGCGAGGGTGCTTCTTTGAGCAGTTGCCTTATTGTGGTGATCCCTTTTGGCCATTTCCTCCAGCTTCTTAACCCTTGAACTGGAATTGTATTAGGAACTGCGAGGTCCCCCATTTTCCCTTCTCATGCCTTTGAAACTAGGCAAGGTCTGATGTTCCTGCTTCTCCAATATAAAGAGCTCAAGAGAAGAGATAGGCCCTTCTTTGTCAGCACTTCCCTTTCATGTCTCCTGTCTCCAATTCTTGTCTTACTCTGTTATTACCAGTGCAGGTCAGCTAGTCTGCTGCCTAAGTCTACGTATAGCAAAAAGGAATAAAATGTAAATCATTCCTTGTTGTAAACCCCACCACTATTTACAGATTATCCTCTTGGTCTCGGGGTAGAAAAACATGTTCTTCTATTCCCCGTAAGAGGAGATAGGTGAAGCAAAGAGCTGCTTTTAATGAAAATTGCAATTTCCAAAAATGTTCCTACTTTTCTCCCCACTGTGTCACTATACTGAGCAGGAAGGCGGAGGGGTGGTTTGTGTGAGAGAATCCTGTAGTAGTTCTCAGTAAGCCCAGCAGGAATGAGACGGTTCCAAAGTGGCAAGTCCCTGGAAACTTGGTTCCTCCGTTGTCAACAATGGGCTTTAAACACGACTGCAAGACAACTGGAAAAATCCTAGTTGACTGCCTATTAGATATGTGTATGCATTGCATCAAATCTGATCATCAGTCAAGTGAAGATTCGTGACCATTTTTTTGTTCGTTTATCAAAACCATATCAAGCAGAGCGTGGGCAAATGAATGGTTTCTATTTTTTTCTCAGCTGTTCTGGTGCTGTGTACATTGCCAGAATCAGGCCAAGGGAAGGTAGTTATTCTAATTTTCAACACCTGCTGTGTCTGAGAACGTGTGATGCATAGGGAGAAACAGACATGCTAAAAAGAGTATGGTGTGTCTGTGATGTTTGCTCTTATTTTATAGATTTGTGTCCACAGATGCATGTCCCCTCAATTTACTAGTACCCCAGAACTCAGTTCTGCAGCTGCATAAGATGATGAGTCCGGAGGCTGTGCTTGCCTCAGCTAAGTGCTATGTTCCCTAATTGAAGGTCAAACATAGAGACTGGGCAGAAAATTTAACAATCCTTTTTTTGCATCTATTGATATTCAAGTTCTCTTCAAATCAGATTTTTTCTTTCTATGCTGTGCAGCTTGCTGAGACTCTCATGAGATTTCAAATATGAAATTGACCTATCAATTAGGTAAAAAGCAGCTTAATTTTTGAAATTCAACCACTTCATCCAGCATCTCTTCAATTGATGTGTTTTTGAATACAAATATCAGAAATAGCCTCTTCCACCTGCTTAATTATGAATCAAAGAGATGATTGGAGAGCAGGGTTGCCTCTGGTTCTGAGCTCCTTCAATGCCTCCATCCACCAATTTTCTGGATCAGTGGCCTTCAAACATTTTGACTCAAGCATATCCCCTAAAAGAGTTCTGGAATACTGCGAGTTATCTCAAACATTTTATGTTTTAATTTGAAATAATCATAGATTCACATGTAAGAAATACTACAAAGTGATCCTCTATAACCTTTACCGACATTCCCTCAGTGGTGACATCTTGCAGAACCACAGTACAGTGTCACAACCAAGATGTCGACATTGATATAGTCAAGATACAGAACCTTTCTATCACCACGAGGATCCATCGTGCTGTCCTTTTACAGCCACATCCACTTCTCTCCCAGCCCTGCTCCCTCCTTTCCCTGTGGCAACTATTAATCCTGTCTCCATTTCTATAATTTCATCATTTCAAGAATATTGTATATCTGGAATCATACAGTATGTAACATTTGGAAATTGGCTTTTTTCACCCAGCATAATTCTCTGAAGACTCATCCAGGTTGTTCTGTATATCAATAGTTTGGCCATTCGCCCATTGAAGAACATGCAGTTTGTTTCCCAGCTTTGACTATTATGAATAAAGCTACAAAACAAAAACAAAAACAAATACAAAAAAACAAGTTTTAGTCTGAAAACAAGACTTCATTTATCTGGGGTATTTCATTAGTGCAATTTGGGTGATTGACTATAACATTCTACCATCTCATCACAATGTGTAAACTGATCCAGTTTCTCCTCATCCTTACCAGAATTTGGTTTCATCACTTTTTTTTTGTTTTTTTTTTTTAAATTTTAGCCATTCTGATAAGTATGTAGTGATATCTCAGTGTGCTTTTATTTTGCATTTTCATAATGACTGATGATGTTGGACATCTTTTCAGGAGCTTATTTATCTGTGTATCATCTGGTTGAAATTTTTCTTCATGTGTTTTCCTCATTTCTAATTAGATTGTTGGTTTACTGTTGAGTTTTGAGAGTTTTTAAATAAATTCTAGGTATTATCCTTTGTTATTATCCTTTGTACGATATGGAGTTTTCAGTATTTTCTATCACTCTATATAGTTTCTCTTTTAATTTTAACAGGGCCTTTTACAGAACAAAAGTTTTTAATTTGATGAAGTCTCATTTATCATTTTTTTCTTTTGTGAATTGTGCTTTTGCTGTCAAGTCTGATAACTCTTTGCCTAGTCCTAGATCCTGACAAAATTTCTCCTATTTTTTTCTAAAGCTTTTCCATTCTCCATTTTCCATTTAAGTTATGATCCATTTTATGTTATTTTACTTACTTACTTATTTATTTATTTATTTATTTATTTATTTATTTATTTATTTATTTTTGCATAAGGTATGAGACTTAGGTCAAGGCTCACTTTTTTTTTTAAATGGACATCCAGTTGCTCCAGCACCATTTACTGAAAAAGCTGTCCTCTCCTCATTTAAATGCTGTTATACTTTCAGCAAAAGTCAAATGGGCACATTTGTGCATGTCATTTATGTATTCTCTTTTATGATCCATTGATCTGTTTCTGTTTCTCCATCAACAACATACAATCTTGATTGCTGTAACTATAAAATAGATCTTGATATGAGTAGACTGATTCTTTC
>NW_024354499.1:10593253-10786709 GCF_902729225.1 Pteropus medius
GACATTCCCTCAGTGGTGACATCTTGCAGAACCACAGTACAGTGTCACAACCAAGATGTCGACATTGATATAGTCAAGATACAGAACCTTTCTATCACCACGAGGATCCATCGTGCTGTCCTTTTACAGCCACATCCACTTCTCTCCCAGCCCTGCTCCCTCCTTTCCCTGTGGCAACTATTAATCCTGTCTCCATTTCTATAATTTCATCATTTCAAGAATGTTGTATATCTGGAATCATACAGTATGTAACATTTGGAAATTGGCTTTTTTCACCCAGCATAATTCTCCGAAGACTCATCCAGGTTGTTCTGTATATCAATAGTTTGGCCATTCGCCCATTGAAGAACATGCAGTTTGTTTCCCAGCTTTGACTATTATGAATAAAGCTACAAAACAAAAACAAAAACAAATACAAAAAAACAAGTTTTAGTCTGAAAACAAGACTTCATTTATCTGGGGTATCTCATTAGTGCAATTTGGGTGATTGACTATAACATTCTACAATCTCATCACAATGTGTAAACTGATCCAGTTTCTCCTCATCCTTACCAGAATTTGGTTTCATCACTTTTTTTTTGTTTTTTTTTTTTAAATTTTAGCCATTCTGATAAGTATGTAGTGATATCTCAGTGTGGTTTTATTTTGCATTTTCATAATGACTGATGATGTTGGACATCTTTTCAGGAGCTTATTTATCTGTGTATCATCTGGTTGAAATTTTTCTTCATGTTTTTTCCTCATTTCTAATTAGATTGTTGGTTTACTGTTGAGTTTTGAGAGTTTTTAAATAAATTCTAGGTATTATCCTTTGTACGATATGGAGTTTTCAGTATTTTCTATCACTCTATATAGTTTCTCTTTTAATTTTAACAGGGCCTTTTACAGAACAAAAGTTTTTAATTTGATGAAGTCTCATTTATCATTTTTTTCTTTTGTGAATTGTGCTTTTGCTGTCAAGTCTGATAACTCTTTGCCTAGTCCCAGATCCTGACAAAATTTCTCCTATTTTTTTCTAAAGCTTTTCCATTCTCCATTTTCCATTTAAGTTATGATCCATTTTATGTTATTTTACTTATTTATTTATTTATTTATTTATTTATTTATTTATTTTTGCGTAAGGTGTGAGACTTAGGTCAAGGCTCACTTTTTTTTTTAAATGGACATCCAGTTGCTCCAGCACCATTTACTGAAAAAGCTGTCCTCTCCTCATTTAAATGCTGTTATACTTTCAGCAAAAGTCAAATGGGCACATTTGTGCATGTCATTTATGTATTCTCTTTTATGATCCATTGATCTGTTTCTGTTTCTCCATCAACAACATACAATCTTGATTGCTGTAACTATAAAATAGATCTTGATATGAGTAGACTGATTCTTTCTACTTTCTTCTTTTTTCAAAGTTATTCTAGTTCCTTTATCTTCTCACATATGTTTTAGAATAATCTTATCTAAATCCACAAGGACTTTTCCTGAGATTTTGATAGGAATTGTGTTAACAAGTATATCAATTTGAAGAGAATTGACATATTTATTATGTTGAATCTTCCAACCCATGAACATGTATGTGTCTCTTTTTAGATCTTTAAAAAAATTTTTTTTCAGCATTGTATAGTTTTCAGCATACGAATGGAATTTATAGATTTCTTTCTAAGTACTTTTGTATATAATTATAAATAGCATTATATTTTTAAATTCAGCATTAGGTATTTATTACTACTATGTGAAATATAATTATCTTTTATGTATATTATATCTACAACCATGCTGAACTTACTTATCAGTTCTCGGAGATTTTTGTTGATATTTTAGGATTTTCCATGTAGACAGTCACATTATCTGCAAATAGATATTTAGTTCTTCCTTTTCAATCTATATGTCTTATTTCATAGACTACCTTAATGCACTGACTTGAACTTCCAGCACTATATAGAATAAGAGTGGTAAGAATAGAAATCTTTGTTTTCCAATTTCATGAGAAAAGCATTCAGTCTTTCAACATTAAGTATAATGTTAGCTGTATAATTAAAATAATTATGTATTAATATAAATATTAGGTTTTTTATAGATACTATATCAGGTTGAGGGAGTTCTCTATTCTTGTTTTTCTAAGAGTTTTGATCATGATTGGCTGTTAAATTTTGTCAGTTGCTTTTTTTCATCAACTGATATAATCATGTAATTTTTATTCTTAACTTGTTTTTATGGTGGATAACAATGTTTGATTTCCAAATATTAAACTAGCCTCATACTCCTGGAATACACTCCACTGGATTATAGTATATGATTCTTTTTTATGTATTGCTGAATGATATTTGATAATATTTTGTTAAAGATTTTTGCATATGTTAATGAAGGATATTGGTTTGCAGTTTTCTTTACTTCTTTGTCTGTTTTTGTTTTCAGAATATTACTAGTTTTATAAAATGATTTTCAAAGTGGATCTCCTATTTTCTGGATAAGATTTATAGAATTGGTTTTAATTTTTCTTTAAACATTTGGTAGAATTTTCCAGTGAGACCATCTGGGAGAAGAGATTTCTTTTAAGACTTTCTCTTTGATCCATTAGATTAAGAAGTATGTTGTTGAGAAACGTTTGGAGATTTTCCTATTATCACTCTGTTATTGCTTTTTAGTTTGATTCCACCGTGGTAAGAGAAAACAGCTATAAGATTTCAATATTTTTGGATTTGTTGAAATTTGTTTTATGACCCAGGATTTTATCTATCTTGGAACATGTTCTGTTCACACTTGAAAAGAATGTGTATTCTGCTATTACTAGATGCAGCATTCTAGAAAAGTTTATTAGAATCACGTTGATTGCTGGTACTGTTTAGTTCTTTTATATTCTTGTTTATTTTCTGCCTTGTTATTCTATCAATTGTTGAGAAAAGAATGCTGAAATCTTTTGCAATAATTGTCGCTTTTTCTATTTCTTTCAGTTCTATGAATTTTTGCTTCACATATTTTGCAACATATTTAATACATACACATTTAGGATCATGATGTCTTCTTGGTCCATTAACCCTTTTATAAAATATTTCTCTGTCTTTGGTATTTTATTTTCTGTAAAGTCTAACATTCATATAGCCACTTCTGCTTTTCTTTGATTGATATTTATATGATGTATATTTGTCCATCCCATCTTTTAAATGGCCTATTTTTTAATACTTTAATATTTTAATATTTGAAGTAAGTCTCTTATACAGTATAAAATTGGGTAATATTTTTTAATCCAGTCCTGCCAATCTCTGCCTTTTTATTAGTATTTAGGCCATTTACATTTAATGTAGTTATTACATGTTAGGGCTTCATTTTATTTTTGTTTCCTCTGTTTTTCATTTGTTTTCCACTGTACTGCCTTCTTGTGTGTTACTTAATCTTTTTTAAATTTTATTTTTATTTATCTATACTAGGTCTCTTTGTATAGCATTATTAGTAATTGACCCAAGCATTACATTATTTACACATAAATTATTACATAAAATCAATTAGTATTGCCATTTTACCAGTTTAAGTGAATTATAGAAACCTTTGTTTCTTAACTTTCCCATTATAATGTAATGATCTCTAGTATTTTCTATATATACATTTAGAACTACATCAGTGTTATAATTTTTGTTTCAGCTATCAAACAGAATTTAAAATACTCAAAAGGAGAGGAAAAACCTATTGTATTTACTTATGTTTTTATTTACCATGTTTCCTTCTTCCTGATATTCTGAGATCTTTAGCCCTCTTTCAGGGTAGATCTACTGATGACAAACACAGTTGTTTTATCTCTAACTGAGCATATCTTGATTTCTTCAAATTTCTTTAAAGGATGTTTTCGTAGAGTACACAATTTTAGCTGACAGTTTTTATTTTAACACTTGAAACATATTGTGACACCTCCTCCTGGCCTCCACGTTTTCTGATGAGAAATCTGCTATTATTTGAATAGATTTTTTTCCATTGTAAAATATTATTTTTCTCTGGCTTCTTTCAAGACTGTTTCTTTTTCCTTAATTTTCAGAAGTGTAATAATGGTTTGTCTTGGTATAAATTTTTTTTGGTTTATCATGTTCAGGATTTATTAAGCTTTTCGAATCTCTAGGTTTATATCTCTGGACAATTCTGGAAGTTTCCAGCTATTTTTGCTTTGAGTATTTTTTTAGATCCACCCTCTTTCTTTTCTTTTTCAGGGACTCCAATGACACAAATGCTAGATTTTTAAAAAAAATATGACTCCACAAGTTCCTGAGCCTGTGATAACTTTTCTTCACTGTTTTTTCTCTGTTGTTCAAATTGGCTAAATTCTATTTTTCTGTCTTTTAGTTCACCAATTTTCTCTTCTGTTCTTTCCATTAGATTGTTAAATCCATCCACTGGCGTTTTGTTTCATTACTGTATTTTTTTCAATTTTACAATTTTCATTTGGCATTTTTTTGTAATTTCAGTTTCTACTATAAGGCCTTTTTTATCTTTTATTTGTTTGAAGTGTGTTCATAATTGCTTTTTGAAGTATTCTTATCATGGCTGCTTTAAAAACTTTGTCAGATAATTCTAACATTTTTTTCATCTCATCGTTGTCATCTATTGATTTCAATTATTTTGAGATCTTCCTGATTCTTGGTATGATGGGTGATTTTCTATTAAAATCTGTACATTTATTTTTATAATGCTATGAGACCGAATCTTATTTAAACTTTCTGTTTCAGCTGGTTTTTTCTGTTACCACTGTAGGAGGGGATGTGGGGGTTCCAATTATTACTACCAGGTAGAAATAGAAGTCCAGATTTCCCAGTCAGCCTCTGTTAATACCTGAGTGGGGAAGACTCTTCATGACTGCCAGGTGGGCTTTGGAATTTTGGCTCCCCACATGGTCTGCACTGACATTTCAGTGAGGATGGCCTCATTCCCACTAAATGATTAGGAAATATCAGCCTCTCGAAGCGCTTCTCGTGATACCACTCAGTGGAGAGGATAGGGGCACCTCATTACAACCTCCTGAGGGTGTGTCTTTCAGCTCCTCTTACCTTTGCTTGCCTACAGAAGAGCAGAACCACAATTGTGTGTGTGTGTGTGTGTGTGTATGTGTGTGTGTCTGTAGTGTTTACCTGGAATAAAGTGATTTTTGTCTAAAATGATCTATATTACGAGCTTTTTGTTTTCTAGATTTTTGGCTAGAAAAAGCCAATTTTGGTTGGGATTTTTTAATTTGTCTATGCCATTGGTTATTTTCATTTGCCAGCTTCTTCAGGTCCAAGTCTGAGACATGAGACAAAAAGAAATCCAGGGAACACATCACTATATTTCATCAGATCCTGTAGTCCATAGCCAGTCTGCTTTCTTTCTACCATCTTCTGTCACATATTCATATATAATTCCCACAAACTTTAGTTATAATTAGCAGGAGCAATAGGGAAGTGTATGTGTACTACATCTTCCTAGAAGCAGAAGTCTAGCTCACACATTTTTAAGTGAATACCTAAATATGTTCATCATAGTTTAAATATATATATTTTTTATTTTTAGAAGTTCAAAAATATGAAAGATATTACAGAGTGAAATAAGAATTATTCTAACTAGAATGAGCACTTAATGCTATTATTTTATCAATGGGTTTTTAGTTACATTTTTTTTAAAATTGTAATTCACTAAACCTGGAAGGAATCACATAAATTTTTTATCCATAGGCCACATCCAGTATTATAAAAGATATGAATAAATATGGTAGTCTTGCAAACCTTCATTACGTTTAAAAGAGTATGCATCACCTTAATGGTTTTGGAATTTCGAACAGAGGCAAAATACCATTTTTTGGTGCTTAGTTATGTGCTTAAAGGAAATATGTAGAAGAAAGAAAAAGAAAACAATGTATATTGATTAGTTACTAACAGAAGCTTTGCAGATTTCCTAAAAAACAATATTTAGGTTTATCTTTAGGTGTCTGGAAGTATTTGTATTCTCAAAGGAAAACAATAATGATATTTAGAGGGGCTCAAAGCTGTGCCATTCATTGTAACATGGAAGAAGGACTATCGTGAAGAAATGTTTTATACATTCTTGAGCTAATCAGTTTTGAGAAAGGGTAAATATGGATGATGAGAATATGGAATTCATTTTCCTTATTATTGTCCTTGACCATGGACCAATGGGGTATACATACCCATGTTTGAAGATAATTGTTCTATGCAGAGTTTGCTTAAGCAGACTACCTCTTTAGAACTTCAGCTTAGAGACTAACTAAAGGCAGATGTCTTTCTCTGATTGTATTTAGAATTTGTCTGGAGTGGTGATCAGTGATGAGCTGTAATGCATGAAATTTGCCTTACAATTTTATTTATGTATACAGCTTGAGTTTTAAATTCAACAATTAGAGAAAAAAGTCTGAAAAGAAAAAAGCTTATAAGGGATTATAACTGAAATTTCCAGTAGAATCTTATGAAAATTGTGCTTTGATAACAATGATAGAAAGAAACCAGGGAGTCTGTGGCTGTTTGCGAGGAAAACATTTGATCGGTGTGCATTTATGTGCTCATGTTGCCAAAACACTTTTTCCCACTTTTTATCGTTAGTAAATAACAAGTCTACTCCTGATGACACATAATCAGTGCCTTATGTGGAGAAGCAGGGAGTGAATGTGTGTTTGTTTATTTCATCTCCTGGATAGACATCAGAGAGCTGCAACCAGGAGAGATACCTTAATCCATTCGGGCTGCTATAACAGAACACCAAAGACTGGATGACTTATAAACAATAGAAATTAATTTCTCACAGTTCTGAAGGCTGGGAAGTCCAAGATCAAGGTGCCCAAAATTCTATGTTTGGTGAGAAGCCGCTTCATAGCCATTGTTTTGCTGTGTCTACACTTGGTAGAAAAGGCTAAGAGATCTCTCTGAGGTCTCTTTTTTTTTTTTTTTTTCAGTCTTGACATGGCTTCTTCTTTATATCCTTAGTTATAGGACTTCTGTTTGGCTAGACTTGAGGCGATTCTCAGTGATGGTAGTTCTGTACTTTAGTTATAATTTTGATGTGGTTATGGGAGGAGGCAAGCACAGTGTTTACCTACTCTGCCATTTTGACTGGAAAGGGAGTCTCTTTTATAAGAATACTAATCCCATTTATGAGGGCTCCACCTCAGTGACCTAATCACCCTCAAAGGCCCCACCTCCAAATACCATCATGTTGGGGATTAGGCTTCAACAGATGAATTCTGGGGAGACACAAACATTCAGTCATATCAGAAGGGCCGTGGCTTAGCACTGTGTGGGAGGAAGGCGCCAGAGCTGTCCTCTGAACTCATGTTCTCTCCTACTGTAGGCTCTAAGCTCTCAAGAAAGGAAGCTCAAGGCCGTGACATGTACTGAGTCTCTGACCGTACATAGGACCAAGACTTTTCTCGAAGCCGATAATTTGAAACAGGTGACAGGTTTTGAGGTGTAGGTATGTAGGGACAGTTTGAAAGAAAGAAAACATCCATGAAAACGAAATAAATTAATTCAATTCCTGACCTACCCAAATAAATCACATAACTTTACTCTTGGAGAAATGCTCTCGCATTAGATGAATGGGTACGGCCTTGGCCCAGAATCTTGCCTCTGGCCTGGGCTTCCAGCTCCCCTCCACTTGATCATCTTCCTCTAATCCTCACCCTCACCCCATAGTAACCGTCAAAGTTTTTCAGACACATACATGGCAGGGGTGGATGAGTTATTTCTAGGTTGTAGAACATATTTCTTTTATCTAATTAGTAGTGGTTTGCAACCTTGATTACAAATTAAAATCTCTTGGGCAGCTTTGTAAATTCCCAATGCCCAGGCCTCTCTCCATACCAATTAAAGCAGATTCTCTATGACGGGGACAAGTATGTGTATATTTTTATTCCTCTTTACGGGATTGAAATGTACAGCAAGGATGAAAACTGATGAACTATACATTTCCCATCCAGTTGATCCCCACAAACCAAATTTTCTACTCCCTTTGCAGATAGAAGTATGTGATTCCCCAGGATAAACCTGAGACTCAGGCAAGAGAGGCCCCTGCCTAAGATGTGTGAAGCCCTTGTTCTGGCCCTTTCGCTGTGCTTCTCTCCATGGGGTGTAAGGAGTCCGTGGAATCAGAAGGTCTGATCTTTGGGAGCCCATGCCCCCATCCTACACCACATTCTCTGTACGAAGACCTTTGAATTGATCGTCCATATGGCTTTAAGCCTGCTTCTGGGGTCTGTGGGCCCTCTTGCCTGGGGGCAGATAAGCAGCAGGTTTGTGTCTTTACATGGCTGCCTAAAATTCAGTCACCTGTAGGGATGAGTATGTGGATAAAGGTTGGACATTGGGGCTAAGTGTCCATTGTAATGAACACAGAGCACCTTGTGATGAGCTGTGCTCTGGAGCTAAGGGTATGAATAGAAGGAGGATAGGTCTTGGGACAGTGCATGGGGGTCAGTGTCACAGGCTAACTCTCCAGATGCTGCCAGGTATGAGACTGAGAGATTGGAGAAACCCAAATTACAACCTAACCTTCCCGGTGGTTTTGAAAGGAATTTTTGAGAAAGAAGGATAGAATAAATGTTATTTAATAGTTTGTTTGATTTATAACATTTTAAAATATAGTATTTGTGTTCCCACATTCACTTTTTGCAGGGCCTTGAAAATGTGAGGGTCTGGCCTATGACTGCCCCTACTGTAGCCACAGGCAAAGGAGTCTATTTCTGTGGGCCTGTCTTCTGTGGTTCAAGTGTACTGGTCTGACGAATGCTCCCCAACTCCCTGGTACCTTTCTCCTGTTACTTGCAGGGACCCTGCCCAGCTAAGGCATAGCCCCTTATCCCACTTACTGGCTTCTCATTGGTTTAGTCGGGAGCTGTTTCTGCTATTGCACCGTCTCATATATAGTGACATAATACAGTACAAAATATGTGGGTTTAGGTGATAAATATGATTTCTAGTCCTGGCTTTCCCACTTGAACCTTGTGTGACTAGTGACATTCTTTCTTTATTTTTTATTTTAGGTGACATTCTTGATCTTTCCAAACTTTGGTTTCTTCATCTGTAAATCAGAGTTAGCAATGTCTTTCTGGCATGAGGATAGAGAAGACTAAATGAGGAAACACAGAAATATGTAAAGGCCCTGGCACAGTGCCTAGAGGTAGCAAAAACTCAGTAAATAATTTCTACTCTTTCTCAAGTAAAGGCCAATGTATTTAAAAATAACAGTGATCCTTTACCTCCCTCATTTACATTTCTAGACTAAATAACTGATTTATTTCCATTTCTCTTCTTGTGATGCATTTTCCAACTCTTCTCTGTTATGCGTGTCTGTATATGTGTGAAGAGTATGTCCTTTCTCTATCAAAATGACAAGTAGCCTGCCATCAGGAGGCTGAGCACTTTGAGTATTTTATGAGGAGGAGGCTGTTCATATTTCTTGCTTTGCCAGTGTCTCGTCTTCCCTGCACAAACACCACTGTGTCTATTTTTTTCTGAAGTGAGCACAGTAGAACTGATATGTGGATAGAGCTTGGGCATTGGGGCTGGGTGTACTCAGCCAGCAGCACATAATATATACTGGTGAGTGAAGCAAGATTGACTCCAGCCTAATGAGGTTAACCGTGCCCTACTCTAACCCGTTTTCAGTGTTTGACAACAACAATGCTATAGCCTTCTGTCTAATATCCTTTATTGGATGTATTGGGCCAGGCATACTAAGTGTTTAGTGCTTGTCATGTGAAGGAATAAGTAAATAATAAATAATACAACTAGGAATCCAAGTTCTGTACCCATTCTTCATTCATTAACAGGCAAGCCACGTATGTACTTGTTGAATGTTTCGATAAACTATAAGAATTAGTGGAATGCATGGTGAAGAAATGTCTTCTTGCTGGGTGGGCTGCTACACATAGGTGCCTTCTGTGTATAACTGCTCTATGCATGGAAAGGATTTAACCTTTCTTTCTGTCAGTTTCTCTCTCTGTGAAATGAGCCCGTGATATCTGCTCAAACATGGGGAAATGTTTAATAAAACTAGGTGCTCTGAGTTCAATGAATTCTTGGAGATTTCTCTCAATATAAATTAGTGCAAGAGTTGGGTATGCATATACTAGTTTCTAAAAAGGAGATTTTTTTCTTATCCTTTGAAATTCTCCTTTCCAACTCTTGTGTTTCCCTTTGTGCAAGACTTATCTCTGCTTTAGTATTCAGCCTGTGTATAAACATAGATGTCATAATATTGGCTCTCAGTGAGGACAAGGGGCCCACCCCAGTTCAGGCACTACAGTGCTTGATGAGAAGCCAGGTCCCTAAAGCCCATACAGTGACTGAAGTTGCCCCACAGCCCTGATGAAAAACGAGGCTGCCGATGTTCGGATATATGTGTGGGTACAGACATTATATCACTCCCAGGCTTCCTGAACCTCAAATAAAGCAGAATGCAGCTGGCAGGACATGGCTTAGAAATGGAAATGGAGAGCAGATTCATATAAAAGCCAAGCATCAGTGGAAAGGTTATTGGAAAGGGTGCATTAGTTATAACACATGTTAAGATGCTGTAACAAAGAAGCCCCTAAATATGTGACAACACAAAGCTAAGTGAGCAGGGAGACACCTGTGCTCCAGTGGCTTAGGATGGCAGGTCTGATTCGCTTTTCTCCATGTGGTTTCCATTATGACCCCGATGGCTGCTCTTCTCGTTGCTGTTTTCTGGCTGTGGGAATGGGGAAAAAGGGAGTCCAGGGCACATTTCTGTCTCAAAGGACATGACCTTGAAATTTCACACATCACCTCAACTCCTATCCCATTGCCCCAAACTTGGTCACGTAGCCGCACACACAGAGGATGCTGGGAAAGATAATCTTCAGTTGGAGGCCATATGCCCTCGTAAAATTCATAAAAAGGGAAAAAGAGAGTATGGCCAGTAGGAGATAATTTAACACTTCTGGTAGAGGGGATCAGTGGGAGAGTGTGTTTCATTTCACTAATTTTTATGTGTATTCTATTAGAACATTTTAGTTAGAAAAATGAGGGCGGGAAAAAAGGAGGCATCATGAGAATACAGCAAGAGAAAAGCACAGAAGTTCAAATGCAGACATAGCAGGATTGGACCTAACAAAGATTGTGATGGGAGGTGTTTCCATGTTGAAAGCTACTCAGGGGACCCCTGATGTTGAAATTTTCACTGAAGTGACTTGGCTGCATCCACATATGCTTTTGTTTTGTTTTGTGTTGTTTTCCCAGCCCAACTACTGGCTATTATTCCCCTTAATTTACACTTGTAGATAAATTCCTTTAGGCCTCACTGTTACTTTTAACAACGCTGTAATTTCTTTCTCCTCTGCTGGCTAGAAAATTATTTCATTGTTTTGAGTCAGTTCACACAGGTTCTGAGTCACTGGCTAGACTATAGGGTTAGTCCTTCTAGCCAGGTCTATAGAAAGGCTAATGTTCCATAGAAAGAGGGTGGGGGACTGGTACAGTAGCATCTCTTATACGTTAGTTTCTTGGACTCAAAGTGTGATCCAAAGACCAACAGCACCAGCATCACCTGGGAGTTTGATAGAAATTCTGACTCTCAGGCCACACCTTAGACCCACTGTATTCATTTCCTAGGGCTGCCTTGACAAAGTACCACAAACTGGCAGCTTAAACAACGGAAATGTATTGTCTCACAGTTTTAGAGGCTACACGTTCAAGATCAAGGTATTGCCGGGATTGGTTTCTTTTGTTGCCTGTGAGGGAGACTCTGTGCCATGCCTCTCTCCTAGCACCTGGTGCTTTAGCGGTAGTCTTTGGCACTCCTTGACTTTTAGATGCATCACCTGGGTCTCTGTCTTCATGTTCACACAGCATTCTCCCTGGAAACAGGTGTCTCTTCACATGGCATTCTCTTTATAAGACCACCAGTCATATTGGATTAGGGCCCACACTGCTCTAGTATAATTTCATCTTAACTGAACTAATTACAACCTATTTGCAGATACAGTCAGAGTCTGAGAGGTACAGGAGGCTAATACTTCAACATGTATTTAGGGGAGACACATTTCAATTTATAACAACCACAAACCAGAATCTGTCCTTAAGTAGATGTTTACGTATACTAAATTTTGAGAAATGCCCCAAGTTCTTCAAACACTGGTGTGCCACCAGCACACTGCTACCCGAAATGTGTGGTGGAAAGCACTCTAGACTTGATTCCTGGATTCTGGCTCTACTTCAGCCACCATCCTTGTAGTGCACAGCAACGTCTCAGGCCCACATGCAGCACTCAGTAAATACTTGTTGTATTAATGAAAACACTTGGCCAAAGAGTTTTCATGTCTAAAATAAAGATAGCTACTTCACAGGAATATTTTAAAGATTCTGTGATTTATTAAATTCATAACATGTGAAAATATGATTTTGGTAGCCAGTCAGGAGACAAAAGTGCAGTTTGTTTGAACAGAGAAGCTTTAATATAATGAATCGTTTCCTATAGGAGGAGAGTAACTACAGAGGCATGAAGGGAACTCAAAAGAAGACTTTAAGGGTGGGAGACAGTATGCAAGGAGGAAACAAACTGAGAAGCAGAGACCTTCTTCCCCAAGTTCTGGTTCAGATTTCACTGGAGAAGGTGTGGTTGTCCCCCATTTTATGGGTTGCCCTGGGCCAGAGCTGGTCCACAGTCACTGGGCACAAAATATCCTACCAGGATCCAGTCAAATGGATGTTGGTGGGTGGGAACACCAGAGTCGAGGTCAGCCACCTGCCTGTGGTATCTGCATCAGGAAGGCTACAGTGAGGTGGTCACTGGCCTGGAGCCAGTCTTAAGCTCACCCAGGAGATGTGTGCATTACTGCATGCCCTGCAGTAGGAAGGTGCAAAGAAAAGAGAAACAGAGGCACCTAGAACCTGGGAGAGAAGACCCTTCATTCTACAGTGTCCCTCCAGTGCCCTCTACTGACATAACTTAACATTGCACCTGTTGTCAAGGAGAAGTGCTAAGGGGCCCACCTAACTATCGCACAACAACCGATGAAGGGTAAATTTTGGAGTTGAGAGAGACTATAGTTTGATAACTGGCACATGCCCTCTGCAAATATAAAGTCTTTTTCTTAGTACTAATGCCAAATATGGTTTCAGAGAGTAGGGGAAAAAAGTGTAGAGTTTTTAATGCCTTACCAAATATATGAGGAATTTAGTTTCCCCAGACTTTCTCTAATCCCCACATATATACTGTTTTTTCCACCCAGGTTACCTCATGTAATATTTTGGAGGGATAGGGATTAACAAGAGCAAGGCTTTGACTCAAAGGTGTTATCCTTTAGAATCACTGAAAGTGAGACTGGAGGGGGCCTTAGAAAAATTTATTTATCAAAGAGGCAGCATTGGCACTTTGTTAAGACAGTTTTTTTGTTTGTTTGTTTTGTTTTTGAAGGTCTCTTATCACACTGTGTACTATTTCTAATTCCTGACTTCACTGCTTCTACTTCTCCTAGCTGCAGGGAGGGCCTTCTATGTGACTACATAGAACAACCTGACTGGTTGGGTATTCCAGGCATTGGGCAGGTGGAAAATCTGCCTGCTTTCCACCGCCAAATGCCGTTAGTTACGCCCAGACACTGTTCATCCAACAGTGCCAACACCCTCTACACACACACAGATAGACACACACACTTTTCCATGTGTCAATATGGAGCAGTATTGATCTTGATTGGAATGACTGGAACTTTCTCTTTTACAGATGTGGAAGCTGAGGGCCAATAAAGAGAAGCAAAAAAGTGGCAGAACTTGGTCTTTTCTGACTCCATATATACTGTTATTTTACTATAGCAGAGCTATCACTCATATATATATGGTATTTTTTGTCCTAGCCATAGTTGTTTTTTTGGCAAGTGAAAAGCAAGCAGACAAAAACCATAACAACACTGTGTTAAAAAAAAAAAAAATCTTCCCGTAATTTTTCTCTTTAATAAATTCAGATTTCTATGGGTGACATTTTCTTTTAATGGTCCTTATCTGTGCTTTGAGGGAAGGTAAACTTGAAAGCCTACCTTCTGTTCAATGCTGCTTCAGACAAATAAGTTTAATTTAATGCAATAAACATTCTTCAGTTGCTCACTGCAGCCTGATGCTATCGGTAATATTTAATCTGCCAAAACACATTGTATATTATCATTCAGACACAAAATAATTTATGGCTATAACTCCCTATGCATTTACATGAGTAAATTACTTGGTATTTATAAGTTTATACAACTGTTGTTTAATTTTTTTATTTTGCTTAACTTTTTAACATCAGTACAACATCAGTTTTGTATTTGGTTTCGATTAACCCTGTGATTCAAAATTAGGAGATGGAACTGTGTGCTGTGTGAGTATGTTCATGTATTTAGTAAGTTTTGCATGGGATATCCATGGGGGAGTCTTAAATCATAACAAACTATCAATTTATGAGTTTTTGCCTTGTTTTTAGAAATAAACAAAAGCCATCCAAAGAAAACTATGTTGAATGAGATGGATAAGAAAAATGGATTTTACCATTTCAAGGTTGCATAATAATAGTAACAGTATTACTAATAGTAATAATAATATCCACGAAAAGTTTATTTTAAAAAAGTAATCCAAAGGAAATTATGCAAAAAACACTGACTGGTGATAAGTTCAGGAAGAAAGTGTAGAGTCCTTCCTTGTGACTTCTTTGACGGAGACAGTGCTCCTCTGCATTTTTACATTCTGCATGTTTATTAGGAAATTAGCCTCATTAATTTTAGCATGTCATTGACAGACATGCATATTCATTTTTGTTTTTACATTTATATGTTCGTTAAGTGTGATAAAGGGATAATGATGATGATAATACTAACATTAAGCCTGCATTATGTATGCCATCACAGTGCTCAGTGCTTTGAAGGCATTCTAGCATTTTTGTGTTTTTTACATTAGCGAGACCATAAAATATGGAATCACAATTTCATGTAGCAGAGCAGTTTTGATGAGTTACAAAGCCTGGGTAAATTGCTGACCGATTAGAAGGAAGAGGAGTTCTAATGAAATAGAATTTTAATATTATGAGTTTTGTATTGAGACTTAAACTGGTCTGAGAATGTATGGACAAGACGAAGTATTTTGAGGACCTGCCTTAATGGATAGATTTTGGTTTGCAATGAGCACTCCCATGGATTGGGGTATATCCAAAGTGCTTGAAAAATTCATAATTGTCTTTTCTATACTTTAGTTTTGTTTTATAAATTCTTTCTCATTGACAGTGAAAAGGTGAATCTCAGTTTAGTCTTTTTAATTTAGTGACAATTGAGTTTATATAATTTAAAGGATTATGCAATTTTTTCTCTATTATGATTAGGAAAATCTGTTTTCAAATGATTTGCTTTAATCTCATACATTTAAAAGATGTGTAAGAAATAACCTTTAAAATTTTGTCAGCACTTTCCAAAGTGAGTTTCCCGTAGAGTAGTTCTATGTGCTTTGTATTAGCATGGCTAATTGCTGCACATTACCAATTATGCCAAAGCTTAGTAGTTTAAAAGAACAATGTCTATTATGTTAAAGTCTCTGTGAGTCAGGTATCAAAGAATGGCTTACCTGGATCCAGTGGCTCAAAGTGTCTCAAAAGGCTACAATCAAGGTGTTAGCCGGTGCTACAGTCTTCTTAAGGCTTGACGAGGCCAGGACCCACTTTCAAATTCTTTCATGTGGTTGTTGGCAGAATTTAGTTCCCTGTTGGTCATTGGCCAGAGGTCACCCCTCAGTTCCTTGTCACATTGGCTGTTCCATAGTTCAGCTCACAACACAAGCACATCAGGAGGCAAGAGAAGGAGTGCTAAGAAGATGGAAGTCCCAGTTTTTTTTCGTATTATACTTTTTGTAAAGCGTTTTTGTTGGAATACCATTCCTCTCCAAGGGAGAAAAACACTGACCAAACAACATGAATTGAAAATTTGGTTATAGTGACATTTCTACAAAATGCCAATTTTGTCAAATATGCCTTTTTTTGTTCTACTGGGTCTGCTTTAATTCCTCTTTTTTAATTTTAATTTGTTTTTGTGTTTACCTTTTTACCCCCTTTACCCGTTTCTCCCACCAGCACCCTTAGCCTCTGTAACTACTAATCTATTCTTTGTATCTATGAGCTTGGTAGTGTATAACCTAATTGAGGAAGTGACACTTCATCACCTCTTCCATATTCTATTCATTAGAAGATAATTACTAGGTCCAGCCTACTCTCTAGGGGAGAGATCACATAAGTGCATGAAAATCCGGATGTGGGGATCTCTGGGAGACATTTCAGAAACTGTCATGTACAGGTCTTAACGCTGAGATTTTGACAATCAAAAAAGATTGCAAAATTCCAGGTTAGAACAGGTTTCCCACAGGACCTCTCAGAGTCTTGAGCATACTGATTACATTGTGAATCTCAAAGTGAGAAGGAAGCAGGGGGCAAGGAATGTGGTGGTAGTATATCTCAGTCCTATTTGTCCACTGAATCTTTTTTGTTGAAGAGTGGCATATTTAACTATCATTTCTCAGAACATTTAGAGAACTTCTGCCCAACATCCTTACTTGACACACAGTTTTCCCGAGAACTGGAGAGTCACCTTGCCATTGGCAGCAGAACATGGTATCAAACAGGTGTCCGGAAGCTCAAAGGCTTTTCCGCCTTATTAAATTGCTACAGGTTTATATATGCCACACTATTAGGACTTCTGTTGATTTACCTATCTTGTCATCTGCTGGCAATATAAGCTAAGTAAGTGAAAGATAGTGTATGACTTGATGTTGAACCCATTTATAGGAACTGTTCTGAGTCAACCATCATGTATATCGATCCACAGCTGGTGGTCTCCCTTCAGCCTATGTAGATGGCAAAAGCCAGACCATGGCCAATTCTGCTACTTCTGTCCCTATGGCCTGCCACCTCATCCCTGTAAATGTTGAATTCTCACCAGTAATTACTTTACTCTAGAAAGAAAGATGTTAGAACTTCTACACTTTACTTTTATAAAGATTGTCAATTGGTGCTGGAAATATCTTGACTCAACGTTTTCTATGTTTTTCTCATGTCTCTCCTTTAAAAATGCATCTTATGCAGTGTGGTAGCAGTTCAAGTACGAAGGGACTATATCACTATTTAACTTCTTGTTTGGACCTTTAATAGTCTATGTACTTTGTTCTCACACAGAGACTTTGACATCACGGGCTGTGCCACTTGTGTCTGCATATTCCTGCCCAGTGCAGTAGATTACATCATCCAGGGCGTCTTTGTGTCTTTGTAAATAGATTCTGGTGATCGGTGGGTTGGATAGAATGGCATGGGATGGGGGTGAGACATAAGCATAGTTTTTGTTAGGTTACAGTTACATGTCTGAACACCTGAAGAATGTTCTTTTGCTACAGCCATGCCACCCTGGATAAGCCTGATCCCATCTGATCTCAGAAGCTAAGCAGGATCGGGCCTGGTTTGTACTTGGATGGGAGACCACCTAGGAAGACTAGATGCTGTAGGCATTAAAAAAAAAGAAAAAAAAAAAAGAACTTTCTTTGTATTCCAACCTAAAAATTATTCATTTTCTTCTGTTTGTGAAAAATATTTTGTATGTCCTTGAGGGCAGAGAAGAAGGTATGGGAGGGGTTATTTAGACAGTTCATATTTTTTGATGCTGGGCCCGCTTCTTTGTAATACTTTTGAATTAGGGTAAATCTGTTTTATGTGTGTGTGTGGCGGGGGGAGGGTGTGTTTTGTCCTATAATTCTGTGCTTCTTCCCTCCTCATGACTCCTGCAATTTTATTAGCCTTTTTTTTTTTTTTTTTTTCTGCAAAATGAGACTCAGCATGAGTCTTACAAAACAGGTCACCAAAAATACAGAAAAGGGTGGTTCTTGGTGGAATATTGCTTTAGTACTAATCCATGGGTGGTTGATGCATCTAGAACTTAACTGGATAAGGTATTAAAAACAATAGTGAATGATGGCGGCTGCTCCAGATGCTTTTGAAAATTCTTTATTTCTTCATTAATGGCTTTAGAAGGTGAGCAGATGTTTCCACTTGCTCATTTTGGTTCATGGTCCATTCAGCAATTGATATTGTAGTTTGCATATTTCTACTATATATATATATATATATATATATATATATATATATATATATATATTTGCATATGGCATACCAATACATTAGAGAAAGAGAGAAACTTATAATAAAAACATCAGATCTCTGGCAGCAAACAGTATGCCTAGAGCTTGTGGTGACTTCAGCATTATCAGAATGTTGATAGCATTACATCTGTTGTGTCTGAAAAGTGCCAGGAAATGGTGCTAATTTATAATGTAGGAGGAGGGAGGTGAAGAAAGATACAGCTATGAAAAATAGTACACAGTAGAAGATAGTCGACTAAATAGTAATTTGTTAAGTTTTATTCACACCATATAACAAAATGCTGTCACAGACTTCTGGTTTGGTTTATAAATCAATTATGTATGCTGCTCATCTATAGTTCACATGGAAATGGAAGACTTTTCTAAATAGTGTCTTTCCCTTTTGTCTGATAGGAAACATTTTTATATTTCTGTTATGCTGTCCAATCCAAGGATCTGTGTGCAGTAATGGAATAAGATCTCTGGCTACTGATGAACTTTTCAAGGCAAAGGGTAGGGCGTAAAGCAGAAAAGCGGAGGGAAAATACGGCAACCATAGTGGAAGAACAGAGAGAAAGAGGCAGATGGTAGGGAATGATAGAGAAAATGGTGCTTATAGTTATCACAGATGCCTCTTAATTTTTAAAACCTTGAATGCTTATATCTTTGAGAATTTTAAACACTAAAAAAACCCTATTTTTCTTCCTTTTTATTTTTATTCCTTTTATCACGGTCTCCCACTACCAATGTGCATTTTTTTTCTTTCCTACCTTTGCATTGACTATATATAGTATATGATTAAGACCACTAGATTAGACAGAATATGCCATCAAGATAACAAAACAAATTTATAAGATGTCCAGAGAGAGTTTGTACCTGCCTGTGCAGAATACTTTCAGATTCCTGAGAAGAGCTCCTGCCTCCTCTCCGTTCTTTCTCTATCACTGGCTACTCTATGAAGACCAAATTTTGGAAGTTTATCTCTTGTTCCAAGGCTTTGTTCCATGACAAAATGCAAATTGCATATTTAAAGCTTGCATCAGTTACTTATATGCTTATAGACTAGTTTTAAGACCTTTCCTGAGTCGAAATTTTGTTAATCAGAATATATTGATGTGAAGATCCTTTCGGGGAACAAAATCACAAAATAAGAAATTTTCTGAGTTAAAAAAAAGCACTTCTACTAACTGCCTGACAGTATTCTAAAACTGGACTTGAGTGTCCCTGGACACTTTCAGCCAGTGGTACTATATTAGTTTCTTATTGTTGCTATAACCAATTACCACAAATTTAGTGACTTAAAACAACACGAATTTATTATCTTACATTTCTGGAGGTCAGAAGTCCAAAGCAGATCTTACTGGACTAAATGTAGGTGTTAACAGGACTTCATCCCTTCTAGGGGAGAATCCATTAGATTGCCTTGTCCCACTTCATGGGACTGCCCACATTCCTTGACTCATGGCCCCATTCTCCACCTTCAAAGCCAACAACGATGGGCCAGGTCCTTCTCACATTTCCATCTCTCTTGTTTTTTTTTTTTGTAGCTGGGAAAGGTTCTTTGTTTTTAAGGACTGTGTGATTTAGATTAATCCAGGTACTGTCGCAATCTCAAGTTCACATCTTTAAGAGTGTTGTTTTTGTTGTTTGTTGTTGTTTTGGCCATAAAGGTGACATATTTACAAGTTCCAGGGGTTAGAATGTGGCCATTTTGGGGCAGGGGAGGGCAGATATTCTGCCTACCACAGGCCTTAACTAGAAAAACTTTCTGACCTAATGTATCCTATGCCGGTTGCTTTTCCTTTCTACCAACACTGAGTGTTGTTTCTCTGTTCTGGTTAATTGGAAGCAGTTGCCTGTGAACCTCTGCTCTACTTCCTAACTCTAGCTGAGCTAGCCACAAGAGAAGTGAGCCAAATCTTTGATTTCTTCCTAATGTTTATAAAATCATATATTCTAACCTTCCATCCCCCGCCCCATAGATTTTGGCAGCAATCATCAAGACTTGTGCTCCCCAGGACAGTAGCATGTCAGAGTTCTAAAACTTTCAGCACCAAATCATCCATGCCTCTCTCTTTCATAGAGGAGAAAACTATGACTCAGGAAGGGAAACAAATTAGCAACGATCATGCGAACCTAGAGCTAGAGACTCCCATGCCTGGGCCCATGTGGTGTAGTTCTACTCTATAATACTAAACTAGAGAAGACTCAATTTGGGCCTCAATTGACTATTAAAACAAGCTTCACTCATAGGTAAACTTTCCGGTTAAAAGTGTAATGTTAAATAGTTAGGAAGCATTTATACTATGAAGAACTAAATTAGAAGGGTTTTGGTTTTTTGTTTGTTTATTAATGTTTAATTAATCAGAAGATGTTGTAATGGGAACATACCTACATGCAAAACATATATTTAGCTAAACCACTGAGGTCAGAGGAATCATGAATGATTTCCATGGATAGGGAAATCCATGGGGAAAATCTCATTAATTCTTTTAAGATTTGTCCATAGAGATTCAGTTTCCATGTTGCCCCTTAATTTAATGATGACATCAGTGACAGAACATAATATCTGGGCTACTGTAGATTCTGGCCTCAATACAGTCTCAAGGGAAGCACCATATCTGAGTGTTTTGTAAAGTCTGTTCCTCTAGAACGCTGTCTTCTATGGTGCCTTAATTTCTAAATTATAGGAATTCCTTTTACAGCAGTGATGTGCATCTCTGAGAAAGCTGGTTGTTCGATTGTTGTCACTGATTGTTATTTCGGGTATGAGCTAACCAGGGAGGAGACAGAGGAGGCGGCTGATTCCCCTGACCTGAATGCATGTTGTTCCAACCCATTTAATATAGGCTACAATTGTTTCGGTATATTGACTACAGGGCTCTTAAATGCACTGTGGCCTCAAAACTTTCTCTAGTGAAACGTTTTTCTTCTTTTTTTTCATAGTCATAGTTTACACTGTTCAAAATGTTAAATCGGTGTTTTCTTAGAGTACTAAGCCAGGAGGTGAGCATTATTGTGCTTTTATTATCTGAGGACATATGCAGATTGTCAGTATCTTTAAATGGTAGACAAAGCCATAAAAGAGAAATGTAGAAGATATATAACTAGTTTAGAAAAATGTAAACTTTGATGATATTTTACTGGCATTTCTTATCAATATTCCTATAAATCCTGGATCAATTAGATCCTCTCTGCCTTATTGGCTAATTTCTGGATTTAGTAGTTCTCATTCTCCCAACAAGCATTTATTCAGTACTTAACATGTGCCAGAAATGGTGTTAAGGACAGGTGAGATATGGTCTCTGCAAGTCCTATGAAAGGACTGAGTTCAATTTGGACAAGGAAATGAGTCGAACACTTTTCAATTCAATTGCCCTTCTTCAGCCCTCCTTCTCCTTTTTCTTTACTCCTCATTGGTTTCAAATAGGAAAATAAGTAATACTAATATATTCTCAGCTTCAAACATATTCTTCTGATTCATCCTACAGTTGAAACTGGGGCAACTATTTGAAGAAATTTGGAAATGTGAAGTGTAACAAAAATAGTCTTTTTTTTTTATACATCTTTTTTTTTTACATCTTTTGGGGGAGATGGAATTACTACCCATATATTTCACCATTCCAATGTACAATAGAATGACTAGATGACACTCCAATTAGGGTATTTCAATTATAAGCAATACTTAGTTTGTTGTATTGAGAACAACTCAGAGTTTAGAGTGTGTTTGGATATAACCAAACATAGACATCTTTTACTTTTCCGTAGTGAGGCATAAAGTCAAGGCACAAGGAAAACATGATTAATAGGCTAGTCAAAACCCCTTGTAGAAAGTAGAACTATTCAGAGCATTAGGACCCAGTGAAAGGCTCTGCCATAATTCTACCTGGTTAGAAATTTATGGGATTTCTCATCTTCAGAAGGAATTTATTTCTGTTGCCTGCAATTGTGAATATTCATGGAATCATGGAATTTCAAAAGCTACCTTGAAGATAATCTGATTTGTCACATTTTTACACTCATGAGGAAATTTCCTCATATTACGGATAAGTATCAGAAATTTTAAATCTACAACAGATGATACAACTAAATGCTGGCAAGGCTGAAGTTAGAAACTAGGACTCCTTCCTTCTAATTCAAGATTGTTTTTGTCTTGCACAAGCCTTACCTTAACCAGAGCCACCTTACTTTTGTCTGTAAAGGGAATCTGTTGCCAAATAATCATCATGATTTAACGTCTTCCTATTATTTTTCCTTCTTGCCTTCCTGTCTTCTCTTTTGCTATTTACTTCTCATCTGTTTCATTAATGAGAAAAGTAGGAAAATATTTTTAATTGGTTCATGTATGGAACTTTTCTAAGAATCTACCTCTTATTTGTGACTCTTAGAAATGTAAATTTCAGGTAACCTTGGGAGTTTATTCATGCATCTATTCAGCCCTACCATGATGGGAATGATTAAACTATTATGAATGTGTGTGTAGGGGAAGGAGTATGTATGCAGTGATATGTGTGTGTGTGTGTGTGTGTGCGTGTGTGTGTGTGTGTGTTATAAAGTGTATAGAGTAGTATTAATCATTGATGAGGAGGAATTTCATTGTGAAATTAGTGTTTGCATTTCTAGTTAAGATAGCAAAGTAGGTAAACACTGTGCTTGTCTCCTCTCATAACCACATCAAAATTAAAACTAAACTACAGAATAACCATCATTGAGACTCCCCTGAAGTCTAGCTGAGCAGAAGTCCTATAACTAAGGACATAAAGAAGAAGCCACATCGAGACTAGTAGGAGGGATGGAGATATTGAACGGGCTTGTCTCACACATGCATGTGGTGGATAAAAATTGGGAGGGATATTTCAGCTGCAGAGGTCCCCCCAGAGGAATGAAAGATTCTATCCGTACACCAAGAGGCTCCCCAGCCTAGGGTTCCAGTGCAAGGAAGAGAAGTCTCTACAACTTCTGGCTGTGAAAACCTGTAGGGATGGGGGTGAGTGAGACAGTGGGCAGCTAGAGTCTCAGGTATTTCTCTTAAAGAGCCCACACACAGACTTACTCACTGTTGGGTTCAATAGCTCTGATCTTCAGTGCTGGAGCAGCAACTTGAAAGGTGCCAGAGATACATGAAGAGGAACTAAATTTTCTGGCTTCAGTGCAAGAGCAGGAGAGGCAGCTTTCTCCCAGACAGAAATGCTGGCAGAATCTATTATTTCTTTGTTGAGCCCTACCCCTTCCCGGCATACAGACGCAGGCAGCCACCATATCTGAGTCTCCATTAACCTGGCTAACACAGGTTACCCTGCCTTGATGATTCCCTGAGATCTCTTCCCACCCACCTTGCAAGCACACTCAGGCTGCTTTCAGGCTTTTTCATACGAATGGCCTGTCTTGGTTCGTGCTGCTCTTTCACAAAATCTCTCAAAGGTTCACAAAACCTGAACAAGCAGCATCTGGCCTCCACATGCCCTTGTACCTCTTACTGAGCAGCCCCAATCTCTGCTCTAGTGGCAGCCATCCTCGGTTCACGGCTTGGCCTCTCGAGCCACCTCTAAGTCCAGATTGGATGGTGACCATCTCTGTATTGTTTTGTGGCTCATGCCAGGTGGCCCAGGGAAGGGTACATGCTGAAGATGAACTTGACCTGTGGTGGGGCCCTTTCTAGGAGGCACCGGGCCAGCACACCCAGTGGCTTGCTTCTGACTGAGCCAGAGCACCACCTGGGGCCTCATCTGAGGATGACACACCCAAAGGGCAGACTGGGAAGATGCTAGAACCCTCTTAAAGTGAATCCTGCTCTGTTGGGTCAGCCCCAGCACAATAGCTCCTCCACTGTAGTCACAGCCAGTCCTCATGACCAGTCAGTCCAAGGGTCAGTCCCTCCCATTGTTGTGGAAAAAGCAACGAAGGCTCAACTACCACAGGAGGGCAAACACAACCCATACAAGGAGCACACCTGTAGAACCCAGCTCAGGTGACCAGGGAAAACTGTGCCACAAAGCACTACAAGACATCGACTATATAAGGCCACTCTACTAAGACTTAGAGACTTAGATGCCCTACCTACTACATAGAAACAAACACAGGAAAGCAGTCAGAATGGGGAGACAAAAAATGTATCCCAAATAAAAGAACAGAACAAAACTCCAGAAAAAGAATTAAAAAAAGTGGAGACAAGCAACCTACCAGATGCAGAGTTCAAAACACTGGTTGTGAGGATTCTCAATGAATTTAGGGATAGAGTGGATGAACTCAGTGAGAACTTTAACAAAGGGATATAAAAGATAAAAATGGAGGTAGAAAACATAATAAAGAACCAGTCAGAAATGAAATTGAAATTGAAAACCTATTTGAAGAAATAATGGTGGAAAACTTTCCTAACCTGGCAAAGGAAATAGACATACAAGCCCAGCAAGCCCAGAGAGTCCCAAACAAGATGAACCCAAAGATGCCCACACCGAGACACATCATAATTAAAATGCCAAAGGTTAAAGACAAAGAGAGAATCTTCAAAGCAGCAAGAGAAAAGCACTTAGTTATCTAAAAGGGAGCTCCTTTATGACTGCCAGCTGATTTCTCAACAGAAACTTTGCAGGTTCATGGACAAGAAAAAGCTAAAGGAGCTCATCAGCATCAAACCAGTATTACAAGAAATGTTAGAGGGACTTCTTTAAGAAGAAGAATAAATGTACCAAAAATATGAATAATACAAGAGCAATAACTACCTATCTAACAACAATTATTTTAAATGTAAATGGATTAAATTCTCTGATCAAAAGATAAGGTGGCTTAGAATGGATAAGAAAACAAGACCCTTACTTATGCTGCCTACAAGAGACTTAGATTGAAGGCACACAAAGACTGAAATTAAAGGGATGAAGAAAAATATTTCATGAAAATGGAAACATAAAAAAGCTGAGATAGCAATACTTATACCAGACAAAATAGACTTTAAAACAAAGGCTATAACAAGAGACAAATAAGGACCCAGTAATCCCACTTCAGGTATTTATCTGAAGAAACCCAAAATACTACTTTGAAGAGACACGTGAACTCATATGTTCATTGCAGCACTATTTACAATAGCCAAGATATGGAGGCAATCTGGCTGTTTATCAATGGGCGAATGGATAAAGAAGAGTTGGTACATATCTGCAATGGAATATTACAGTTGGTACATATCTGCAATGGAATATTACAGCCATAAAAAATAATGAAATCTTGCCATCTATGACAACATAGAGTATTGTGCTGAGTGGAGTAAGTCACACAGAGAAAGACGAATGCCATATGATTTCACTTTCATGTAGAATTTAAAGAACAATTATAAACAAACAAAACAGAAACAAACTCTTCATACAGAGAACATTTTGATGGTTGCCAGATGGGAGGAGGGGTTAGGGTGGTGGGTGAAAAGAGTAAGTTATTAAGAAACACAAATTAGTAGTTATGAAATAGTCATGGGAGTGTAAAGTATAGCATAAGGAATATAGTCAATAATGTAATAATTATGTATGGTATCATTGGGTACTAGATTTATTGGAGTGATCAATTACTAAGCTATGTACATGTCTAATCATTATGTTGTATAAACCAATAAGAAATATTAATTCATAAGTATTTCTTATTTGCTAACTCCCTTCCACTCATATATATACTACATTATAATCTCAGGGTTGATGAAGGGGAAAATAGCAAACTTGGTCTGGGATCCTGGGCATTTAGGTTCTGGTCTTGGGAGGTACCTGACCAAGAAAGCATCTTTGTTGAGTACTCGTATAAATAGGGCACATATGTAGTCTCACTGACCTTTGAGGTCGAAATTTTTTCCATCTCCATTTTACAAATGCAAAAATTGAGTCCCCAAGATACTAAGTGGCCTGTCACATCCTAGTAAATAAAAGAGATAGCATTCAAATTTTCTGGCTTCAAACCCCAGGTCAGAATTATCCCTGATGGATAGTGCTGCCGCCTTATTCTGTGTTCTTGGAAAAAAATCACTTGAATTTTCTGGACTTTTGGCTTCCTTGTTAATCAAATAGGGGAGTTGGATTCTTATCCTTTGTAAGATTTCTTATAGCTCCAGGATCAGAAAAGGTCATTTTCCCTTTCTCCCTGCTACCCCATACTCCTTTGGCATTTACTTGTCCCATAGCCAGCTCTTAATCATTAAAAATGAAGATGGTACTCAAAGTAATGTCTGGCCGCGAGGACACGATCTGAATGTTTTCATTCTGACCTCTAAACCAGTCTGCACGTCTTGCCTGTAGAACAAAATCAAAGAGGGGGGCAGAGGGAGGGACTAGGGACTTTAATTATATGTTAAAACAATAGATTTCCATTAAAATTGTATTTTTTCTACACCTCTGGAAAATTACATTGTAGATGAGATAAATGCAGCCTTGCATTTAAATTAAGGTTATCTTTAGGCTGCTAATCTCATTTGCTGTTTAGTAATTTTAATTCAAGTCAAGGCACTATAATTAGTGCCCTCAGCCAGTTGTCATCCCTCACTGCTTTGTAGCTGTATTTACTGCTGTTAAGACAAGAGTACTCATGTAGAAAGTATAAATCAACATACTAAATTATTAAAGGTGGCATACATCAACAGATACTCCGTGTGCATGATGGTGCTTCAGATTACGAGGCCTTATATCTTCCTGCCTATGGAGTATTGCTACCATAGACGGCCAACATGGAGTATCACTATTTTTGTAGAGAGAGAAATTAATTTGAGATTTTGTTGTTCTAGCAAAATACTAAGTTTAGCAATGCTTTAAAGTATTTTTAATTGGACACAAACAGCATAATTTGATTTAAAAATCATATTTTATGTTATGTGACAGATTTCTTTCTCCAACTAATGTAGGCAGGTCATGGTGGTGGTGGTGATGGTGGTGGTAGGCTGTTGGGTAGGCGTGTGCCTGCGTGTCTGTATGTGTTTATAGGATAGCTTAAAACCAGAGCCAGGCAAATATCTGCAAGAGATTACAAAAATTAGAAAATTCTTGAGTTGAGGTTCTATTTATACTATTGAGATGACGGGTACCCTTTTGTTTATTGGAGAGAAAGACATGCACTTATATATATATATATATATATATATATATATATATATATATATAATTTTTATTACTAAATATGTAGATTAATAAAATAGACTTGTAAATGATGCATCCGAATATATATACATATATACGCTTGTGTATATGTAGGTGTGTGTGTGGGGTGTGTGTCTGTCTGTGCATATAAATATATGTTATTTAACTTCAGATTTCTGCTTTGAAGAGTGAACTATATTGAAATGAAAATGTGAGTTCGAACCTATTTCTCATTTCTGGTACCTAAAATGGCTTTAATGAAGAAAACTTGTATTTTATCTTGCTTTTTATATTTTAAGTTCCTCGAGAACAGAGGCTTTATCAGTCAACATTCTTTGAGACAACTTGGGGACTTTACCTGCAGACTGTTAGTAAATGTTTGTTGAACTCAGTTATGTAATGGAACAGTCAACTCTTCTTGACAATGGCTTCTAATATATGAGTGTTCTCTGGTCTTATAGTCTGTGTATTGGATTTGGTGTGTCTGCATCTTTTCTGTACTCCAATAGGACCATAAGCATATTTACAGAGAGACAAATCTGTTGCCTATTTGAGGAAAAGTGTGCCACTTAGAACTTCTTAGGAGAAATGTTAGCATTGTAAATTTGACTTTCTTGCCTTAGGGAGAAAAAAAAAATCTAACAGCGTAGAGTAATATTCACGTGATATTTTGTTTTGTGGATATTGATCTAATAAATTTGAAAGGTAGACTTAAAGATTCTTTTTTGGGCAAGAATAGAATCTGTTTATTCTATCTGTTTATTCTGACAACTTAAATCAAAGTGTACAATTTTAATCCTTCTGATTGGCCATTAATGACTTCTAGAGAAAATCAAGTGTAATGGCCCATCTAAGCCCATAGTGGAAAAGCGGAACATCTCTTCTTGGAATCACAGCATGATTTAGAAAATTAAAAAGAAAAGCAAACAGATAAGAAAAAAGTTAATCGCTTTTGAATACAAAGAAGGAAAACTGTTTTTCTCTCCCTCCATTATTAGTGGAATGATGTGAAAGGTATTGCTGATTATTTTGCTGGCCACTTAGAAGTAGCATGATGGGAACCACAGGTAACAAAACCACCTCAAAACCGTGTAGAAGACAAGGGCCAGACCTTTTTAAAACCCAGAATTCTCTATAGTCTTGAGAATTTACATCATTAGAAAACAAGGAATGAAAAAACACCATTATATTGAATATTAATAAATATGCTATTTTTGTGTGGGTCAGGGTACTGAAAATATATCTTCCTGTATATCTGTCTTTATAGTCAACCTTGCATCCATTTTGTAAAATGTGTGTAATTATAAATTTTCCTAACTGGGAGAGTTAAAAACAGAGCAGTTGAAATTAATAAAGAATAATAATATTCCTGTGTCTGCCTTGGGTTAGCTGTGTCCTCTCTTTTCCTCAAGTTGGGTCTCATAGCTTCCACCTGCGGCTTCAGTTCTTCCTGGTGTCTGAGACTAATTCTATCCCAGTTATAGGCTATTAAGTGAATTCCAAGCCATCATTGCAGGCAGTTTGCAGAGTGTAAACAGTGCTTTTTCCTCTGAATCTGTGCCCCACTCTAGTAACTTCCAAAGACTGTGCCCCACTTTATACCCAATCACAGGAAATTGCACTCCACAACTAAGTCTTTATTTTTTATTTCTTTGCACTAAACAGATTTAGTAGAAAATGGAACTCTGCTTCGCTCTCACCCACACTAACTTGGCTGTGGCACAGCTGCCAGTTTTCTAGTAGCCCCAGTGCCTGCTATCTCTCACTTTGAGTTCCTTTTTTATTTCCTGACTTTGAGTTCCCAGTTGAAAAAGTTTCACCCAGCTGGTGAAACAGGCAGTGATCACTCCTTCCTGAATTTTTCGGGAGCCACCGGCCACCACCTCAGGCCAAATCACCGTGATTCTCTGAACGACTACAGTAACCCCTCCCTGCTTTCTTTTTTGCCTTCCCCCAACAAGTTCTCCAGCTTCTGGAAAGATCCCTTAAAAAAATAAGTTAGATCATGTGGATGCTCTGCTCAGAACCACATCAGTGGCTTCCCAGTATCCTCAACAGATCTTTAACATTATGTTTAAGGCTCTACACGATCTCCCTCCTGCCTAATTCTCTTTCTTCAGTCATTCTCTGTCTTAATCCCTGGCTGTTTTCAAAGCTCACACACCCATTAGCCTATTGCCATTTATCTTTTGCACATACCGTTTCGCATCTCTAAAGAATTCCCCCTTCTAAGCTCTTAAGAGTTAATACCTACTCATTTTTTCAGGTCTCTCTGCATGTATTATTTCTGTGGTACACCCTATTATTTTCTCTCTGGGATTTCTATTCAGAGTAATTAGTACAACCTGTAATTAATTATTTATATGTGCATTTCTTGCTTCCTGACTGCTCAGATCCTGGAATGTGTGAAGGTAGGGCCCAAGAGTACTGTGTTCACTACTGGATACCCAAATCTTAGCAAATTGCCTCACCTGCAGAGTAGATTAATTTGTAGACTTCATGTTTTAATTATTAAAAGAAGAGATTATATGCTTGGATCATAACATATTACTACTTTATCTCCTTTCCTAATAATTTGTTGCCATCAATTCTTATGTATCAAGAAATTAGCAAGCATTACCTTGAATGCTCCCAGTCCGGTTATAAGGTAGATATCATGATTTCCATATTAAAAAGTAAGAATGACTAACAAAACATATTGTAATTTCTTCCAAGTCGCAAAACTAGTTATGGTAAGCCAGAATTCTACTCAGAGTCTGTTTTTCTCCAAAGCCTGTGCTCTCCCCACAACTGGCTACCCCTCAGAAAATTCACCATTTTCTGCCCAAACTTTGTCCTCTCACCTGATGTCTGCTGTTGTCATCACTGAGTACCTGCCTGACCCTTGATCTATCCATCAGCCCTTCTGCGTCCAGTCTGGCCCACCTGCAGTCTCTCATTCTGACTAGGACTCTTATTGTAAAGGAACCCTCAGTGATCGAATCAGAAGCTAGTTTACATGCTTGCATTTTATAGACAGGTGATGTGCCACCATTTTGCTTAGTTAGACAGAGCCCAGGCCTCTCTTGCTCTGTGGGTAGCTACTACCTAAATTATTTGGTATAGGATGAGACAAAGTAAGTTCTCAACCTATAATGTAGATGTATTCATGGCCTCTCACCTAGCCATCTCGCCTGGTGAACATTTATGACTGTGGCAATAGTCATTCAAACACCAGTAGGGTTCACACGATGAAGAAACATTTTGAGAAGGGTGCTATTTTATACTACATAGTTTGGGATTTCTAGTAATAATCATTCTGCCCTCTTATTACCGTTCATGCACATGGATAAAGCTGTATAAAAACAAGAAGCTAATGAAGGTGTTGCTAGTGGTGAGTCTGTGATAGAATCACTGTTGTTAAAATTCAAGCCTGATACCAGAGAACCTCCAACACCTCAGGAAGTGAGCTCGCCGGTTACATCATGGCAGTGTTCTGCTTATACCCTTGCTTGAGGTCTTTGCTCTTTCAGATTTATAGGAACGTGAGAACTTCAGAAAGGAGACTGCTTTCAAATTGATTAAATTCTGGACAATAACATCCAGGAGGAGGTGAAAGAAATTAGTATTAACGCGAGCAAATTAGTTAAATAAATGGAAGTTGAGCTCTGATAAAACCCAACACATTAATATCTATAGACTCTGTCTTTGTTAGGCAAATCTAATCTATGCTTAAATAGCCATAATGTTCACCTGTCTTCATTTTATGAGATTGTCACTTAATCTGTTTTTTTTTAACATTGCATTTTTCAATTTTCAATGTGAGTTCTGAACCAATCAAATTAGAATCACATTTGCAAGTAAAATGCCATGAGACCGAGTAGTATATTCTCTCCCGAAGTTGAAATATGAAACATCAGTCATTGCCGAATTCGCTAATTTTATGACCCCATCCCAAAGTGCCTGGAAGAGGATTTATGTTGACTGTATCCATGAGGCTTATTGCCCATGATGTCATTGCTCATTATTGTGTTTACTGATTTATTTCTCATATGCCCAACATCAGTTTTCTTTTTCCTTCAGTGAGTGAATCTGTCCTTTAGAACTCCATAGTTCATAGGAACAGTGATAAACTCTTTAATTTGGAAAAGTAAAGGTGTCACTGTCACGTTTTATCAACTGTCTAATCTAGCCTAGTGGCAAGCAACTCGAAGAGATGATTTTTGAATTCAGTGAGTTAGGACTAAAAATTTAAGGGGCTTTATGATTGTCTTCGCTGTGGAACATCCTTGTTAATTGGACAGTTTAACTGCCATTTCTAAGATCGTCTCTATCTCAAACATCTCAAGAAAAGTAAATATTCCTGAATATAGTAACCTATTAGTAATTCTGTGGTCATAAACAGTCTCTCAGATTAATGTGTCAGCAGTAACTGTACCTGGGGAGCAAGGGCAGAATGAGTGGATGGACAGGTCATTTCAAAGGAGAAAATGACAGGAAGACATCTGAAGAATTGGATGGAGCTTGGACTGCCTTGCTGACCAGTCTTAGGTATCATGGTTGGATCTTTGGAATCTCAAGTTGGAAATTTATTTAGCTCTGGCCTTCCTGGGGCAATGTGCTAGTGAGGACAGTAAAAGGAGGTTGAATGTGGTTAGTTATAATCCCACTAGACTGGACTCTCAACAAAAGGAGACAGGGCCATTGACTTTTGACCAGCTTAGAAAAAATGTAACCGAAGTGGTGCCAGGGAATAGGTAGGTGAGATCTGAACAGGTCCCCTTCTCTGTCACTGTGAGCAGAGGGTAAGAGGTTCACAGGAGATCACCAACCTCTCTCCCAGGCACTAATTCAACTAAACATTAGTGTTTCTGACTTTCCTTGGATATATCCAGACAGCTAAGCTCCTATCCTGAAGATAATTAAATTTTTAAAGCAATGCGACAGCCAATTTGCTATCCCTGGGATACTGCTGTTTTTGTAGGATTTTTTTTTTTCCTTTTTTGTGATGGGAGAGGGGATAAGAAATGCTCTACTAGAAAATTTAATCTGAACCACTTTCCCATTTTGTCCTTTGAGAAAGGTGCAGAAAAAAAGATAATCAATATTTATTGAGCAATCTGCCATGTGCCAGACAATGTGCCAGACAATGTGCCAGGTCCTTTATGCACACTATCTCACAATACTCTCACAGCCTGTTCTCTGATTCCTTTACTACAGATGAGAAACAGAGACTCCCAACTGGCATGTGATGACTACTTAAAGTTTATGAGGATCGAAGAGATGAAGACAGAATGTGAATCCAAGTGATTTAATTCCTAAATCTGTGTCTTTCTCCATTATCATTATGTTGTACTCCATTGATATCTGTAGTCCATGAAAAATCAACATACCTAATTCCATTTTGTATGAGAAGAGCATGTATGTGTATATACATGTTGTATATAAACCTATACGTGGCCAAATTATGATGAGTGATAGTATTTACAAGCCTTGACTTTCCTCCCTGTCCCTTCCCCAGCGTTCTCTTGTATGGGAACCGTGATACCTGAAGAAATAACAAATATTACATTGACAGAGAAGTAAAAGGGAGGTTTCTCTGTCCCAAACCTGGGAGTATTCAGCCTTTGCATTTAAGAATTTGGGCATGTTTTGCCAGATCCACACGATTTCTTCTTTTAATTATAGAAAAGTGTTCAGTAAACATGCCAACTTCCCTAATATTCCAACCTTCAGGACAGATCTTGTGGTTAATGTATATTCATTCTCTTCCTGAGCTTTTTTTTTTTCAGATGTTTTACCAAGTCGTCGTTATTTTTGTAATTGCCCAATTTTCTTTTCTCTGTTAAACACTAATTAAAGAATGAGCCCAGGCCTGCCACCTTTTTGGAGACAACATTAATCTCTTGCCCTCTCTACATTTTAATGGGCCTAATTTATCCCTATTATCTGCTCCCTTCACCACCCAAACTAAGCAAAGAAAATATTCTTATCTCTTTCACCCTTCTCATTACTCTACTGATTTTTTTTTCATGTTATTTCCCTACAAACTTTAACTAAGTCTGCATAGCATTGTTTATGTTTACTCTTCATTATCAGCAGGATACACATACTACTATAAGAATCTTGTCTCGGCCTCCTTCTTTCCCTACTTGACCTGCTTCCTCTTGCTTCCTTCTCTCTATCTCTAACCCTCTACATGCCTGTGATCAATTGATGGTTTAATTAATCAACCAGACGTAACGCAGAACGTACCCTGAGATAGAACCCGGGACATTGAAGCATCGATCCTGGTTTCATGGTCTGAATAGAGAGACTCATGAATCAGACAATTGTATAAAAAGGCAGCACAGGCAACAATACAGATTAGAAGATGCTGTGGAAACAAAGGGGAGAAGCTTGCGCTCCAACCTAGGAGGCATGGAAGTCTCCTGGAGTGGACGACGTATGAGATGATTGGTCTTCTGATAGGTAGACAAATGGATTGAGTCCCATAGTTCATTTCCTTTCACAGCAAGCGTGAAAATTAGTGGACATTGACTCCCCTTGCATCTTTGACAATTTAATAATATTTCCATTAAGAAAATGTTATGAGGTACTTTAAAATGTCCATATAAAAAATAGTGTATTAATTAAAATAAAGCAAAGCTCAACTAATTAACCCAGCCATAAACTCTGGAGCAAAGAACTTGGCTTCTAAATAGCTGAAGGAAGAAGGGAAGAAGGAATAGCTGAAGGAAGGAAGGGTTGAAAGGACAAAAAGAAAGAAAAAGAAAAAGAGAGAGAAAGAAAGAGAGAAAGAAAGAAAAGAAGGCTAAAGGGTTAGCAATGTGAAGGAAGGAAGGAAGGGAAGGAAGGAAAGGACAAAAAGAAAGAAAAAGAAAGAGAGAGAGAAAGAGAGAAAGAAAGAGCAGTGCTGAAGGAAGGAAGGAATAATGAAGGAAGGAAGGAAGGGACTAAAAGAAAGAAAGAGAAAAGAAAGAGAAAGAAAGAAAGAAAAGGAAGGAAGGAAGGAAGGAAGGAAGGAAGGAAGAAAAGGAAGGAAGGAAGGAAGAGGAAGGAAGGAAGAAGGAAGGAAAGAGAAAAGAAAGAAAAGACAATAAATATCTGCCTACAAGTCCAGAGCTGATTATTTTTTTTTTTTTAGAGTTTTTAATGCTTCCCTCCTTATAGCTTATCTCACCTAATTCTAATATTCTTATCTTTCTTACATCTTGGACTATCAGATTAGAAATAAGCAAACCTAAAGGGATAAGAGTTCTCTGAAGGAACATGTCCTTACCCCAGGGGAAAGTGATCTCTAATACCCAAATAACAAAAAAGAAATCAAACAAAGTAAAACTATAAAACAAGTTAACAAACTGTGAAACCCAGTAGACTAATGGAATAAAAATAGCAGTAGATATTTAGCCATCTCGCTAACTCCCACTCGGGCCCCTGCTCGCAAAAGAGCACAATAATTGGCGTTAATAGTGATGTGCCAGAGTCAGCAGACAAAGGTTTATTTAGGTTTAAGGAGCTTTATTTCAGAAGGTGAGAAAGTCAGATAATTCATGGGGGAAAAGTTTCTCTGAAAACTGGAACATAATTTTCTTCTTAGCAGAAATAAGTATTAATCAGCAAATGACCACACATGGTTAACAAAATATAGCCTTGTGGTTGATACTGGATGCTTATGATTTTCAACTTTCGTGTTAACTCGCTGTCACTCTTGCAGTTTACTGGAAAGATAAAGCTTCACTGTTGAGATCCTTCTGGCTTTCTTAAGGCCCTCATCGTATATCTGGTGGTCCTGAGTGTTTCAGGGAGAAAGTCATTTCTTATGTCAGCAGTATTTCCTTACCACTAAAGCTTCTTTTATAAGCTTTTAAGAAAGGAGAAATGCTTGTATAAAAATCCAAAGTTCTGACATCTTGAATGTGAATAATAGCAGGCACTAGGAGTTTTTATAATTGATTCAAGACAGTGCATTTAAAACATTTATAAAGTACTTTATAGATCATCAAGTGGCTTTAGATGCAGCCTTTCACATTACAATGAAGTATATTTTGTTCACCTTTCTGGTCATGGTAATCCATTTTAAGTGTTTCCTTTTCACAGTTCCCATAATAATCTGACTCACAATTGCCTTTTTTCATAATTATCAACATACTATTCTTAATAACACTAAATTTATTATTTTTGTGCTACATATTACAGCATTACAGAATGTAGAGATTTAAGGAAGTAACAATCTCCAGCCATGTCATTACAGATGAAGATATGGATTCTTCACAATAGAATGTATATTCTTAGAAATGTATTGTGTTTCCAGCCCTGATCTAAATATCATTATTGTATGGACCCCAAGGAATCTTTGACTTCGTGCATAGCTTTATTGGGGAGAAATGGTCACACACTGGGACTTAGAACAGTTTGAATCCTGTGTGTTAGTACAGGCTAATGGAGTATATTACTAATGAACATGTGGGTAGATACTTGTATTTGTAAAATGCTACTCTATCACATTCAGTGTTTTTTAATAAAACATGATCAATTTTTAACTCCAAGAGTTTGAAAAGCTTCCTTGGAGAGGCAGCAAAAGGCATGCAGTTTTGCATGATGAAGAGAGAAGAGGAATCTAGATATGGTGAGAGGCAGGGAGGAGCAAGCACATTTTAAGTCCATGTCTTATCCTCTGTATTACCTATGTCTTGTACTTATTGTAATTTGGGTTGTCCCTTCCTGCCACACATCTCCCACCCTGAGGTGGTGTTTTTGAATGTTCTTAAAAGTATATCACGTTTACTTGATATAATTTTCACCTGAAAACATTAGAATTAATAGGCCAATTTGTTTTTTATTAATCACTGATAGATTAATTTTATTAATCCTCATGATAGATTATTTCTTAATGCAGAGTTTGTTTGTTTGTTTGTTTGTTTTTGCTGTCTGATACAGAAGCTGGCCTGGGGAAAGGCTGGGGCTTCCTCCTTAAGTGTTTTCCTAGTAAAGATTACCAATCAGCATCTGAAGGCTCCTATGTTCTAGACTCAGAATCAAGATCTGATTCTTTCTCCATTATGTACGTATCTGCAAAGCCACTTAATGTTTCCCCTTGTTAAGTGACAGACTTTTTTTCCTTCTGCATAGGACTACTTCAATGGCCATAGGAAATCATTGTTTTTTGTTTTTTGTTTTTTTCTTTAATTTACTAAAATAAATTTTCATGACTTTTTCTTTCATTGAACAAAGATTTATTAGAGGTGTATGATATACCATGTCTATAAGAAGAGAGAGAGGTGGACCAAGGGAGAGATTCCAGTGGAAGAAATGCAAATGAAGATAACTAATTTGAGGCTAGCAGGGCCTTTGGTCTCTCTTCTAAGAAGTTTGAAATTTCTGCCGTAGCCAATAAGGTCAGATTTTATATCCTTTATGGACCTCACTGAGACCATGTAGAGAACAGAGCAGAAAAAAAAAAAATGAAATGGAGGCAGAGAAGCATGGTTGGATACTTTGTAATACTCCATGGAAGAGATGGTGAGAGTGCCTAAACTAGGCCTTTCCCATTAGGGATGAGGGGGCAAGGAGATGGATGAGGAATAACTAAAGTGTCGATTGGCATGCCTTGCCACTTGATGTGGGAAGTGAAGATGCCCGGAAAAGATGCTCATTTAAGTCTGGGACAATTTGAGTTTCAGCGCACACTGTCAGACTGAACAGTTTTGTGTTTTTGGAGCATCGGTGAGGTTTTAGGGATATATTTTATAGACCTGGAACTCAGCAGGACATCATAGCTCAATAAAGCTCTTTGGGCCACTGGATTGATCAGAACTCCCAAGGATAAAAAGGAATAGAGCAGTGACCAGAACTCAAGGGAGCAGCAGAACTTAGGGTGCAAATGAAAAAGAAGCCTAAGAAGAAAATTGAGAAAGAATAGCCAGCAGCTTGGAGAACAAGAAAGGCAGAGTCACAGGAAAAAAGAAATTCTTAGCAATAACACATGGACAGACATCAGATAAAACAAAACTGAAATCATCCAGTGATTTGTAGGTCTGGATTAGTAGCTGGGAAAGAAGTCAGGTGTGTTTCCAGGAAATGTCTATTGCTTAAAGCAAGGTTTATTCCTATGCATGGGTGACTGGCCAAAGCTCAGTTGGATTTAGTTACATAAGTATTACAATTCTGCAAGCTCACATAGGCCAACCAGTCCATCCCTGTCTCTGCCAGAATCATTGTGACCATTATTTTAATCTGCTTTATTTATTTATTTTTAAAAATAGAATGTTGAAAATTAATCTAAGCAGCCAGTTTGTTCATGTACAACTGTCACATTTTATGGCTAGATGGATGGATGGATGGATGAACGGACGGACAAATGGTAATAGATAGAGATAGAGAGATAGATAGGGGTAGTGGAACAGTAACTACCAAACTGAGGTGGGAGAGCTTAGCTATTCCCCCACAATGCTGCTAACAATATAATGAAAATAATAATTTCCAGAACAAATATGCTGATGAATTCCATTTCCTGTCCTAGTAGATACTCTAGTCAACACCTTGCATGAAAGGCTCACTTGAGGTAAACATAACAACCTTTGAGAGGCAGAATTGCTACCTGCAGAAGTCATCAGGCAAGCAGAAGTCCTAATGTAGAGAGGAGGCAAGAGAACCAAAATATTAAATTGAGCTACATTCAGAGACTGCAAAATGCTGATCAGCCCTGCAGCCAGGCCAGGAGGACACCTGCAGAACAAAGGAAGATTTCTGTGGGGATTGCTAACAACCCATTTCCCCGACCTGTGAAGGGAAAAGAGGAAAACAGAGTCTTTAATTGGCACCCAACACAAAATCATTCATTGCCTATGGCTAAAACCATGGGGAACCTATGGATCAGAGGCTGGGAACTGCCAGCAGGCCTTTCATGCTACATATTTTTACCTTTTCTCTCTATCCTTATACTCTAATCCTTACATACTGTTTGTCCATATCATCAAAGGAAGTTACATAAACAGTCTTTAAAACGTAATTCACATAAACTAAAGAATAGTATATAAACTGGATTGCCCGAACACTTGGGGTCCCTCTCAGTGTCTTTTTCTTAGTCCCTCTCACTATCACTGTTTCTGTCTCTTTGTGCGAAATTCCTAATAATCCAGGTCTCAGGCCTAACTATATGCTTTGTTGTTTCTACAGTTGTGGGCAGAATCTATTAAATTGTTTAGCCAATCCACAGTGTTGAACACCAGTATTTTCACCAAAGTATGGTCTATCATGTTAATTAATAGGCAGCAATTTCACCAATTAAGGTGTATTTCTAATATTTATTATGTAATGCCCGATGTTGACTGTGAAATATTGCTAGGAGAAACACTTGCAGTGGCCACCTTTGCTATGTGATTTCTGTTGGGAGTGCTTGTGACCACCCATAGGTGGTTGAATTCCTGATTTAGGCAACAGACTGACCCTTGAATGGGGCTTAAACTAAAGCACATACACACAATCTCACTGTCTTTGATGAAGGGGATTTCAAGGTAAGTGACAAACATAGCAAGAAGTAAGGAAGCCTGAGACATCGTCATGAAACACCAACAACATCTTTGTGATAAATGAAAATATCATTCGAAACAATATCTGTTTAACTGAAAATTAGCTTTTTACGGTATTTTTGTTCTGTCTACAATTTTTTAGAATTCTCTATATAGCCGATATTCAGATCTCATTCTCGTATGAAGCTTTTTGTCAGAGCCCACCCAACAATAAAAACAGTGAAATTGTCAGACTGTCTGTAGCATATCATCAAAATATATCGCATCCATGGATGCACAAAGAGAAATGTTTTAATGCTGTGATGTACCTGCAAATTATTTTAATCAGAGTTTCCTTAGCTAACAACCTGGATAAAGCTGCCCATGATAAGGAAAACCACTGAAAAATCAAACGCTGCCAGAGACACTTAATATGTATGTCTTCATTGTATTTCTGATTATAAAAATGTTAGTATGCATATTACATAAAATTAAAACATTACAGAAAAATGCAGTCCTGAAAATGAATATCCCCAGTTCTCCAGAGAGAACTGCTGTAAACTGCTTGGTGCCATTTTCTTGGTAGAATTTTTCCCATGCAAGAATAAACATATGTAAATAAATATTTTTAATAGGATCCTAACCACATATTTTATTTTACAATGTTTTAAATAATACATCTTGCAAATATCTTCTCATCAGTACATAGAGGCTGTTTTTTAAATAACTATAGAGTTTTCCATTTCTAATGTCAAATTAAAGGCATCGTCTTCATTGCTATTCTGAACACATTCTTTGTGGTAGGCAGAGCAGCTTAAATAATAAAGAAAATGCTAATACCAATACTAATACTAATGAATACCTTTACAATCATCAAAGAAAAAACATTTCTGGAAGGCCTGGTTTCACCTGAGCTGTTCCCAATTTTTAGTGGCCCCATGAAATGATAATGACCCAGCTAAACAATTTCTACATGATTTTTTTTTTTTTTAAGCAAACACAACAGGGCTGGTTATCAGACACATTGCCAAGAAGACAAAGCTTAGAGTACTATACTCAAGTACTCATTGTTACATTGGTCTCTAAACCCATAACTTCGTTCATATCCTCAGGATGACAATGGAGTCCTTTATGGACCAGGGACACCGTAGTTGAGGGCCCGGCTTTTCTATTTATCAGCTTTGAACTCTGCACAAATTATTTAACCTCCCTGAGCTTTTTTTGTCATCTGTAAAATGGGCCTAACATCTGCTTACAGAGGATTAAATGAAGGACTAAAAATAAAAGACCTGGCTCAGTACCTGACCCCTCGTAGGTTTCAAGAAATGTTACCTCCTCGCTTCCCACATCCAAACCTGTTCTGAGGGAGAGACAATGATTTTTATTAGGCGCTGTCCTAGACCTTGCTAAATACAAGTTTCACATTCTTCCCACTAAACTTGCAATTTTCATTTTTTAAAAACTGTGGAACACTATTGTTTTTGTTTATTGGTTTTCCCCAAAATGAAATACAAAGCCTAAGCCAAGAGCAGATAAAAGCAGAACTGCTCTGATTGAAATGGAGAGGGTGGCAGGAGCTGGCCCACTTGGCCTACACACCTGAGTACCCCCTGCAGAGCATGGCAACTCCCAGAACACAGTTCGCAAACCTCTGTATAGGCCATAACGCTTCTCGCAGGAACTATTGCCAAAGGACCTCATTTATTAATGAAGCCATATAATAGGTTAATCATCTGTTGTAACTTATCTTCTCAAGGTGTTTGCATTTGCCTCTCATGTCTTAATTCAGAAGAAAACGTTCCTATACATCACACATAACACCAATCAGCTGGAGGTTATTTCATTTTTCTAATTTTTGGATGAAGTTAGAAGGGTGATGAGTACTTTCCAATTATCTCTCTTTTCATCAACTCTAGAAAACCCTCTCTCCCACCTACCCATCAATCTGTCTCTACCCATAGAGATGTGAACTGCTTTGGGCTTCAAAAGAAAGAAAAAAATGGTTTGCATGCCTCTGCCTGTGCCCCTAAAGGAGAGCAGTCAACAAGGTGAGATATTATATCTCAATTAAAAAATAAAAAAAAGGTGTGAAAGCTCTTACAGAGCCTGGGGGGAGATTGGCCTGGCCTTCAGCACATCCGGAGTTAATTTACAGCAGTTTGAGTTTGAACACAAAGACCAGACAATTTATATTTAAAGAGACTGCACAATTTCTATTTTATGTTACTTTTGTTTTAAATATATACCACCTAATGTGAAGCCTGAGATACTAGTCTGACTGGGGCGCACATCTTTCATGAGCCAAGGTGTTAAAGGCATGTAGATAGGCAGTACAACAAGTAGTTGAAGGCAGCAGTTCTGGAATCAGAAGAACTTGGAACTGAACTAATATGAATAGCTCTGTGACCTTGAACACATTCCTTACCCTCTATTAGGCTCGCTTCTCTGGACTGTAAAATAAGAATAGTAATAGTATTTACTCACAAGGTTGTTGTGAGGGTTAAAAGACGTAATGCATGCAAAGCCCTTAACACTGAGCCTGGCATAAAGTAAGGACTCAATAAATAGAGCTGCTAGTATAAATTTTGGCTTTCTTATGCACTCAACTTTCTTTCCATTTGACAAGGTGAAAATATATTTAAGAGTACTTAGTGTTATTGAATTAATACTACAATTTCTTTAATGCTTGGAGTCATCCGAGGTAGAGGATAATACTTTGGAGAACTATTTAATTGTATCATTTAGTAATGGATTATTACACACATTTAAAACCTCAATATAATATTACATGGAATCATATGCTAAGGATCCACAACCAAAAATATGATCACCTATATATACCTGCACGTAGATAACTTGGCTATGGTGGTAATTAATACATAATGGAGATGGTAAAATCCATTTTCAGGAGCTAAAAAAGAAATACAACCAGGATTGAACCTTGACTGACTTACAAAGCAGCCTGAGACATCTTCTGCTACAGTATAATATTTGAGCACATATGCCCTACGATGCCATCTTTGAGTGCAATAATTCTGTAGAATGAACTCTGCTCAGTATCCCACTATACCCCAGGATTCTGCACGGTGAGAAAAGATTTGCCTATAGCTATTTAAGTCAACCAAATTATTAAGAACATACTAGATTTTAGGCACTGTTAGGTATATTATTAATGTTAATATAAAATATTGCTATAGCAGTTAGTGATTTTAAAGGAATTTTTATTTAGATTTCCTCATTTCATTCTACCCGATTGAATCCCTATGAGTTAACTAAGCAGGGATCACAATTTCTATTTTATGTTACTTTTGTTTTAAATATATACCACCTAATGTGAAGCCTGAGATACTAGTCTGACTCGAAACTACTCACCAACCCATCCGCCCTTGCATGTTTGTGGTAATACCCGTTACACTGAAGAATCAATGCCTGTATGTTCTTCACCTTCACTCATTCTGTATTTATAGTGCTTGGATCTAGACAGAGGTTTGATTAACAGGAAATATCTGTACATAATAATAAAGACTAAGTTTATAACAAGTCTGTCATATTAGTTCTTAGTTCCAGCCCTTGTTTTCTTACTCAGCACTGTGTTCATTAAATCTCTCCATTTTGTGTCTATTTAACTTAACCACATCAAGATAGGTGTCTCTAGGGAACTTTAATTTTAATTACTCTGTAATTTAGGTCACCTGTTTACATTTTTATGATATAACAGATGTATGTTTATTCTTTACCACACAATGTATTAAGTTGAAACTAAAACAAACAAAAACAAACAAACAAAATAAAACAAAACAAAAAAACAATGACCATCCTCCAACAAACAAAAACAGTCTCCAAAATTGCATTGATTTAATACTTTTTCTTTGTTTTGACTGCAGTGATGCTGAGGGTACATGTTGCAGTCCTTCTTGTAAAAATATTTGTAAATAAATTCCTTGCCCTCTTTTTCTAACATCAAGCTACTAAGACATCAGTTTATGTTACACAAAAATTCACTATGTTCCTGTCTCCTCAGCATCCTGATTCATTATATATTTTTGACGCATTCAAGAGGTCTACCATGTACACTTATAAATCATATAAGATTCATCAGATTTCACCGGGCACCTATTATTTTTTCTCTCCTTGGGATGTCATCCAAGATTCTGAGCACTGCTGTCACACCTACTATTGGTTTCCACCATGTTTGTTGGGCCTCTTGCTGCTGATATTAGAGTCTGTCATGTATGTGTTGAAGACCAGCTATGCATCTCATCAGCAGTAAGAAGAATGGAGAATTTGTTATATGAGTTTTCCATATGAGTATCTAAATATTGGTACCATTATGTTTGTTAGCAACAATGTCTTTCTGTTTTTATAAAAGCCCACCAGGCCCATGTAATTGTGAGTCAAATTCCTAGGGTCTGAAAACTCACTAAGTGTAGAATTCTTGCTCTCTTTCAAAAAGCCTAAGGTTTTCTAGCTGGGACAAGGTGATTTGTCTGAAGTTCTCTCAGAATGGGTTCTCTCTGAGGAAACTCTCTCCAGTTCCTTTAGCAAAGAGACTACTACTGCTGTAAGACCCTCCTTCCCTACTCTATCAGAAATGCCCAGGTATGACTGAATTCTACAAACTTTGACCTAACATGAGATGCCTTCCCTACAAAAAGTAAAAAAAAAAAAAAGAAAAAAGATCTTTCTCAGGTTATTACAGTTTAGTAGGAGAGATAGCTGGTATGTAAGTGATTGCAACACAAATCATATAAATGCTGCAGGAGAGCTGAAGAGATATGTTCTTGCTCTATTGATTTTCAAAGGTGGCAGAGATTATGGCCATCGTAGAGGATCAAAGAATTTTGTCATTGGGAAGGCAACAGGCAAAATGGACTTGAAAAGATGAATAAAATTTAGATATATGTAAATATGAAGAGATGAACATCGCTTTTACAGAGAATAACATTAGTAAAAGTTATGTAGGATGCTGTTTTGGTCCTGTGAACGGAGAGAGATCAAAGAAGGGTGGATCATTTGGGTGGGGCGAGGGTATATCCTCGAAGGCCCTTAGTGCCTGCCTAGGGAATTGGAACTGTATTCTGTGTTTTCTTAAGCATTTTTAAAAACTTCTGGTCCTTTTATTAAAAGTGAAGTAAATTAAAAATCATTTCCCCTCTTTAATAATTTACTATAATGACCATCTTAATTGTGAAGTTAAATCTTCTCATGGGAGTTTTTATAGACTAGGCATGACAGCATTTTTAGATACAAACCTTCCTCTCTTACCTTTCCTCCTAACCTCTTCACAGAAAAAGTGCTCAGGGTGACAAGGCCCCCTGATGCCTCAATTTCTCCAAACAAATAGTAACCTAAGTAACAACAGCAGATTTGCTATGCTGATGCGGTCTCAAGACAAGTCTGCTGATTTGCATCTGTTTTCCCACAAAGATCCCCAAATGAAAAATGGAAGTCAAAACTTTGAGATTGCTATGCAAACATTATTTCAGGACAAATTACTTTGATGCCCCCAGTTCCACCTCTTCAATACAAATGGTGCCTGTATGCCCTATAGGGAAAAATCTGAAGCTTCCTCAGATTAAAAAAAAAGAAGCCCTCGATGTCTTCAAAAATAGAATTATACTGTATTTCATCAAATCTAAGGGGACATCAGTTGTATAATGTACTATTATTTTATGGTTATGAAGAAATTATACAGTATTGCCTATTACTGTTGTAAGACACCCATGATTATGGAGTAGTTTCTCCTCTAAATGCCCTCTGTTAAGTCTCCTTCCTTACTGACTATTCATTTTTAGGGCTTTGTTACCTTTAGGGGTGGCTTGGTCTCAGATGGCTCACCAGGGCATTTGGTTTACCAGGCACACTTCACCATCATTGTGAGAGGAACTGATGGATTTTGGTTGGTTGTCTCAGGGCTCCAAGCTGTTTTCTTCTGCCATAGAGAGTTGTATAGTGGAGCTGGTATGGTGACCTCAGGCCAGATGGGAAGTCAGAAAGGATATCTTTCCCAGAATTGGGGCTTGAAATTTTGTTCACCCTCATGAATCTGTCCCCAAATTAGATGAGTGAAAGACAGCTATTTACCAATCTAGTGATTGTATTAGAAGATGCAGGCTCAATGTCAACCTCTTCTTTCATGAGCCATTCAGTCCTACTAGGCAAGTATCCTTGCTTTTAGCTTCCTTTCTTCCATCTGTACCTCTTCCCCTGAATCATTAAAACTTCATGAAAGAAGGGAAGAAGGGAATTGGATGCTGCATGATGCTGGTTTGATTCTCCTTATCCTAGATATCTTATAAACCTCCCGAGCAATCAAGAAATATGAAGTAAAGAGTGAAGTGGAATTGGACAGCTAAAAAGCATTCAGATTAATAGTCAAAATGTTTTCAACATAGATCTTTTTTGCTAGACTGCTTTTTACAGGTCTTTAATTTCTAGAATTTAATCATGCAGCTTTAATCACCTCCAGTTGTATGGCTTTAAGTTGAAGGAGGAGGGGGTTTTATCCAGATTGCCCTATCATAAAACCAGAGCTTTTGGGAAGGCATACTTCCCGCAGTGCTCAGACTCTTGGAAGATTTTGCCACCTAGCCTACCTCTGGCACTTCACAACCATGGGGAACAAACAAGTGGTGGTCGCCATTGCCTAAATTCAAACACGAGGTACATTTGCCACTTGGACAATATATGGTGAGATAAGAGGTAGGAAAAAAGCACCGATAACAAATGCCAGGCATTATTATTATGCCACAGGTACAGCATCCCTACCCACCATCATCATCTTATCATCTTGACCTGGCTTCTTTTTAAAATTAATTTTATCTCTGCCTTCAGTGTCCCAAATTCTATTCATATGCAAAGCAAATATCACCTTAATAATAAATCTTAGTCTATTTGCTTTTAAATTATATCCTTACCATTCACGTCACTTGTAATGCCCCATACCAAAACTAATTTACTTAGAATTTAGATATTAAATTTGTTAATTATCTTATTATATTTGCAAATGTTATTTCTAACTGAAAAGATAAGGTCATAACTCATATCTTCTAGAAACTTAGGTTCTAAAAATTAGGATGAAGTAACCTAAACCCCTAGGGGATTCAGCAACTCCCCTGGATAGTACAGCTAGTCAGTTTCAGAGATAGAACTAGAGCTCAGCTTTTTCAAAACCCAGGCCTAAGTTCTTTCTACTGCTTCACTCTGCTATCACAATGAATAAATTATTTAGCTAAAGGATAAATCCTAGGAAGCTAGCTGAATTAAGGAAATGCAAAAAAGTTGAAGAGACAGTTTGTGTCATAGATACCGTGTTATAGTATCTATATCATATTCTCAATCTGGCAGTGACAACCATATGACTAGATCAGATCTATATCACATGACCTCCTCTGACTATGTGTGTGTGTTACTGATTATACACACACGCACACGTACACATCAGTGTTTGTTGTTGTTTGGTTGTTATTGTTGTTTGGTCTGTAAAAAGGGGTTGAAATTTGGAAAAAACATAATGAGATTATGTTTCTTTGGTGATTCCATTTAGACTGACTCCTTCCAATGCTTTGGGAGTAAATCAGCCCAGCTCGGATTGGAACCGATTTCTCAGACTCGAGGTAATCATAAATATTGCACCTGGGTATTGGCATTACTGGATGAGATTGTTGATGCAAGGGAACTGAGTGAAATGAAATCTCTAGTGTTGCTTCCTAATCTTCCATAGGCACCTTGGTTGCCCCAGCCCTCAAGCCAGACTGCCAGTATTACCTTCTTCCGTCCCATGACTTATCCTAATCCTCTTGTAGCTTCCCTTGTCTTGTGTCTGTAGAGTGCTTGCCCACATCATAAAGAATACAGAAGATGGGACAGTCTCAACTCCCTGCTACCCCTCTGCCCCTCAGAGACCCTGCTTACTTCATCACCCTCCAGTTTATACTAACCACATTGTCTGCATTTGTACCCACTCTTGCTCTCTTCTTCCATAATTAATAGAGTGTGTCCTCCATTATGTCCTCTGGCCTGGGGCAAGACTCTCTCCATTACAGTCTGAGAGTCTGGAATGATATCTGCATATTCATGGCTTCTATCACTTCACCCTGTACTCATGTCTGTCCTCTCCCAGTTAAGTCCACGTCTGTTTTAACTAATGCTACCAGTGACCTACCTCTTCATTGCTAAACTATTAGACCCTCCTCAGTCAGTTAATTGCATTCTCAACTGTAAAGTTCTTTTCTCCAAAACTTCCTGCTGCCACAGATGAAGTGTAATTCTCCTTTTTGAGTGAGAGCTATTAAAAAGAAGGATCACTCTCACCTTCTAACCCCGCCCACTACACACTAATGCAGGGTGAGTAGCTTAAGTCAGCTCAACCATCCCCTTGCATCAGAATCCCTTCACCCACCACCTTCCTGATCCCTAATGTATGGGCTCTATTCTAGTGCATCAATGTCTTTCTTAAAGGGAGCCACACAATAAAATATATTGTGCCTTCCCTGAGAGAGGGTAAGGCTATTGTTCTCCTTAGGAATATGTGTCATTGTCCCCATGGCAACACTTGGAGCAGGTCCACTCCCAGAGCTCCAACCTAGTCATGGCTTACAGTTGGACAAAAATTTTAAAACTTTTCTTAAACAGTGGAAAAGGAGGACACAGTTGCCATGTACCCAACTTTCTTCTTTTTAACCAAAGCTGAAAACACAAGTCTCACTTTGTGGAAAGAAATCTTGTTTGTGTCTCTGGGAGCTGCTTTGGGATTCAGAATTTAGATTCTTAAGATATATGACTGACTGATGCTGTGAAATCAGTTGTTTCTGGCAGCAAATCATGAAATCAGCACCAACTTGCCCATAAAAAATGAAGGTTTTATGGTAAGTGGTTTAAGAAAAATGCAGAATATAAGTCCTTTGCGATGTATATATTTTATAGCAGCAATACCCTATTTTTAATTTTTTTTGATAAAACTTCTCCATTGCTATAGTAGGAAAACATCTTGAAGTAACTTCAATAAAAACAGCTATGTATATAGAATGACATACAATGGCTTCATCAGACTTATTCTCTAACTAACTGAGACATAAATCTAGGATATGATGGGTTTTTTCCCTGCAGAATTAAATTTTATTAAAATAGTTACTTAGTATCCCATTCGGCCATGAGTCAAAGCAATTGGATCCTACAGAAATGAAATTAGTTGATCCTACTGTAAGCTCGAGTAGAATCAATTTCAGTTTCCTTTGGATGTCCTTTTAGTGTTTATCTGATGGTGTATTCTTATTGTTTTTAACAACAATAACAACAAAATACTGGTTAGATTCAAATAATCATTCTTGATCTCAATTCAGAAAGAATGTGTATCCTTTTCCTATATAATAATTTTTTATCCATATTATGGTTTTTAATTGATCATTCTCAATATTATGTCTCTTAAAATGTTGAATAATTTTCCTCCCTATGAAATCCATTATCAGATGAAAGTCGGGATCGAGATATTCCATCCTTATGATGGCTATACATGGCTACAGCTAATGGAACATGCCTATTGCTGGAGTTAAAGACAAACAGCTCCTCTGGATAATTGCAGTTAGTTTCTCTTGATGGGCCTATGGTTTCACTCTATGACCAACTAGACAAATACCTAACTATGACTTTATGGCAAAGGTATAAGGGCATGATTAGAACAGAGCTCCCTTGCGAGGCTGGAGATTGTTCCCTGTGATGGTTGGATCTTGAGAATATTTAGCAGAAGTTCAAAGTCACATACACAGCAGCCCTAAAGCTTGGGATGCTAGTTGTTCCAAAGTGTTTGTTAGTGACAGCACCACACTGGTACAGTTGAGCTGCAGTATCACTGACAATTTATAGGACCTCTGCCTATACTTTTGTGTATCTGTCCAGATCCAATTCAATGGGGGCACTATTCACATATGGTCTGATTAGAATGGTCCTCTTGGGATGATTCAATGCACAGCCTGCACATCTGTACATAGCCGTTATGCTTTCCCCTGCCTTATTTTGCCTTATGTCTCTCTCCATCTTGCTTTCTCCCTTGGGCTTGAATTTGGGGTCTGTGTGAATAGGTAAGGCTTGATGAGTGGTCCCTAGTGACAGATTCCCCAAAGATACTCCATGACACTGACCTGAAATTCAGATAAGTGACTAAAATATTTGATATAAAAATGTCTACTTTTCTCTCACTGCACACCTCGCACCTCTACCCCGGGTACCTCACTTCCCAACTCATCTCCAGGCAGAAGCGCATTTGTTCTGCTCTGCCCCAAGCACCACTCCACTTCACCTTTATTTCATTTCTGTAAAATCTACCCTAGAAGTTTCCTACTTATAGAAGTGTGTGTATATTATCATGGATGCTAAACTTGGGTTAAGAACAGCTTTAGAAGATATATAACATTCATTTATAGGATTGTCAAATGTCACCCCCTTTTTCAAAAAATGTGGAGTATTCAAAGACAGAGATGATGTACCCCAAGCCTCCTCTTAAGGATCCCTTTATTATTTCTTATTCTTTAGTTGATACACATTAGTTTAATTTCACAACTCTAGATGAATTGTCATGAGCTTCTGTTCTCAAGGTGGGACACTTTAGGCATTATTTATCAAAATAATAAGCACTATTGCTTTTCTGAATGTTTATCAAGTGTCAGGTGCTGAATGATGAATTTCCAGTATATCGTCTGACTTATGTTTTCCTCACACAGTCCCATCAGGGGGATACTATTAACTTCATTTTATAAATGAAACAATAGAAGCTTGCCCAAGTTTTCCCTGATTCCTAAGTTTGTGAGCTTTCATCTCCTGTCATGATGTCCCCTAAAATGACATTCCCAGGCATTGACTCATGTTATCAGATAAGTATTCCTTGCAGTGGAAGCACAGACAGGAGCTGCTTCGTGACTTTGCTGATGGCTCTTTCTGTTCATGGATGTGAGCCCAGGGCGTGCCTCTGGTGCTGATTGCCATGAACGTTGCTGAGCACTCGTCACATGTACAGGGCGGCCTCTCCTGCTCTCAGCTCTCCCACAGAGATTCTGCTTCACTGGACTTCAGATGTGGATGGGATTGATGGATGAAGAAACTTAGTGAAGATGACATTTATGACTTGCCTGAGAGACCCAGGAAAAATTTGGGTGTTTGGCAGTTTACTGATGTCTACAGACAAAATCCCAAAGATATAGCATCTATTACAGGACCCCAGTGGAGAATAACTTAATGCTTTATCAAGTTGTGTGGTCTGGTCACTGGTGATCTTGAAAAACTTTGAGAAAAGGAAGTTGCCCAGGGAGCTTTTATCCCAAAACATGCCCGATACGTAGCTGGTGGTTCCGTGGTTAGTGTAGACATCATGCGTTTGGGCCCAGAGAAGGCCAAGCTGCTTTTCTGCTTGTCAGACTAAAGTTGGCCAGTGTTTCCATGAATGTCCACCGTCAGGAACAATCTCAGGAAGATTGTGTTATTGGTGAGTTTGGCCATTGTATCCCTCAGATCTTGGTCCAGTGGGCCTAACCTCTCCCCTGTCACCCTTTTAACTCACCTTTGAGATGTTGCCTCATTTTAGTGTCATGAGAAAGATTCCCAGGTTTGCTGTGGAGAACACATTACAAGGCATTCTGAAGTCATTGTCAGAATCATGGTTCACTGCATGTCAGGGACTGTTAGGAGAAAAGGGCACACGAGCTACATATGGGGGTGAAGCTGCTCGCAGCCAGAGCAGTATTGAAGATAAATTTTGGATTGCTTAGATAACATCACTATTTAAGGCTTGTGTACTTCTTAGTCACTCGTGATTGGACTAGTCCTGGATATAGTACTTTATTCTTCTTCCATGTTCTCTCTCATTATGTCAAAGCAAATCTGAACTCCTGAATTGTGTGTTAGTCATTTGTACCTGTGTACACACATTTTAAATGCAAATATCCAGCCCCCTTTTCTGACAGTAGATGGGCATTATTTATTCTATTCTAGAAGAATTCCAGACCTATAATGGTGGGAGAGGATTATTTTTAAAAGCTAGTCCCCTCCTTTGATAAACAAATTTATTTTTCTTAATCACAATCACAAGAGGAATCAGACGAATGGAGATCGTATGTTGTTTCTCATCATCATGTGGGTATAATGGGAATTGTGGGGGCTTCTTTATCCATTCCCATGCCCTATGGTCCTGGATTGGTCTAGAAATCTGCATATGAGCCAATCAATTTTGTTCATTCATCAATTTCTGATCACATGGAATGATTCATGAGTAAGCACCTGTTCTAATTTGGAAAATCACACATCAAGAAAGGAAAGTTTTCTGGGGCTTAGGTAAAGTATTCTCCCTCTTAGAAGAAAATATTGTTTCTGTCTTTTTCCGGATATTGTCATATGTAATTACAAACTATTTTGTAATTAACCATTAAGATGAAGTTCACACAGGGAGACGGAGGAGAATTACAAGGTCACAGAACTGGAGCCACTAGGTAGAGTTTAATCCCAAAGCCTGCCTTAACTTTGTATTTCCAATTCTGTGAGCCAATAAAAATCCTTATTCTTCATGACAGATTGAAGGGGACTTTTTCTCCTCAGCTAACACAATGTGGAAGTAGGTGTAGAATGAGTGTGTGCCTGGTGTTTGGATCTACTCGGAGCATCCAGCTGATTCACAGGAATGTGACCTCTGTGACTGCTTGCGATAGTGCAGCAGACTCACATATATGCCACATATCATCCTCCTACTGACCAGGCAAGAGCCTACTCCTCCTTCTTAGGGAATCTATCTTGCCCATTCCTGGTTGCTCTAATTATATAATGTGAAGCTGCTTTCCCCAGCCGCTTTCCTTCTCCCCATACCTCACACTCAATCCTGACTGGGCCAGGAGTGAGAAGTTGACGGGAAGTAAGATGGGCTGAGCAATCAGCTTTCCTGTCTTGTGAACTTGATATAGAAGTCGTTAGTTGTTAGAGAGTACTTTAACTGAAAATTTGAATGTATTGCAAGTGCAGAGTGACCATTTTTTTGAGCCATGTGCATACCCAAGCAAAGAAAGCTGTTTGGCAGAAGCAAAGTGAGAAAGAAAGGGACATTGAGAGAAGCATCTCAGGAGGCAGGCCTCCCACTGCCTGGTTCAGGTCACACTTGGGGGTCCAACCCTAACTTCCTGCCTCTGACATCAAATCTTCCTTCTTCCTTAGATAGTTATGACAGATTCCTATTTCCTGTGACCAAAGATAAGAAAGAGTTGTTTTCACCACATCTTATACGTGATGCAACTGAAGATGAGAAAGGTCAATTGAAGATGATTTGTAGGGGTCGGCCTTGATTTCCTAACTTTAACTTTTGTGTTTTTTTGTTTGTTTGTTTGTTTTTTCATTTCACTTGCTGGTTAAGTGACCAAGAAAATCCAGTTCATCTACTTTATTCCTAAAGCATTTTGTGACCATTGCTCATCATATATCAGAGAAAAAAGAATGACCATTGAGCTGCTTTTTAACACCTGTGACAAAAATTAAACGGGTTACAAACTGCCAGACCGAAAACTCAGAAGTAAACTGGGTAGCAATTACTATAGGTCTGTTTACTTAACTGCTGATACACGGAGTATCTTCTTTAAATTATCAGGGATTTGCCAACCTTGGCAATATTACTGCAATTATTAACTATCTTTGAACAAATTTCTGCTAGTCTGCATACCAGAGTACTCCTACGTAGAGTTGCCCCACTGAAAATCTTGTCTCCTCTGACCAAGAAACTTCCAGACCTTTCATCTTATCTTAGTGCAGCTGCTCTAGAGGATAACTGTGTTTTATTTTTGCAGTGACCGCCCCCCACCAGACCCCAAATTAATTCTAGCATATGACACATAGCCTCCAAATTTAATGAAAATCCTCTCAGCCATTATCTGTGATATGACAGACAGACTGGAACTTAATTATATTGACATGGATTTGAGCTAATGCTATCATATTTTACTAGAAAAAGCATCTCTTTAGGAGCTATTACAATTAGCAGTCCGATTTGGAAAATTCAGCCATGGGGAAATATCTGTGCAACCCACTGGCAATAATACCTTTAGGACACCCATCTGGTCAGGAACTGAATGATGTCCTCATTCTCCCAGGTAATCACAACTAGACTGTGGGTTAATAGCCTTGAAGAAGTGTTCTGTTGTACGTTAGAACAAAAGAACTAATAATAGTAAATGTTATCCTTGTAGGAGGTGCCATCTAGGCCTTTTGGTCTTTGAAGTTGCTGTAGAAATGATAAATAAAAGATGTGTTGCATGGTACCACTACCTTAAATAAAAGAATTTTTACAATTTTCTTCCACCCCCATGCCCAAATAAAGGATATTAAAAAGTCTGACTTTCTTTAAAGGAAATATTACGTATAGAGGAAGCATAAATGTCAGAAGGCGTTAGTTTTCTGCACCACCTTCCTCCCTCTTGCCCCATTTCTCTGTGGGCTTCAGGGAAAATGCTTTAGTCAATATGTCACTAACCTACCCTTCATCATACTTTTGTAATCTTCTCTGGGAAAGATTCTTTCTTTTTCTTGTGACCTCTTAAAGCTAAAAGTGGGGATCATGTCATTTTGAAACTTTGATTGATGCTATTGAGAGTAGCTTAGCTGATTGGGGTCATATGGAGGAGATTACTACAGGCTATGGCTCAGGGAAGAGGGTGAAGAATGGGTGATAGGAGACGCATTGAGGGCTGCTGCCATAAGCTAGAGGAGCAAGACTGAATAACTGGCCCACAGTGGAAATACCAGGAGTGAAAGGAGAGGACACAGTGATAGGACATTTAGGAAGATAGGCAAATGGTTAATATAATATTTTTTCTAATCCAGGACTTAGCATTTCTTTTCTGTGAAGGGCCAGATAGTAAATAGTTTCAGCGTTGTGGGCCAGACAGTTTTTGCCACAGCTTCTCAACTCTTCCATAAGGCAGTCATAGACAATAATACATAAATGGGTATGGCTGTGTTCTAATAAAACTTTAATTACAGAAAAAGATGGTGACTGATTTGGTCCAAGGGCCATCTGATTACTTGTTTATAAAATTTGTTGCTAAAAATAAGTACTAGAATAGTTGTTATACAGTATGTCTGGTTCTAAGCCCAACTTTTAAATTTATTGAAATTCAGAATGCACTGGGATTCTAAAGTTATTAACTCTCTAAGTTCAGCAGTATTTTTTCAAAGCTTATTTGTGCCATTATTATTTTAATAATATTTGAAATGTCCAAATCTGCATATATGAAAGCAAATATGTTTGGTACATAGAGTTAAGCTTAATACACTTCTTTCTGAAAAAGAGAGATTTCAATAATTAACCCTGGGAATCATAAGAGAATCAACCTTGAGAACAACAATGCAATTTTATGTAAGTCAAGAACCTAGGCTATACTATCTGCTCTAGGAGATTTTTAAAAGTATCGGAGCAGATATTTATGTTCTTGAGATGCTCAATCACTGCAAACACTGGTAATACAGTGGAAGCTAGCCAAGGCCAAGTGTGTAGCCCTGTGATCAATGAGCAGAGCAGACACAGCAGCAGGTAGCTGCTTGGCTTATTTGCACTAGTCGGAGAATCCTTTGATTGTAGAAAGCGGAGGCTCATTCAGGTTAACTCAGATTAATTGAAGTTTATTATAAGAAGACTGAGATCACTATCATTTGCCCGAACCTCATGGGAACAGAGAAGGAGCCATTACTACCTCAAGAGAAAACTAGAACCGTAATCTTGTGAGAATCAAGACACCTGGGTTGAAGGTCTCTTTGTCACCTCTCCTACCTCATTAGAGTCGCACTATTCATACAAATCCGTGGCTTCCCAGGACTCTGCTTCTGCTGTAGTTGTTAGTTAACAAACTCTCTTTCTGTATCTTGCTTTCAAATTCTCAAGGCAGTTAATATTACTGGTCAAATAAGTGGTGCACTGCAATATGGGAGGTGGGTGGTCTCTTTTACACAGTTGTACTGCTGTTCAGCCTTTCTGTGCATCTTGTGTCTATTCCTTCCTTTGTGCCTCGTATTCCTCTCTGTTCTATTTGCAAATGAAAGCTCAGTCACTGACCTACAGTCAATTGCAAGGGATGCTGGGAAGCGTAATCCACCTGTGTGTTCAAGAGGAAAGGGAAATGGAGTAAGTGAACAACCAGTAAGTCAGTATAAATGCAGTAAAACAAGTCTATAGATTATTGTATCTATTTGCCACATGCCCCTGAACTTGCTGGTATTTGTTTTTCATAGAGCCTTAGGTCTGTAAAATCACTAAGAGAAGTGATAAAGAGTTTTCCTGGGCTCATTCCTCTAAAAAAAAATTGTGGCTAATCAGATAAAGAAACCAAAATCTTATGATTCTCACTACTAAATGTGATCCAGCACCTATTTGTATATTCTGCAGAGTTTATCACTACTTAGAGAAAAGGGACTTTTTCAAAATCTCTATTTTAAGAGGGAGAGCAGGAGCATATAGAAAGAAATGCACCTTTTGCTTTTGTGTCACTTCAGCAGCTAATACTGCCCTGGATTTTCAAAGATCCATCCCATTGTCACTCCATGTAACCTAATCCTTGGATCAGGAAATATGACCACAGAAATATAAGTTCAGAATAAGTAATACAAGGGAATTAATATCCAATTTGGTTGAGTCAAGGGCTTGGAGCCTCTGATCCCAGCCCTGCTATTATCTTTGGATATGTTACTTCATATCGATATTTTTTTCTGGGGAGTTGGGTATGCTTATTTAAAATATATTATTTTAGAGAAGCTTGAAGGCTAGTTCTTGCGTTTTCTCAGTGACGGTGCTGGGAGGTACTGGTGGGAGAGGTATTCTTGTTCCCTTTTGGTGTTGTCCGCTCTGTTCACAAGGGAAGTTTCTTCAGGGGTAAAGCGAGATTGGGTGAACTTTGCCAGTGACAGCTCCTATACCTCCCAGCCTTGGGCATGAAGATTTTGAATAGCACCTCCAAATGTGAGGCCCTAAAGGTCTGTGTTGATTTATCATAGAGACGAGTTCTCAGAATGCTGTCTTAAATATGACACAGGGGATTGGGAAATGAAGTAAGAAAAAGAAGGGGATGGTCTTGTGAGGATTCCATATCCTGGGCAAAGTGGTGGTAGGTTCAATTGGTCTTTGACCTGCTCATCATTTAGGGCTGCCATGCCCTTCTCCCTGGGAGCCTGTTCTGGGTATCTATTGCTGACAACTGCTCTGGGTCCTATGCCTTCTAATTGTTTACTTCTTTTTCTTGCTCTCTTTTGGCAACTCTCCTGTTCTGTCTCTTAAACCTACATCTAAGCATCAATGCCTTTTAAGGATGTACTACGTGTGCTGAGCGTATCCTCATCCAGAGAAAGGAGCTATTGGGTTCCTCTCCAGGCTCACCACTCTTCCTGGGGTGTAATAGTGCATTCTTACAGAGAACATCTGCAACAACAGTCCATTTAGAATGTGTGACCTTGTGGAATTGCTTTACTCAAGATCATTTGAGGCACCAGAGCAAGGGATTATGACCACATGGCAGACAAGGAGGGTGCTGACTGAGATTTAAGCAATCAAGGCTTTATAACTGCTTCTAGCATGGAAGTCTTCCACTCTGCGATTACAAAGAGCTGGCCATGACAGGCTGTTGCTGGTTCCCCAGGACTTAATTGCTATAAGAAATAGCATTACAAGAAATTAATTAGAAGACCGTAAGTCTTGATAAGCATTTGTTACAGGATGTTGTGCCTTTTCATTTTGAAGCTGGGGAAGGGACTGAGGAGAGAAGCATGGAGGATGTTTTATAGGCAGACGTGGAACAGACTATAGATAATGTGAGGAGAGAAGCCCCTGCATAATGATGGCTCTCTCAAAGAAAATTCAGAGTCTCCCATGAGTCTCAAGCTCTTGTAGAAATAAGAACATGAGACAATTCCTGACAAGTCACTTGGCTTAACTTTAAGAAAATTAGCCTCTTGATTTATAAAACATGACTGGGGACTGGCATATGGGTTAGGAAGCACTTGGCTCTGGAAAAGAAATGAGATGGAATACAAGGGAGGGATACAGTCATCAGGGTAAGTAAAACTAGCCTTCAAGGCCACAAGACATTAAAGCAGGAAAAACATCCAAAATTGTCTCCAATTCTATAGAATTTACCCCTCAGTGATGCATCATAGCAATTAGTACCGACTACCTAGTGGCAGGAGCGGCGGTATACTAATTTGTGGGTCCCATGTTCCTGGGAGGCTTAATAAAGTCCGTATTCAAATACAAGCTAATTGTTATAAAAATGTATAAGAGGGAGCTTAAGATATTTCACATCAAAGGAAGATTTTTAGCATAACAATATAATTTTCACTTTATTCAGTGATCTCGGCATTAGATGATTTTAACTATGAGCATAAGTGAATACAGTAACTTCCTCCTAGGCCTTTAATCCATGTGTGTATTTGGAGATTACAGTGTTTGTGCTATCTTTCAAATGCCTGCTCGATACAATCCTTATGAGATCCTACTTTTGATGTAATCTGATAAGAGTGTTATGTTGGGAAAATTATCAGTGTGCTGAAGATAATTTTCCAGGGATTGAGACTTCGGTGATCATCCAGCTTAGGTAAACAAAAAGTGGATGATTGTCAGAAAGTCATTTATTTACCATGCAGGTGTGTCTGCATGTGTATGTAGTATGTGGTCATGTGTCTAAATGTTTTTTTTTCTGAAATTAAAGTAATTATGGGCATTACCTCACGGAAAGTATTGAGGTTACCTAACAGTAAGTATTTATTCAACACCCTAAGTGAACCGAGTTTTGATCCATCCCAATAAGGGATAGTAGAGAAGGATGAACAAAACCCCTGTCTTGTCTAAATTGGTTATCTAAGACATGCATGAGATAATGATCCAAAATATAAGCCATTAAACGGCCTTGGTTTTAGGATATCATAGAGAATTCACAAAATGACTCGAACCCAAATCAGACTTGAGAACTCATATGCTGTCAGTACCAATACTTTGCAGCTCCCCAGCAGCACACTATCTTTGATGTTTTCCACTCAAATAGCCTGCTCTGTCTCCAGCCATCCCCACAGATGTGTGCGCCATAATCTAGCTCCTTCTTACCACATTATATTTTCAGCTTGTCTCTTGAGTATGATCCTTGGTCCACCCAAGTTCTCTGGCTTACACAGCCCCTTAACATATATTCTTATTTATTTCATGTCTAAATCTTTGTTTGACTTTTCTCTCCACTCAGTGTAATATCCCATGGAAAAAATATATGTATTTTTATATTATACCCATGATTTTATTTTTTCCTGCTCCCTCATTGTTAATACAGATATCCTTAGAACTACAGTGTAATTAAAGATATTGACATCAGAGGAGCCCATGTGAGAATGTGTGATCATAAAAGACATCATGGTGAAGCTAAGGGTTGACCTCGGCCTTTATGAAGAGAGAAAATTTGACTATTCAAGAGGATCAGTCTGTAGCTTAACACATGGAGATTTCGGGTAGGTTTTCTGAAATAGCATCAGGGTCTGTTTCGAATGTAAATATACATAGAACTCTTGAGGCTGAGTGGCATTTTATGATCCAGACAATTCCAAGAATACCCTCTCCATTTCTCCCTAACGTCGTTAGTTCGAGTGGCAAGTTTAGAAAAACGGGGAAGTTGAGTTGTCAATTCAGGCAGGCGAAGGAGCTCTGATTGGTTCTGGCCAAAGGCAAATATATCTAAAGGGAAGCGGGTGGTACCAGGTACTCCTGAGAAAAACCTACTCTTTTATGTTAACACCGCCATGTACCCCAATTATACACTTTGAATCAACCCTCAGGGACGCCCACCTCGTCTTATCTAATCTGCCATCACATTTAAAAGTGTATAAAATAATTTCATCTTCAAAAATTCATACTCAACAAACTGGAATTTTTTTACCTGCAAATATGATTTATTTTATACAGTTTTTTAAAAAGGGTGAATACTTCCAATGCACCGTTTTACTTGTTCACTCGACGAGCATGAAAATTGAGGAATGTTGGTTAAATGAAAGTTTCATCAAAAAAATTTTAGAAGTTTCGTTGACAATGGAGTCAGGGTGGAGGAGTGGTTGCTACACGCACAGTAAAGCTATTAATTTAAAGCATTTTAGGAACATTTCTATTTTATAAGGTATGGTTTATCTATATAGGCCTAGCTATAATATAGATATATATTATGTATAATATATATAATTTTCTTCTCCATGATTTTATTAGTATCTGCTCCCTCTTTAATAATACCACTGTCTTTAGGACCATCCTGTAATTTGTAGATAGAGATGTCAGACGAGCTCATGTGGGAACATGAGAGCATTAGGGCTTCATGGTACAGGCATTTACGTATATTTGGCTATACATAATTTCTGTGTTATAGGATTCACCTGCATAGGCCTATAATTCTGGGTTAGTGATGTTCTGAGTTTACCTGGTCATACTGCAGTTAGAACCACAAGTCAGTCTCAAGCCTGGGATAGAGCCTAAAGAGAAGGTTAACTTTACTCTAGATTAATGTCAGTTGTTCCTCAGGAATCAGAACTACTTTAGCATGATCTGTTGATGATAGTTAAATATTTTGCTAATTAAATTCTATTAGAGATTCAAGACTCCTTTGTTCCAAGAGAGTTAGGTGATCTAGTAACCACCAGCCTAAGAAGTTACTTGGTAGCTGAAACCACAGAAAATGAAATTATCATGAATCTTAAATTTCTGGAAGAGTGAAACTGTTTTAGCAATATTGTGACAAAAGAAAAAGGGTCAAAAGCTAAATAACCTTGAAATGTCAGCCAGCTTACTATTCTATGAATTCCATGTAAGAAAGAAATAATATCAAATACGATTGAGACAGGAAAGGGTTTTATGGTAGAAATCTATTGTCTATTCTGGGACAAAATTCTGAATTTGGGAACTGAATGTTTTTTCTTGTGGACACTGGATTTAAAGGTTGTTGTATCTAAAGATGTTCTCTGTGGCATAACTCTTGCTGTTTGCACAACCTGCAAATGATCCAAAGCCCAGAGTTATAATTAAGGACCTTGTTACACTGTAAAAGATTTTCAAATTTTAATCTATGACAACCCCCACAGCACTCAGGGCTTAAATACTTTATTGACCAGGCTGGCAGGCTGACTCCTCTGTTGGAACTGGGAGAGCTGTGCTCCGATTTATCTCTCCCACACTACATATTTGTAGTCATAAATCTTTTGCTGGGCTCTTTGAACATTAAAAATAGCCCAGCATTGCTGGCTTTTCTTCTAGTGCTGTGAGAGCCAAATCAAAGGTGCCAGCCTCCCATGGCCTTTTCATGTAGCGCTGTTCAGGGAACGTTTGCATCTATCCTGGCCCTCCTCGTCTAAGTGTCAAGTGAAAGGAAGGCATTTCCCATTCAGGATTTGGCTCCCTCCCCACAGATGCCTCCCTTAAGCTGAGCACTCAGCAGCCTAGGCCGACCTGGTCCTTGGCCAGGCTGCATCTATCTCTTCCCTTCTCTCGATGATGACTTTGGGCAATGTGTTGTCTTCCCCCTGCAGGTTCCCCCTAGATGGTGCAGAATCACTGTGCTACCACCAGAGCATGGCCACTGGGCTTTCACTGGGACCACAGGAAGAGAGAGGCAGAACAAGCATCTGAGGGCAGGGAATAGTTTCTGCAGGTACAAAAGAGAAATAGTTCCAGTATAGCCCAAAAAGCAGAGCAGAATTAGACTCTAAACTAGACAGTGACCCCACAAATATGAGACAGGTCATTTAGAGAAAAGACCAATGTGTTCCGAAGGAATGTTATTTTATGAATATCCTTTTTCTCTCATGAGAATGTTGTTTGGTTTGGATTTTTATTTCAGTAATAATGAAAATGAAGCTTTATGGGAGCTGTCCATCCCACAGACACTATGAGAGGATTTCTGTTACTCTTCCTTTTTCTTTGAAACTCTTTCTGATCTTTTAAACCCAGCTTTATTGAGCTATAATTGGCAGCCAGTAAACTGCACATGAAGTGTACGATTTGATAAGTTTTTCATAGGTGTTCACCCATCACCACAGTCAAGATAATGAATGTATTTTTTACCTTTTACAGTTTTCTATGCCCTTTATACCTCCTTCCTACTCCTTCCTATCCCACTGCCATCTCCAGGCAACCACTGATCTATCTTCTGTCACTACAAATTAGTTTGTATTTTTATATAAATGGCATCAAACAATATGTGCTCTTTTGGTTTTGCTTCTTTTCCTTAGCATAAGTGTTTTGAGATTCATCCATATTGCATCATGTTCATTCTGTTTTGTTGCTGAGTACCATGCCATCATGTTCATATACTATTGTCATTCACCTGTAGATGGGCATTTGAGTTTTTTTTCAGTTTGAAGCTTTTACTAATAAAGCTGCTATGAACATTTGTGTACAGGTTTTTGTATGCTTTTATTTCTTTTGGGAAAGTACCTGGGAATAGAATAGCTGGGTCATATGAAAGGCATATGTTTAACTTTTTAAGAAATGACCAATCTCTTTTCCAAAGAGGCTACACCATTTTATATTCCCACCAACCAAGGGTCCCAGTTCCTCTACACCCTGGCTGGATTTTTGCTATAATCTTTTCTGTGAGATGCCTGTCTGGCCTTCATGGTCATCTGCATCAAACGTGGCCTCCTGTCTCTCTGGCCACACATGAAAGAGTCAAGGTTTGAGCTGAACAAAGAAAGAAAACCTAGACTGAGGGATATTCTTAATTTGACATCAACAGGAACTGTTTTATGAGATTCTAGAGAACTCTTTTGTGTTATGATGTTAGTCAAAATCATGGAATGATAAATTAATATGGATTAAAATTCCTCACCATTATTCTGTAAGCAGAAAGGAAAAATAATACATTTTGTCTTTCATATTATGGAACCCAGTAAATGTTACTCACATATTTACCAGAACATGATGCTCAGAGATTGGACTGTTCTTTACTAAGAGAACCACATTTCTAAGTGTGGCCATTTAGCCCAAATGCCCAGATCAGAAATCTCTTCTACATCCTCTCTGAACACAAATGACCATGAGCTTACTACCTCTTAGGGAGGCCTATCTCTTCAATTCAGAGTTTTGTTCATGGAGCAAATTTTTATCTGTGGAGTTAGTACTTGCTGGTCTGGGCAAGTGAAGTGATTCAGAATCAGTTCACATACCACTGCTCAATTAGAGCAGGTTGCTAGTATAACATAAGGAAGCCAAGTTACGCTTCAGAAAATAGCATCCTTCCTACCTCTCTTATTTTATACGTCGTAGACTCATATAGCCAGGTAGTTTCTTAGAGATCATCTTGTCTGGTAACTCTGAAATTATGTTCCCAGCAACCAAGTTTGGAATTGGAAGGAGAGGAGTAAAAACAAAACAAAACAAAAAAACTAAAGCCATTCTTTGTATGCTTTACAAGTAGAATTTCTGTTTAAGAGTTTCTTAAAAATAAAGGTCTTAAAGAAAGTGAGAGAAAACCATTGATTGTGTCTAGCTCTCGGATGTGAGATGGAGAGCCTAAGATCTCATGAGAAGGTGTGAGTTGCTCTTGCTGGAGGTCATACTGATAGTAGTAGAGGTGGGGCTGGAACACAGGCATCTAGAACTTAGGTTAGTGCTTCTTTCATATGACCACATCTTGTCTTTAATTCCAAGTCTTGCAAAATAAGTAGAGAAGACCATGCATGGTTTAGTCTATTGCACTTGCTGTTCTGTCACTGTATGATATAAACCAGTCCCTCTCCAGGCCATCAAAGGCACCACAACAGAAAAATAATCTGTATTTTTTAAAAATGTAATGAAATAGCACTAACCTAAACCATCTGCTCTGAGATATTTATGTCATTTTTGTCTATACTTCTGCTTTCTTTTGGTGCCTATTGCTGAGTAAAGAAACCCCAATCAGAACAAACAAAGGTTATCACAAAGTCCTCTATAGTGATTAGAGCAGTTCAAGATGTGTGTATGTGTATTTGTGTGTGTGTGTGTGTGTGTGTGTGGAGAGAGAGAGAGAGATGAGAGACAGAGAGACAGAGAGAGAGAGAAACAGAGAGAGAGAGAGAGAGATGATTGATTGATTTTAGGGTGCTATAGAGGTCTTCTACACATTCCCTGCAAGGAGTATGGAAAAGAATATCTTTGAAAGATCCAAATGATTGTGTTGACACATTCATCATTCCTGCTTAGGTTGAAGCATCATGGTATAGAGGCAAGGCAGAACAAAGCTTTTAAAAGAACAGTTAGTTGTACTAGAACTGGTCAGACATCTGGTCCCTTCTGCTGTCTCCAGAGCACCATGGCCAAGGGGGAGCACCAGTGTATGTGCCAGTGACTTCAGAGAATGTAAATATACCTGCAAATAATTTCTAGGAGCCTCCTCATCTGTTCCCTAATGATTTATGTACTATCACTTATACACTTATTTAAGCAAGATTTTGCCAAGATATAAGCAAAACACTGGGTATAACTTTTTGCAGGATTTCATATGCAACTCTAAGTGTGTATTAAGATACTTAATATTTAAAATTGAATTAAATATATAATATTTAATATGTATATCTTATTAACTATTAAGTGATACCATCATTAAAATGATATATCTTTTTAAAGTTCTCAAATAAAGTTCAGACCATAGGCACTTAAAGTTTTTAATAAATATCCACAGAGAAAGGCCTAAAGAAAAGAAATACATATTTATTGGCAGGCATTCAACTCAATAAAGTTACTTGGTAATTTATCTCATTTAATCTCCTCTTCAATTTTATGCCATGTGTGTGATTATCTCCATTTTATAGACAAAATAAATAACTTTCCCAAGGTCTCAAACCTAGCTTAAGATTTTGACCCAGGTCTAACTTCAAGGCCTATGATCTTTCCAGTACCCATGACAACAATTTTAGATATTTGGTGTTAATATTTAGAGAAATAATGACAAAAATGGAAAGATCATAGTTTTACATATAAAACACTGATTCTGACTCTAGTGAGTCGCCGCACAATAAATCCTCTTTGAGCCTGTAGTGCCAAAGCTTCAGGGCTAGACAAAATGAGATTTTAGTGTGATAGAAAGGAAGATGGATCCAAGAAGGCCCGATGGCCATTGGGTTCTCAGCTCTGTGCCTTACTTATCCCAGGAAATGAAGAACCAACTGCTTTCAGCGTGGTGCTCACCGAGAAATATTATGAGTTCTTGTCATTCCTCACCACATCACACATCTCAACAGAGAAATGAGGAAGTCTTCACAGGGAACCTAGCACATCTACAGGTGAGAGCCAGCTGGGAGCTTTGACCTGCCCTAAAACTAGCCTATGTTCATGTGACAAAGCAGGTGATTTTACTGTGTGGAGACTAAAACAAACAGAAAATTATAAAGTGCACAAAAGGATTTTCCACATTGCTGAGCCTTGCAAAGTGTTCACACTTGAGTTCCCCTTTTGGAATTCATTAACCTAGGGTACTGTTTGGTTTGGAAAGCCAAGGAAGCTGAGCTGAAAAATATGTGTTGTTACTTGAAGTTGGTGGAAATAATCTGCAGAGGCTGCAGTGTTCAGAACTAGCTTTGCTCCTTGCAAATTCTTTGTCAACAAACTCAGTTTCATATTCTAGCCATTGGCAAATATGGGACTCTATATAAAATATTAATTTAGGTACTATTCCTGACCATTTATTTTAATATCATTTATATTTGGAAAGCTCCCTTTATTTGAAGGTGTTTACTAGTACTTTCCTAAATTGGTATCACTTGCATTTTCACATTCTTTTATTTGAAGGGTTTTCATCATGGGTGAAGGTAGATCACACCCATAAAGAATCCATATACAGCTTTGGTTCTATTAGGCGATTTTCCTCATAGTCCCACAAACTTGTCATTTCACTTCTTCTATCTTTTGGACCTTTACTCACATATTCTTTATTTTCTCCATCTCAGTCCTACTTGTCATTCAGCATCCAAATCTCTGCCCTTTCTCTAAACCTTGCGAAACCACCAGAGCCTAAAAAGATCTCTCTTTCCTCTAACTCTGTCAGTTACTTTCTGTTCTGTTTATCTGAAAGTTAGTCAGATGCTTTAGTACATTTGTTTTTTATCTTGATTAGCAATTTAAAATTGTTATCACTATTTAACTTTTTGCCTATTTACATCTTACCTCTCTGAGTAGACCAGGCACTCTTTCAGATAGAGCTATTTGTTCTTCCTTTTGATATTTGTCACAGTACCAAGTGCTTGCCTTCCTACCAGAGGGACTTCATGAAAGGATTTTTTGAATTGATTGATTAATTAATTGATAAAAATGTGCTATTGAATAATCAATTGCTAAAGGTGAGGAATACCCTAATGGCTAAATGATATGGTGGCAAGAGGTCTGTTTTCCAGCCTCAGTTTATGAATAGTTATTCACAAGAGTTTGTTTAGTGGGGCTAGGAAGTGAGGCATTACTGAAAAGCAGAAACAAATTGATGTTAACTGATGTTATTTGCAATTTGCTATTGGAAGTAGCAAGGTAAATTTTAGTGCACATACATAATACCATTGTATTGATTGGACTGTCTTTTTCAAAGTAATTGGTGCAATTAAATTGACCTTTGCCAGTACAGAAATAACTTGTTTAATAAAGACTAAACAAATGAATTGAGCATAATTTAAAAATAGCAGATAAACAGAGCATTGATTGTAAGGACTTTGTAAAATCACTGCAAAGGCAAAGGATGGACCCACTGGGTATTTTGTGCCTAAATGAATAACTAGTTCTACCAAAAGCAGAAGCGAGGTGGTTATGATGTCATAATTCATACAACTCACCCAGCATTGGGGAATGCACATGGGTACATTAGGCATGATGCGAGATCCAGAATCTCTTTGCAAACAGTAGGCACTATGCAAAGACAAGAGTTTCTCAGGTACCACTTTTGGGCATCTGCACATATTGCCTCCAGGCCAGTGACACTAACTGGTTGATGATAGGACCTCTGAGACTCTGAGACACCAGGTTATCTAAACAGGAACCAAAACCTCTGGAACCTTAATACATCCTCTTAAACACAATTCCACTTATTTCTACACAGCATCTTAACATTTCAAATGGAAATATTTCACTGGATACATGGGATCTTTTGGTGGTATCTCCTCTTTGAGATAGCATTACTTAGTATGTTCTCCGCTGTGTATGGCACCCTTACCAGGAGGGACGAAGAAACATAAGGCAGAGCAATTACCTGTGACAGACTCACACTCTATATGACAGCTTAAAATATATACCCTATGCAAATCTGTAGATCCTCCTAAATCTGAATCTCCTGGAAGTGCATATTAAAGTACAGCCTTCAATGCTTCCCCAGTCCATTGAATCATTGAAATCTCTGGTGGTGGAAAGGTTAGAGATCCAGAATCAACATTTTAACAGGGAAACTAAGTGATTCTTAAAAAACCAAACCATGAGAACTCTTCTGAGGAGGGTTATCGGTTTGGTCTTACTGCAGAAAGCACAAAACATATTGAATGTATTTTGTATTCTTTTATAAGATGGTCGGTCAGTCTGGTGGCCACAAGAGGAGACAGACAGAGTGGCTGAGGAAAACAAAGTTCATTAGATTCACAGGTTCTAGCTACAGGAGGCACAGCACAGTTATGTGCACGCGGGAAAGCCACCAGGCAGGAGTAAGGGGAAATTTTAGGCCCAAGACTTTATTGGGGTTTCCTTGGGTAAGGCGAAACGGGGCAGGGTGAACAGTTTAAAACTAGCTGGTCTGAGTAATTTGGGTTGACTTTGGGCCATAGGAACAGTTTCTAGTTGACCAGCACCTGGTCCTGGGATGATTGAGGCAGAGGAATATTGCTCGCTAGGGTACATGGGCCAGTTAGGAGAGGTAGGACTCTGGATGAGTTAGTTTGTATATCAAAGGCATTTTTCCAGCTGGCTCCTTTGCTACTTTTAACAACTGAATAGTTCTGGGAGGAGCAATCCCCCTCCCCAGCTAGAAATTTTTTTTACAATATCAAAACATAGTAATACAGTAGCCCCCCACTTATCCATAGGAGATATATTCCAAGACCCCCAATGGATGTCTGAAGCCTCGGATAGTACTGGATCCAATATATACTATTTTTCCCTATACATACATACATTTCTATGATAAAGTTTAATACATAAATTAGGCAAATTTACAGATAGATATTCGTCCTTATCATAGATCTTCGCAGCCTCAGCATATGATTTTTTTCTTTACTTATTAAGTCAAGAACTTTCCCCTTTTTACCTGAAGCATTTTTTTGGCTTCTCTTCGGCATATCTTAATTGCTAGCTTTTCTACTCTTGCTTTTTGGGGCCGTTACTCAGTAAAATAAGGGTTACCTGAACACAAGCACTGAGCTAGCATGACAGTCAGGTCTGATAATCTAGACAACTAGTAAGTGACTAAAAGGCAGGTAGTGTATATGCATGGAGTTCCTGGATGAAGGAATGATTCGCATCCCAGGTGGGACGAAGGGGAATGGCTGGAGATTTCATCACACTACTCCGAACTGTGTGCGATTTCAAACTTATGAATTCCTTATTTCTGGATCGTTTTAATTTAATATTTTCAGACTGTGGTCAACGCCAGGTCACTGAAACTTACAGAAAGCAAAACTGCAGCTGAGAGGGTATGTGTGAATCTGAATGGACGAGGAGTTACCACAAGAGGGACACGGTAGGAAACTAAAAATGAGATTGGCCAGACAGTGTAACAACCTAGACACACCCACTACTGTGCCTAGACTTGGAACATGAAATCTATCTGTGCTCTGAGGGCAAGAATTATAGATTTAAAAACATTTCTTACGTTAAATGTGATACATGTTTCAAGAGAGATGACCAAGGATGGGAGCCTAGAAAACATGGACATTTTAAAGGCCAGGTTTGGAAAGAGGAGGCAGTGGTAGAGAAGAGGTGGTCAAAGTTAGAAAGAAAACCAGAAGGTAGAGGGACACATTGCAAGGGAAAGATGGAGAAAACTTTTAAAATCTTGCTGAAGTTAAAAAACTATTACGAGCTTCAGACGGTTCAAATAATACGAGGATGAGAAGGAGGTGCAGACGTCATGCTTGGCATGTTCACTAGGGACAAGGGCATTAAATAGAGATATTTTGGATTGTCTCTTGCCAATGGCAATCATAATAACTGTATTATTGGCTGTCTGACATTGACTGGTATATTTGGGCTTCAGGTTCCTCACCTATTAAATGAGGAAATTGGAGATTTGACCTCTCTGATACCTTTTAGCCCACCCATCCTCTGTAATCGGTCATCTCCCCAAGCTCCTTTTGTGAAGCCCCGGACCTGACTGGAGCTGCCCATCACTTCCACACCTTATAGCATGTCAAGTCGTCTGTCTGCTATTATATTGTGAACAAGTCTACCCTATATGACTATGAAGATAGCTCAAAGTGTTTTTGCTTTTTCTCTCAGTCACTTCTCCTAATCATATTCTTCTAGCTCCTCAAGCCCTATCAACCACCTTCTTTGTTTTCAGGATTCTCTGTGTTGTCTTTCCTGAATTGTTTATGTCCAGCTTTCACATCCGATGTAAAATCAATTTTCTTTGGCATGTAAAAACACTCACCCATAGGCTTGTGTAACTTATATTGTGTAGGGGATATCCAAGATTTAATAAGACCTGAAGTCTAGAGGAAAATAAAATTAGAGGAACTAAATTGATTCTTATATTGGTTGGATACCAGAAATTCAGAATAAATATCCCAAGTGGTCTTACTCAGCAGGTTATTGAAATCTAGAATTTCTCACTGAAGCAATCTGCATGTTAGGATTGTAAAAGCCCTCTAATATTGGCACTCATGTGTATATTTTTTTTTTTTTTTCTCTTGATTGATTTTTCTGGACTTCAATTTGAACTTCATATTGGGAACCGTGGCCGTGCTTGTGACCTCTTTATCTCTTTTAGAGGTATGGACTAACTAGTTGGCATCTCTGTCTGTCTTTATTATTTCAGAGGATCTTTTACTGTTCCTGTTATAATCTCTTTGATGCCGAGCCTACTGAGCAGAGAGGTTCATTCTTCAGTCAGTTAGCACGTTCTTGTCAAGATCGATAGAATTTTAGTCTTATTCTGAATTACAGCCTCTCTCTATCTGCTTTGGAATCAGCTCACAAATTCTTCTTATTTCAGATGTGATCATCAGTCTCCTGCCAGAGGAATTTAAGAACTGTTATTTGTTTGTTGGGTAGGAAAGGTTCTGGAGTTCTGACCCTTAATTTGTTCCTCGCTCTGTGCATCGTGTGCAGCATCTAAGTACAGGTTTGCAGAGTCTTCTTTCATCTTCAGATTCATTGCCTTAGAATTTGTTTTATTCCAAGACTGTCACATTTAGCCACATTTATCAAAAACAAGCAAACACAGCCACTTAGTAGCAAGTTCAGGTCTGCCATTTTCCTACCACTGTGTGTTTCCCTGAAGGGTATATCTCTCACCAGCTGCTGGTTGGATCCTTGACAACCTGCTCAGGAGATATGCCATGTCTCTTGGTGGAGGTGGTTGTAATTGGATGGCCCTCTTCACATTTCCAGTGGTGGTGAATATACCTCTAGAACATAGGATATTTGTACCCAGAATGAAGAAAGATCTCTAAAAGCTATATTAAGCCCAGTTTATATTCTAAGCAAAGAGGTTTTTGAAATTAATTTTTAAAATTTGTTTAATGACTAATGGACTTTGGGTTTTGCTAATGTTGATGCTGATGAAATAATCGAAGCAAAGGGTGATTGCTTGATAAAAGTAGATATCCGTACACCTTCTCCGCCGTACATTGCGGTGGCGCCATCAGGCAGCCAGGCCTACTTTTCTTTTCTGTCAGGATCGTAACAGAAGGAACCTCCAGGGCCTTTCTCTTCTCCATCAGCAGCAGCCTTCTTGGGCAGAAATGGTGATGATGAGGCTTTCATTTCCTTCCCTCCTTAACTCCCCCCACCCCTTTCCTCATCCATGTATCTATCTATAAATGTGCATGTGTGTGTTATAGAAGATTGTGGTATATTAAATTTGAGTGACTATAGGGAATCCATGTGGAGATACCTAGGAGTCGAGTCTAGCTTGTCGATATCCCTTCAAGAATCATCGGCATCTAACCCACTGTGGAAGGCTGTGGAGATTGCAAAAATTTCCAGGGGGTAAATATAAAGATAGAAGAGAAGCTGACTGAGGATGAGATTCTGATGAACACCAATATTTTAGAGGCCAGTGACAGGGAATGAGAAAAAGTGGTCAGAAGAATTGGAGGAAAATCGAAAGAAAGGAGCCATGCCATTCACTAGGGCAAAGAGTTTCAGGAAGGTGGAAGGCTTTGGAGAACATGCCTGAAAAGTGTCCCCTGAATCTGATGCTATAGGCCAGTGGGACTTTAAGAAGTGTATTTCCGTTGGGTTAATTAGCATGCAGGACACAGGGTTATGGCTGAGGACCAAATTAAAAGTGCCAAAGCAGCCTGCTCTTTTTCTCTCAGACAGTCATGGGCTGGGCTTCTAGTACTGGCTTCAGCATGCGACCTTGGGCAATACTTAATCCTGCTGAGCCTCTGTTTCCTGACCTGTACAGTTTAGGGAATATATTACACAATGTCTAGATAATTCTAACACCATGTGTAGACAAACACTTCAAGGAGAAACCTGAATCCTTAAGTGGTTCTCGAATTATGAGCCAACTGAATTATAAGAGAAGTCAAATACTTGGGCTCCTGAATATTGCTCTTGATATCCTGGTAATGTTTATACCTTAATTATCATCATGAAAGATTAGTAAATGGTATATACAATAGCCTTTTAATATCCCATCAAAAGTGCTTCTTTCCATCCATTTATTAGGTAAATTTAAGCAGGTCCTTGGGAGCATTGATTCAGAGGTTATGGGGACCTGCATCCTGGTGTCCATCTTGATTATGCACTATTATGACACGTAGCACATTCCTTAAATTTTATATCATAGTTTTTTCATCTTTCAAGCACAATTTGTTAAATAAAAATGATTACAACAACAGTCCAGTTGGTACCACAAAGAATTTGCTAAAGGAGTTCAAAGTCTTGTCACCCATTTCTATTTGGTTTGCTACCACTCCAATCACTATCCCCTGTTCAAGAGCCACTCCCCGCTCCCCCACCCCTCACCAAGTTCCTTAGTTTGACGAATGGAAATCCTTGCAGAGAAAATCAGTTCGACTGAACCCCATTAGACTATGTAATGAAAAACTCAGGAAGACTCAGTTAGACTCCTGTTGAAACAAGAGATTGACTCCATTACATTATAAAGAAAGCCAACCAAACCAAAGCTAACTTTCTAAAGGTGTGCCCTTTTCCCAGCGTTAGCCAAGGTCCTCTGTCTCTGTTATTGAATGATTGCTTATTTCTTAATTCTTAGAAAGCTCAGAAGAAAAGGAAGTGTCAGATAACAAAACCAGCTTTGGCTTCTGCATCAATCTGGTTTCCTGAGAAACATTTAAAAGTCATTAAAGATAATAGCTTTTTCTCTTTCTGATTGAGAATAGCCAACATTCAAATGAAAATTGCCTTCATATTTTTAAAGTGCTAGCCTATTAATAAACTTATAGATAAAATGTCAAAATTGTAAACGATTTCAGTTGTCATCCTTTAATTAATTTTTAGTCAAAAGAGGTTTATTTAACTCATTTTATTGCTTACCAGTTCTAAAATTTGTTTAGTATTCAGACTTAAATTGTCTTGAATTAATTCTTCTGGGCACCTTCAGCATGTTTCTTGGGCCACTGTAGTACTTAAAATATTCCACTGTATATTACAGTAAGTTATATACGCCTCTGTTTTGCACACTATTTTAGGAGCTCTTGAAGATAAAGGACTAAGTCTTATTTATTTATTTATGTTTAACCTTCTTGATATCTAAGACAGAACCTTATACATTGGAATTAATAAATATTTGCCAGATTACTAAACTCTGATGGGAGGCTAGTATTCAGAAGGTTATTTAAATACTTGCCCATTGGCTACATATCAGATTCTTTATGCCTTTGCTTTTACAGTTAGTGACACCCTTCCCCCACCCCCCAGTTGGGGAGGTGCTAGCTAGAATCTTTGCTTTGCAATGCTTAGTCCTTTAGAAACCAAAGTTCTTGGCTCAGCCTCTTGGGTTGTCCTGCCTTTTTATAGGTGCTATAAATTCGATTGCCATCAAGGGCTTTTAAACAACATACAGTGATAAAAATAATTCCCTTTGCTGACATTATGTGTTTTCTAAAACAGCTTGATAAATTCTGGTTAACAGAAACTCTTCATGATTTCAAAAGTCAGAAAGCGAACTGTTGACACATATCAGGGCAAATAGAAAATAAATTGCTCTGTAGTTACTCAGAGATGTGTCCTGGTGCTTTTTAGCATGACTAGTGGTTGACTTTGCCTTCACTCTCTGATATTATAATAGAACTTATGCAAGCCCCACGAGGTTACCAGAGGCCTTTGTGGGAGGTGACTTGTTTGCAAGGTGATGTATCTGCAGGAGGCATAATGGGTAGAGTGGGTGGGAAAGGTAAGTTGATGACTTTTGCAAAGAAGAGAGTTAATTTCAAATTGTATTTATCAGGTTCTTGGGAAGAGGGATAGTGATATTGGTAACTGCAAAGAAGCCCTGGCCTTAAAATAAGATGTGAAAATGAGAGCTACTGACACATTTCTGTTTTTCCATTAACTTTCTTCTCCAATTGTTCCTGACTATAGATGCAAACTCCATTTCCTCAAACTACATTCTTGCAGCATCATTTTCTTTATTGCCTGTGAAACCCAATCAAACTCAAAAGAAGTGGAAAATACATCAAACTGGAAGAGAGGAGGCCAGATATCTAGTTTTCTTCTGTTTCGATCCAGGCACATAAATTTGAGGAGTTACACAACCTTTTGGGACCCTTTGTTTCTCCTTAAAAAAAAAAGAAAAAGGAAGAAGAAGAAGAAGAAGAAGTTTGCACAAGATGATAAAGCTCACTTCTACCTCTAAATTCTACTAAATTTTAGTTTCCAAGCCCTGCTATACCTGGACCAGCCTGATTTTCCAGTCTGGTTTCCTGTCAGTTACAAAGAGAGTATATTCGGCTCATTTCATACCTACATAGTATTTCTTACTCTAGCTTTTGAATCCTTTTAGGTAGAGTCTAAGCTCTCCAGTCTATTCTCTCTCTCACCTGGCACGTTTCTCGTTTTCCTTACCTTTCAGATGCTGAGTGCACTTGCCCATCTACCTGCTGTTCTTTTGTATTTGCCGGATTTTAATGTATGTCTCCTTTCCCATCTCTGACTCTTGAGAGAGTCTCCAAATTTGCAAACATCCTGAACTAATATCTCATCTTTCAAGATTTGATTCGTTAAGATCTCTTTCAAGACCCTAGATAAGATTGATATCTTCTGGAAGCATTGGTATAAATCAAGCTTTATAAAGGACTTTATTAATAATTAAGAGCTGTACGAACTAGTCCCAGCTCTATTGTGACAATAAGGCTATTAACCTTTGGGCCTCAGTCTCCTACTTTTGTATAATACTTAGAGATAAGAATGGGAGTGGAAGCGCATCAGAGAATGTACTCTCAAACATCTTCATGAGCAGGTAGAGAATATAAATCAGCGAAACAGTCCTGGGGTAAGATTATAGAGAGTGTCGATGATTGAGGTTAATAGAAGAGGCCTTCCATTATTTCTTTTCAAAAGTAAGTTTCATGCCAAACCAAACACATTTGTTACTTGATTTCAAACACTACGCCACTGGTGCGCGGGCTACGAATTAGGTTTTCTCTTCGGTTCTGAGGGTCAGTCTTTGAATATCTGTTCTATTCTGACAGCATTTCTGCTAGAATGTATTATTGTATATCTGCTGCTGTGTTTCTTTGTTTTTTCCTTTAACTGCTATTCTGTCTTGACTCTTGACTCATATATATTATGGACATACATTATTCATTTTATAAGCCCCGATAACACCTACCACATGGTCCTGCCCACACTGATTCTCAGTAAAAAGCTTGCTGAAATTTGTCTTGAAGATGGTTAGAAGTTAAGAGTTGAGAGGGCTGCAGAAAAGTAAGAAATAAAGATTGGAGAAAGTATTTAAAACAGAATAAGAATGCACTGTAAGAGAGAAGCCAAGGAATGGGGTAGCTGGTACCAGCTACATACACTGTTCTCATCTTTTGACTTCACAGAAGACAGATTTCTAGAACTGAGATAACAATTATTTGACCCGCTGTTCCCCCAAATGGGGGAACCGAGGTGGTAGACAGCACATTTTTACTGTAATAACTGGGTATTTTATTATGCAATGGAAACATTTCTGTGTATTTTCACGTGTTAGAAAAGTACTATTTACAGAAGTAATAGAGTTTTCTTATTAAATTTAGAAAAGTATTTATTAAATCATGGCATGGGTAATCTACAGATTTAGCAAAAAATGTGAAAGTGTTACGCAAATTACTAATTTTTGGAAAATCTTTTTCTTTTTCAAAGACATGACTTGGCAGAGATTACAAATGAGTGATTGGCAGAGCTGGGCCAAATCCCAGGTGCAGCGGATAGAGCCTGGACAGGCTACCGTTACTCTCTCTCTGACTTCAGTGGGTTTCATATCCCTCCTCTTACTCAGCTGTTCATGTGGACACTGGACGTAATGAGTCCAAACTCCCAGGGTTGCCCTGGGCATGAACAGATATCTGAAATGGCCCTGACATGTGAGAGTTTCATAAACGCACATCTCCGTTCCCCACGTTCCAGCCTTCCCAAGTCACAAATTAGTTTTCTCTCCACTGTTCTGTTTGAGCACATAGATTTCTGAATCCTTTCGTGATCTGCAGGGTATTTAGATGCATCTTACATTTGTGTTGCCCTTTCAGAATAAGTTCACCCACAGTATCAGTTTGGATCCTCACATGAACCCAGGGTGTTAGGAGCAGAAAGCATTACTATCTCCATTTTCTACATGAAGAAAACCAATGCCCCCTGGTCATGCAGTGATTTGATAAGGGCTGGGGCTCCTGTCTCACAGATGACTGCTATTTCTTCTCTTCTTCCCTTCCCCTCAGAAAGAAAAATGTGGACTGATCTAAGCCTAATTGCTAGGTTCCAGTCCTATATTTATATTTTATAATGCTGATTTCATTCAAATTGGTTTTCTGAGCCTTGTTTGTAATGAATTGTCCTGGGAGACAAATGACTTGTTTCAAAAAAAAAAAAAAAAGTGTTTATCAAACTCTCATGCCTTTTCTTAAGATTCAGTATTTCTCCCACTACCCTACCCCACTTACTAAGATTTTGTCGTGTCTGAATAAAATGACTCACATTTTCCTGAGGGAAAAGGGATGCTTTTAAAAGAATGCTACGTTGGCAATCTAAGAAGTTCATCATTGCTCCAGGAAGTAAGGTGTGGATTTGTGTAGCTCAAGTATATATGTATATGTGTGTATACTATATTATTTGTATATATACTATATGTATATATGTATATACTATAGTACATAGTATATATATGTAATATGTGTATATATAAGTATATGTACATGTATATATACTACAAGTGATAGTTTACATTTATAATCTCTGTTGGCATCAGCAAAAGTGACATATCTCTGCCGTTGCCTTTGAGCATCCAGGAAAGTGGGTTTCACTCATAAAATACGATCCTTTTTCTGCCACCCTTTTCCCAAGCTAGTAGAATGTTCCCAAGAGCGTAAGACTCCTTTTTAATACATTTGTGTCAGCAAAAATGCTGCTTTATTAAATGAAGCCATTTCACTGTGGATAAGGGATGCATTAAGTGCAGCAAGCTTTCTAATCACAGCAAGCCGGCGCAGCCCGCTATCTGTGGCTGGTTACCAGCACCCTCCCTTTATTGATGGGCTTTGCCAACAGATGAAAGCAGTGTTTTCAGAAACCCATTAAAAGGCATAGCTATTGTTGCTGCCCTCAGCCATACAGTGCGAATTTCAGTTTTTATCCTCTGTGTCAGGGGAAATTTTTCTCAAGAGCATACGCGTGGCTTCTATCTAGCCGGTGCCACTCCCTCACATGCTTTTGTATTTTAACCCTTGCACCCAAGTCCATTTACTGATGGATATTTTAGTGGCTTCTCTAGGCTGATTTCATCTCCCTGGCAACTAAGATAACTATGACACATCCGAATACCAAATCAATAGAAACAGAGAGAACATGGCAAAAATCCAGGGTCCTTCAAGGAACTTCTTGGAACTTCATCGTATACATTTTTGTTACCCCCATCTACCAGAAACCGTTCTTCTGGGTAGAAACTGACTACTTTTCAAGAATCCACTCAACTTTAATGTGGGAGAGTGACTCACTTAGGCCATCCTTAGAAAATGGCCATTCAGCCTCTTACTTGCACAGTTTCCATAAGCAGAACCACCCAGGTCCTGAGGAAGGCCAGGTCCATCTTTAGGGAGCTCAGAATGTTGTAAGCATGCTTCTTTTTTAAGCAGACACTGTAAAATGTTGCTAACGCCAGAAGACACAAGCCAGAGTTCTGCTAAGTTGTGAGTAACTGGGTATCCTACCAATTGCGTGATGCCAACCTCTGAATTCGTAATAGCATTGGTCGATCTCTCCTGGGCTCACAGTAGAAGATGCTCTATCTTTCAGGAATATTCAGTTTGTTCAGTGAAGATTCAGTTCAATGAACAGTTTATTGAGGCCTTATTTTATGCCAAGGATGGTATATGGGGATATGACCCAGTATTTCTTCTTTAGGTGAAGTGGACATACCATGTTTAGAGACAGTCTGTGTACTCTGGAAAGTTCTGAGGCATCAGGTACACCAGTAAGAGGGAAGTTTACTCATCAGTGCAGACTTGTCTTCACTCTTTGCTTCCAGTTCCTTCTTAACTAGACTTTCTGCCTTTTCATTATTCAGATAGGTAATTAAAATGGAAAATAACATATAAATTGTATTTATATGCAAGTATATATAAACGTATAATAATTTGTAGTCAGAAATCTTAATTGTTAGACCTAAAGCTACCCTGTATTGACTATGTTATTTTCAGCAAGTCATTTAAAGATTAATTCACATGAATCTTTAAAGTGAAACTAATAACGAGACCTACATCAGAGCATTGCCATGGGGAGCAAACTGGGAGATGACACACATGAGAAAAGAACTTTTTAAAATATGAAAAATCTTGAGAATGTTAACGATTGTCTTTTTGGTATGGAATGGGCACACAGAAAAGAAGATTATCCATCACATTCTATGGCCTGGGCATAGCAGCCTGACGAACGCAGTGCAGAGGGAGAAAGTTGTAAGGTAAATCTTCAAAGAGGAGTTCCAGTGTGATGCATGGATCTCGAGGAGTATACCCACATTTGAACGAATGAAGATATCTGGTGTGAAATCCGTGCTTACCCTAACCCAGCCAGCTAGCTTCTGGACAGTAAGTTACTGTGCATAATGCAACTCTGTCCTAAATGACTCGTGAGTATATATTTTCTCTAGCATTCACTCACCTAGGTGCATTACAGCTTTGGCATTCTGTCAAGGATAAGCGATAATTAAACAAGGAGACCAGAGGTTGGTATCTATGAATATAGAGACGTTTGTGGTGAGGTCCACTTCCTGGCCATCAGCAAGTGCCGTCAATCACACTGCAAGTGGCATTAGAAATTTTATTCGCATCCAGAAGGCAAGACCGGAGTCCCAAGAGTCAACAGTCTTATCTGTGGTTAAATTCAGCATCATCACAAACAGTTGTAGAGGTTGTACACTGCACAAGGTTAGAGTGCATCACGCATACCACAGCCATTAGAGGTTTGTATATTTATCATGACAAATATCCTAGTGTCTTTTTCTAACAATCAAACATTTTAGAACATTTCTGATAGATGAAATAAGGTGCTGTATGGACTAGCTTAAGGATAAATTTCTCTTACTTTAAAGAGTTTTACCTCTCTTGATGTGAGCCTTGTATGTGAACGCTTTGTACCTTGGGCAGAGCGACAGTTCATCTTTCTTAAGCTGAAGTGAGCAAAACTTCCTTGTAAAAATCTTCCAAGTTATTATTAAAAAACTTCCTGTTACCAGTATTCAGGTTACTCTGCACTGGGAAGTTGGCAGCTGTTCCTAAGTAAGAGTAAATTCAGTATCTGAAAAGTCAACTTAATATGTTCACCATGTGTTTGCAGAGCCCTGTTCTAAAGGAGATAGAAGACAGGGACCCTGGACATACAGGTGTGCAAAGCAGGATGCAGTTCAGGGCTTTAGTGAATGTCGGTAGCCTGTAAGTGGCCTGTCAGCGTTTTGGAATGGGAGGGAGATGATGGTCTTTGAACTAGAGGAGCTGAGGCAGGCTTGATCAGGGAAGGGACAATCCCTCTAAGTCATCTACAATCAGCAGACCATGTCCCTGTTTCCAGACCACACCTGCTTTCAGGAGGGGACCTGAAACTCTTTTACATGCAGTCCTGCATTCTGAAGACTGCTTCAACTGAAGCATCTTTGGGCCAGGGGTAGGGGTTGGGGAGCATTTTCACAGACACCACAGCCACAGTCTGAAGGGAAGGCAGAGGGAATCCCCACGGTAGCCACCACTGTGAGTGGTGAGAACATTGCCGATTGGGCCTGGATCCCTCACCAGGCAAGAAGACACACGTTCCATTTGACAGGCTGGCAGGAGCTTCCATGGAGAGGACTCTGCTCTAGCCTCCTTACCATCTCAGGGCAGTTAGTGGTACCTATTGTAAATGTTGTTAACGTCAAAATTAAGTCTCCTGCTAGAGAAGGAGGCCCACAGTGAGGGAGAAGAAATGCTTTGACTAATGTCTAATTAGCATTCTCAGTGTCGGCACCAGAACTAAGTAGGACTCAGGACTTCTGAAACCCTGTCTTGGCTTCCGTGTTACACTCTGGGAGGGTCTGTAGCTGCTGGTGTGCTTGGCTCTTGGCCCTCATTTAGACCCTCTCCATTTAGACAGGAATCCTGACTCTTGATTTTTGTGCTCAGTGGTGGCTGGACACTAGGAAACTCCTACAAGTAGCATTATGCAGATTGGACTGCACTATTTGAGGACATTTGGCAACCCAGACATCACCCCTAACATTGACCCAATTTATTCCACTGCTCTCTGAAAGTCAGGGTTTTGAGAAGATGCAAGCACAGCATGAGGGAGAGTGGGGAGATGAAACTGCGCTGAGTAACTGTGGCTTCCGACATCTGCAAAGCCAAACTCCTGCAGTACATTTGATCTTCCCTGGATACTTGCCCAGCCTCTGATGATCTTCAGTGCTGAGGAAGGTCACAGGGGCCTCTGAGCTGCCTCAGGTAGTGATCCACTGTGCCCTCCTCTTCAGGATGACCTTTTGACCTGGTGTTGTGCTCCTCCCATGGGTTCGCTTCCCAAGAAGGGGCTGCAGTGAGGTCTGTTGTGCCCCTTTGAAGGCTCAATCCATTCATCAGATTCCCTGTGAGTCCCACAGGATGTTCCTGAGACGTATTGAAACCCAGGAATCTCCTTTGCTGCAGTTTGTCTCAATCGAGATGTATATTCTACTTTTTAAATTCTACTTCCTTTCCGCATTGCATGGCAGAAAGAGGGATTAAGCTGTGATGTAGAAGATACTGGTTTCAGGCTTCGTTCCTCGACCGTCGTTACTATGTAACAATGGATAAAGGATTTAACTTTATCTTTTTACTAATACCTCTCCTGGCTAAATCACAGAGCAGATAGGAGCATCGAATGAGATCATGACAGTGCATATTGCCTGAAAATTAAAAGACTTAAAAATTAAAAAATGTGTTTTATAATCTTGGATCACAGTAGCAATATATGTGTCCAATAAAAATAAGAATAATTGTCAACGTTAGAGCCTTAACAGTGTTCCAGGAAGTGTGTTGAGTACTTTTCACACTTTATCTCTTTAAACCTTCATAGCAACCCAGTGAGCTTGGTACTATTATTACCCCACTATTATCCCACATTATTATGAGGACTTCCGATAGCTAAAAATTTCCCCAGTCTTCAAATTCTGTGACAGAGCCAGAATCTTGACCCACTCCTGAGCCTGCAGTCTTAACCACGGCATTTTGCTATTTCACGATAATGTCACAATTAATCATAATAATAATCAACTACCTGAAAGACTGATACTCTCCGTTAATCTGACTGTGAAAGGAGATGATGGAGGGTCAGCTGTCAGTGTATATTTTGTAGAAATTGTTCAGTGGAGCCAGAGCACTGTTTCTCAAAGACTTTAATATCCAGATGCATCATTTCCTGGTGTCTAGGGCTCTGTCTTTGCTCAGAAGCCCTGCAGTGGATCAGCTGACATGGTTAGGTGTTTTCTAGTCCTAGGATTCCTGGTAAGTGTTTGCACAAAGCAGAGGCTACATCTGTTTGTTTCCACTAATTGAAGAATCTTCACTTGTTTGGTTTTGTTCTGTCATTCTTTTCATCATGAATTTTAAAGTAGCAGTTCTGATCTAACTCACATAAATCCATAGAAGAAGGCGGGAAGACCAGACTCAGGGATAGGCCAGAGGTTGGGAAATTAACAGGTTCTCAGATCAGGAAAGCTAAGTCAGTGTGTAAAGAACCTAAAAGTAAAGCCAGCCTACACCACACATCGTGATGTGCTCCATTTTGTCTATTTAGTGGGAATCCTAAGGGTTGAGAAAGAAGTCTTAATGGATAATTGGTACTTGAATTAAATATTTAATAAAGATATATGGCTCACTTTTTGAGTTGTACCATTTCTGAGGTCTACCCAGGCATTGCTCCAAAACGTTTAGGTGACATTTGTTATATGCCAGGCCCAGTGCAGGTGCTGGGGACCAGCTGTTGAAGAGCAGACATAAGGTCCATTCTCCTGGTGCTGACAGTCTAGTGGCCCATGCAACTGCCTGATGGCACCACAGACTGGGCACTGCTGTCAACATTTGCAGTGTTTGCTTTCCAAACCTTTCTTGAATTGTTTGACTTTACGTTAATTGTTCAAAGGAGGATGTGCTATTTGCTTCTTGGTTTGCATATAAATACAGCTCTGCTCAGATGACATGTGCACCTATAGAGTCAGCAGAAAATTTAGATGTTCATTTGCTAACTTTATATTTTGAGTGTGCCACAATTGTCGGTAGAGGTTTTGCTGGTCAAACACACCTTGTAATGGGCTTTGATAATTTCACTGCTAGCTGTAGCTTGGTTACAGAACCCCATATAAGTTTATTGACTTCTGCTTGCTGGTTTAGGTTGTAGGTAAGAACGTACCTCAGAAGTTAGCTTTACCCAGTTTAATGACTTTGTTACGTTTGCGCGCTCTCCAGCACTTCTTATATATTTTTTAATACCAGTTTGTAGCTATCGTGAGCTATTTCTGTGTAGTAGGAGAAGCAGGTTGGCTTGTTTAGATGACCAAGATTAAAAAAAAAAAAGAGTCTTTGAAATGGGTTTCCCCTGTAGTGTCCAGGTGGTTGGGGACCTTTGCTACTAATATGATTAGAGGTAATAATTTGAATATGCTAGAAGCCAACTCCAGTGCTATAAAGAGATCACTATGTTATTAGCCAATGCTTTTTCTAGGAGGAAATAAATAGCGCTTGCTCATAGTCACTTGAAAATTGTATTTATGGTTTACATAAAACCAAAGGCAATAGATGTTGATGAATATTTATAGCCGTTTATTAGTATGTGCTGATCATCAAATGAATTCTATGTTTTCCCTATGCCTAAATATGGTGTTTTAGGAAGACTTTTAACCCTTTTATGGTTCCCTAAGAAAGACATGTTATTACACATAACTAATGAAGTATGTAATATGGTGGCATTTCCTAAGCTAACTGCTTGCTATTCTGTTAGTGCATCGAAGTCATCAGCTTCATAAAAGAGGCTTTTAAAATAAGATTAATACTTTTTTCTGTTAAATATATATACATGATAATTTTGAAAAATACATGTGAATAGGTACCAAAATATTAATAGTAGTTGTCTCCAGGTGGTAGAACTATGAATTAATTAATGGTTTTAAAAAATAATTTTCTGGCTTTGGAAATTGGAATATATATATATATGTGTATACATATATATATATATATACATATATATATATGTATATATGTATACATATATATATGTATACATATATATATATATATAGAGAGAGAGAGAGAGAGATCATGTTTCTCAATATATATTTCTACTTCTTTCACACTAAGTATACAATACATTTTGAAAATATTTTCTTTTTTTTAATTCGTCCTGAATATAATTTTTATCGGCTGCAGAGTCTTCTGTTTTATGGATTAACCTCTAGCCAGTTCCCTGTTGTTAGACATGTGGCAAGTTTCCAGGCTTTCGTGATCGTAACAACGCTGGTGCAAGTACAGCTTTGTGTATATATCTTCTCTACAGGTTTCGGAGGGTCAAAATTGCTGGGTATAAGTGTGTTTCTCTTTGCTGCTTCTCCGTTCAGTCTTGTCCTTGCCTCAGGATTTCCCATGTGGCTGTGCTGCGCAAGGTTGCCGAAACTGTTAACGTGGTGGTCTCCAGACCTCTCTCTCTACCTTTTCTTCCATCATCTTCACATACTTTCCTCGTGTCCCATTGCCTTGGGGCTACTTTATTCTTTGTGAAAGTGGCCTCCGGAGGATTTAATCAGGTAAAAGGGTCTCAAGAGACCAGGTATAGAAATATCATTGTCAACTGTGCCATCTTGTCGGCGACTGTATTTGTTATCCCTACTCAGTATCGGCGTGTGTTCAAGCCCCCAAAAAGGTTCTTAAGAACTGAAAATCAGGAACCTCTACCGAATTTTCAAATCCTAAGACAAAGACTGCCTATTCTATCTACAATAACAGTATTGACAAAAATTTTAAATAACAGTCGTAATAGCTAACGCAAATTGCAATGTGTCAGGCTTGCATTATCTAACAGGACCTTAGGGAAAGGTGTTTCCTTAAAAATTAATTTCAGAACACTCTTCTGACTGGGGGCAGGGAGAGTGTATAATTGCCTAATTGGTTTTGTGGCCCCAGTAGGGTGTTCATATTGATTTTTATTTGCTTTCTGTTTCACTTGATGGGGTGGGGGTGGTTGTGGGAAGAAATAAAAATGTGTAAATTCACAGAATATTAGATATTATGTTGTTAAAACTATTTTGTGCATCAGAAAAAGGAAGATAGAAAGGTTAGGGAACTTTTGTGCGGTGAATTTCATGTTCAGATAAGGCCTGAAGTTCTATCTTCAGTATGCTATCCCCTACACAGGAGGCTAAATTTAAATTGATAAATTAAATTAAATTTAAAATTAAATTCCTCAGTCACTCTAGTCACATTGTAAGTATTTGAAAACCACATGTGGCTAATAGCTACCATAGTGTTACAGAAATTGCTACAGAAATGTTATAGAACATTTCTATTATGGCAGAGTATACTACAGGACCCGTCTACTTTTTAACCTCCAATCTAATAGTGATTCCATTATTCTACTCTATACTCTAGTGAAACATTTTCACAGCCACATACTGCCTTCCAGAGCAACCCTGTTTACTGTAACTTCATGTGCAAACCCTTTAAAAGCAATGCATTATTGCATTCCAAAGCCATACCTAGGTCTATTAAAGCATATTGTAGTATCACTACATTTAAATTATTTACACTGGATACATAATTTCCACCTTAGGTCTTTTAATATACACGCCCCTTAATTTTACACTTTTCTTAAACATATTAATTTGCACCTAACCATAAATAATAGAGTGCTTAGCTCATGCATATCAATGAAAACCCTCTTTAAAAACAAAGGATTGCTAACTTAATACCATGGAATACTTTGGAGAACATCAAATCCCTTGACAGATGCTGGTTGCCACAAGGATTGATTTCTTCTGCTTGTAACCAAACTAGAATCAGTTGCATGTTAGTATTTAACGATATTGGAGAAGAAGGTTATAGCAAAAAGATTTACAAATAATAATTTTGTTTCCCAGTTTACCTATATCCATAAATAGTCCAAAAAAAAAACTTAATCTTGATTTAGATATCAGGCCTAAAGCTACCAATATCTATCTCTTCACCAATCACACAAAAAGGTGTTTGCCTTTGTTCCAGGTAAAAATGTATCAGAAGTCATTTCATACCCTAGCATTCACATCTTTCTCCATTTGATTTTGCCTTCACCCATTAGCAAATAAGACATTTGTCTGGAAATTGTGATTTCGGTGGCTTGAATGCCCACCGATGTCCTCATTATTGGTTGATGTCTGGAATTCTACTGTTAAAAGTTCTATTTTTTTTTAACTTTTCTTTCTATTAAAATTAAAATATCTCTGGAGTAGGGCAATGCTATTAATAGGAGATGATATTTCAGCTAGGACTTGAAAGACATGTGTTGATTTTCTAAGTGGAAACTAGGGAGAGAGGACAGATGTGATAAGAACATCCCTATAAAAGAAAAACATGTGTAAAGACAGTGATATTGGGGGCCAGCGATTTTTCTTTTCATGCGGAACTCAAGGTATGTAAGAGGCAGCATTGCAAATGAAGTTAAAAGAAAATAACAAAAGCCAGATTAAGATTAAGAAGGTTCCTGATGGCATTTATGAGGCATGTGGATTTTAGTGTATAAATGGGAAGGGTACAGGAATTGGTTTTCAGCAGAGGAGCACCAACCGTGAAAGCTTTGTACCTGTGTAAGGTTTCTCCAGCAAGCGTGTGGGTAGATGGGAGAAGAGTGGTATGTGAAGAAGGGGTAACAGTTAGGGGTTTATTAGTAAAACTGAAACCTGGGATTTCAAATGTCAAAGCAAAGGTGATAGCCGTGGCATTGAGAATTGAAAAGTGCACAGGGATTCAAGAAACATTTAGATATTATCCAGCCTCCCTTTCTTCACTTACTTCAGTGTAAACGATTCTGACTCCAATCCCTGGGACCTTTCCCAAACCTGAGAGGTGACATTGAGCACCTTTCTGTACCTACTACAGTTACATTGTCTGTTGCTCCCACATCCCTTATTTAGCCCAGTTGTTACATAGACTTCTGTGTTGTTACCTTACTTTTTTCCTTCATGTGCCTCCTCAGCTAAAGCTTCTAGAAGTTGGAGACCTCAGTTACCTTTCTTTATTGTCCTCCATGGACACAGATGACAGCTAACAGGAGAGGAGTCCGAAGCAGTGTTTCCCAGATCTCACAAGTCACCTGGGAGCTTTGAGGAATAAAGACTCTTTGGTCCCAGCTATTAAGTGGTTCTAGGATATGATCCATATATTTGTATTTTTTTTTTACTTTTAGCTGATTCCAGTGGCCAAGAGAGTGTGTTAAACTGTAGGCAGGGTTTCTAATTCTGACTTTGATTTTGTCTGACTCTTTTGTCTTAATCAAGACACTTAACTTTCAGGGTCTCAAATTTCCTCATTTGAGAAATTATACTGTTTACATACATGGCATCTGAGGTCACATCAGTCACAGGATTTGCTTAGATGAGGTTGCTTCCTGGGTCATAACTAATTCCTCATCCTGGGGTTAGCGTGTGTCATATACTGCCTCGCAGTCCCTCGTGCTAATGTCCCCTGTCACTCTCCCTGCACGAGCCCTCTTGCCTGAGGATTCTCCCGGTGAGGGGGCTGGGTGGGCACACATCAGAGAACGAATGGCTGATGCCCTCGCCCACAGGCAAGCGTGGTTGAGAGTCCTGTGTGGAGCACCAGATGGTGGTAGGTGGCTAAGGGTGTATGTGGAGGGCTGTCTTCAGAAGCCTGTGGGCCAGCGTCAGCTGTCCCCCTGCCTCTTGCCAGCTTTTCGCCTACAGAGCCTCCTTGGTGCCTGCGCCATTCCTCAGGTGTGCTACAAGCTTGGTGATTTGTTACACAATTTTGCTGTGCCCTCTTCTCCGATGGGGAGCTAGTAAGAATTTTCCTATGTTAGCCTGTCAGCCAGCTCCTTCTCATTTAACCACTGTGGATTGATGCCATATCTATATATCTATATCTATATCTACATCTATATCTATCTATCTATATCTACATCTTCATCTATCTATATTTATATCTGTAGCTATATCTATGTATATTTATATATACATATACACACATACCTCATGAAAAGAAATTTCTGACAATACCTCACGAAGAGAAATTTCTTATGGAGCTGTCAGTGCTGAATTGGACTACAACAGGAACCAAGAGGTGAGCCACTCACCCAAAATGAGAGACCTCAGGGGCAGACTTCCTGATCAGGGCCTGGGTCCTGGCACCTGCTCCCAGATGGAGCTGGTGTCTCCCTAGTTTCCTTTGGATGTCCTGCCTCCTGAGTAGGAGCTCTCACCTGCAAGAAGGTTAAGACCTAATGCCTCAAGGCATCCATAGCATGTAAGGAATTGACTTCTTTCTTATGAATCTAGAATGGTATTGGTTATGTACAATCCCTGGGAGAATTGAAAAAGTCACTCAGATCTTTTTATGTGTTCTGAGGATCGAGGAGGAACTGTGCTGAGAAAGACCTATGTCTGGCTCCCCAAGGCCCTGAGGGACACTCCCTTTGGACATTATTCCTTGAGGGCTATAGTCATGCTTTCATTCACAATCATAGATTGGTCCTCCTGGGGGTACCCTCTCCCTTCTTTCTTCTCCCCTCTCCTCACATTCTCACTCCCCCCAACATCTCCCCACAGGTTCCCAGAGGATATACCATGTGGAGAGGAGGACATCTTAAATATGTTAAACTCTATGAATAGCAGTAACAGAATAAGGTAGATATAGCAGGTGGAGAGTAGAAAGAAGGATGAAAAACTGAAAGGACTAAGAGAGTTGTGAATAAGACTGGCTTCTGCTGGCAGAGAGCAAAGCCTTAGACCCAATACCTGACACACTTTCTCACAGCCTAATTGGTGTTGCCTGGCAACACTCTCAGACAGGAAGCAGTGCTGGGATCTGAGCCCATACACTGACGCAGACAGATGCTGCCCCTGCTCTCATGGAGCTTGCAGTCTACTCGGGAAACAGATTAAATCCAATAGCCACCCAAGTACATAATTACGAATGACAGTATGTGCTAGGAAGGAACGTACTAGCTGCTATGAGAACATCAAATGGATGTGTGTGGGTGGGGTGGGGGTGATGAGCTGGACTAGTCTTGGGAACCTGGGACAGCTTTCCTGAGGAAGGTAAAATTAGAGAGATTTGAAGAATGAGTAGATGGAAACTAGGTGATGAGGGCCAAGGGGGAATTGGTGTGAACAGGAGATTGAGTGGTGTGAACAAGAGGCTGAGTAAGTAGATTTTCCAGTGAGAGTCTAAGAGTAGGAGGGAGGACAGAATTACTTGATCTCGTGTTTGTTTGTTTGGTTTGGTTTATTTATGGCCAGGAAGGATTAACTTAAGGAGGCTGCCTTAGTCCTTCTTGTAAAACCCAGGTAAATGTGGAAATGAGTTTATACTTTGAAATGGCTTCAGTCTGCTCTAGAAAACAGGCAGTAGGCCAGGGTCTGTGCAGAAGTTAGGAGCCCACGGAGCCCAGCTCTTGTTTTTCTGGAAGCTTCTACCACATTGAGAGTTGGAGTGGCAGCTGCTGCCCTGAAGATTGTGCTCATGCCAGGCACAATTTTACCCATAGCCCTGGACCCCAAATACAAGCACAGGCTAGCACTTTTAAAGCAAAATTATAACCTAAAAATGGACTAGTGTAGAATGCTATCACCTCTAAAAAAGCTCTGTTTCTTTTTGTAGTGTTTTTACATTTGCAAACCTGTTCTATATCTACTTTTATTTCATCTGATATCTACACACCATCTCCATTTTACAGGTGAGAAAACTGTGTTGCAGAAGAATTAAATGACTTACCAAAGTTCACAGACCATATTCTCTTCAATTTTCTTCATTGATTAGAGGGAGTAACCTTCTAATTAAGATCCAAATCTTCCATCTAGAGAAAAATGGCAAGAATTAAAATCAGAAAATCTAGAAAGACAAATCTGAGACAAGATTTGGTCTAATTTCTTACATGTACTCTACCAACTCCTATAGAATCGAAATTTATATTCTCAAGAATAATTCCATGCAGCCTCGTAAGTCATTGAAGAAAGATTTAATTTAGTTCAGTCCCATTAAGCGTATTTTATTGTACTCTGAATCATTGGTATAGGATACATATGACAACTCTTAGGAGGCTAGAATATCACAATAAAAAGGAAAATCTGTTTTTCAGCTTTTTTATATAAACCAGTGACCATTGTATTAGTCCAATATCAGAAACTGGTAAACACACCCAGACGCAATCAGATATTGGTAATGCCAGTGACTCCTTGACTAGCTTGCAACCCTTTTCTAAAAACTATGTCTTTTCTAGAATATCTTTAAAGCAGCAAAGTGCACACAAGTGAGAGATCTATGTATTTCCAAGCAACAGTGAGAGACATAGCTGTCTTCTGAAGACAAGTAAATTTTCATTTTATTCTATAACATAGAATAAAGGCTTAACAGATTGTATCATTTGGTTTGCTGTTAGAACTTGAAATTTTATATTAAAAGGAAACCTGAATTTTAATTTTTCATCTCTCCTGAGATGAAAAATTTACATATCCCTTAAGAAAGTATCAGCATAATTTTACATCATTTAGATGTGTTCCCATCAAACATAAGTCCAGAGCATTTAACTGTGAAGTTTTTACTTTTTTCAGTTTCAAAAATATAGTTATTTACAAGAACTGTACAAAATATTAAATGGTTCTTCTACTTTAAACTGAAAATTTTGGGCACTCTTTTCCATCAGACATCATGGCACACGTTGGTAGTTTCCCACCCATTCTTGTTAATAGTAATTTATTATAATTAAGATATTTTTTAAAATAAAATCACGGTGTTCTTTATAAATTATTTCTGTATCGACTTGAAATAAAAAATTTCCCTAGAATTTTCATAGAATGTTATGAGCTTCATTTGCGACAAACTTTCCAGCAGCCAAGGCAGCTTTGTCTAGCTTAACAGGGGTCCCCACCTCGGAAACAGGCAGTTGTAAACAAAAGCTGTAACCAGGGCTTGTAAACCAGGGGCTGTAAAACCAACTGTGGGCAGGTCAAATCCAGGCGTGTTTATTTGGCTAATATAATTTTTATTTAAATATGAAGGTGAACTCCTTCAGACAGGGAGAATATTATCCTCTGCCACAGGCCCCTCCATTCCCTATTGTTTCACCCTGCCCTTTTCACTCATTTATGCCTCCTGCCTAGTCCTTAAAGATACCTGAGTTTGTGATTCCTCCTACCTTTATTTTGCTAAGTCCAGACTATACTTAACCCTGTGGTTGTTTTTTGTTTTTAAAGTATATTTTTAACATTCTATAACTTAAAAACTGCCTAGAAAGATAGAAAGAAAGAAAAATAGAGGACTTAGTGCTTTTTTTCCATACTACAAAGCTTTCCTTGCTATTGGTAGAGAGCAGAGCTTAACCATCTCTCTTATTCCAGCAAGGAACTGATCACCTTTTGAGTAATAGACTATAGACTTAAAACATGTAAAATAACTGATTCAAACCCAAACCACTGTCCTCCTTTAGTGAAGAAATATTTAGTGCAGAATTCAATAAAAATTTAGCTGATGTCTTCATAGAGCCCTTAATGGTTTGCTCTGACTTAGACGATAGTCTTTAAATCACAGGTTTTGAGTCTGACAAGAATTGACATACCGGAGGTAGTACTGTAATTTTCTTGGTAATATACTTTTCAACTTCGATAATGCCAGTCTTAGACAATTTGACATAGCCTACCAGGTAAACAGGTTTGAGGCTTCAGAGGGAAGCTTCCTTAAGAAAATATAATTTACAAAAAATCAAACGCAGATATAAAGTATGCAGGGGATAACCAAAGAATTTAATAATTAAATGCTAGCTAGCCACCTTGCTATATTTAAGTGATTGTTTATTAGACTTTGGCAGTATGAGAATTGGAGTGAGTGGATAAGTGCAGGGCAAAGAAATTCACTTGGAAGCTACTGCCAAGAAAAGTTATATTTGAAAATATAAAATCCCTTCCCCCAACAAAACACAAGATTGTATTACATGCAATTTTTCAACCCCAATCTAAGGTGCCCATCTAGTAGACATGGGCTATTTTGCTGTTAGTGGAATGATAGAGGTTTCAATATGATGGTAAAGCATAAATCTAGGGAAATGAGTTTCCATGTAACAGCAAGAACAGGAGACTTTCTCTACTCCTGCTTTGGCCATGTAAGATTGAGAAATATATTTGTGGAGTATTTGTATGTGTGTGAATATTTACATCGAGATTAGGAATGTCCCCAGTTATTCAGATTCAATGAGTGATGAGAAGAAGGGTCTTCCAATCACAAATTATAAGACATTGGGCAAGTTTCTTTAGCCTCAAAGTGTCACTTTTGTTTTTCGTAAAACGGAGATATGAAGACTAACCACCTCAGAGGGTTGTTTTGATGGTAAATAACACAGGCATTTTTAACAAACACTAAATAAATATCTGGAAGCAAACCACATATAAGGATCAGATTAAAACAAAAACAGATTAAAGCGTTGGAGGATCTCATCTGGCAGGCAAATGTTTTATGTTAGACTGATCTATAAGAGAGTCTTTTTGAGAATGCTCCTTGCCTTGTAGGCTGCTCCCCTTTAGATTGGATTCCACTGTAATATGAGTCATAGAGGACCACTGGGAAAAAGACTTCTGAAGTAGCATTAGTTACATCTTATCAGCAAGTAGTCTGTTGATGTATAATTACTTATCATTACCGCAATACATCATTTAAAGAAGTATTTCCCAACTGCTTCTTTTCCCCTTACGAATGTATTATTCATATCTATATAAATAACAGTTCACTGAATTCATTTAAAGAAATTCAGTGATTCTAGTAAATTATTAGACACATGTAACTGTCACTCAGGCAATAATCTTGAAACGCCCCACTCAGGATTTCTGAAAACTAACTCTGGGGATGAAGGATGAATAAAAATACCAGTCCATCTGTTAGCCAAACTGACTGCACCAAATAATTTGGAACTTAATTACAGAGTTGGTTACATTTTCAAAATGTGATTTCCAAAGACTGAAAGTTTTATTTAAATCTCTCCATGTTTATTTCCTCCAAGGACCTTCAGTAGTGGTTGCAAATTGCAGTTTTACAGCGGTGGCTGTTAGGGACCAAAGCCTTAGGTAGGAGCAGATCCAGAGTAAAGAGGGAAATGGGAAGAACTGTGGTCTCCCTCTTTCCCCTCCTCCCTCCTTTTTATCTCCTTCTTCAGTCCAAGACTAACTGAACAATTCCACACATTTTCACTCACAAATAGGCTGTCAGATAAAATATAGGACACCAGTTAAATTTTGATTTTATGTAAATAACAATTATTTTTTAGTGTAAGTATGTTCCATGCGATACTTAAGAAATATTTACACTAAAAATAATTCATTGTTTAAATGAAATCCAAATTTAACTTGATGGTCTGTATTTATATTTACTAAATCTGGCAACCCAACTATTTTGTCAAGATATTTATTTGGAAAATGTATCAGAACTTTTTTCTCCAAAGGTTTAATTATTTTAATTGGAAAGTCCTAAAGACCAAATGCTTCACGATCTCCAAAATGAATCTTTCGATGGAACTTGGGGTATGTTTGAAAGATGGTTTAGAAAGAGGTTTCAGTTGGGAAAGTCTTTCTGTTGTATCTAAATTTAGAACACATAGGTGGCAGGCATTGATTCCTGGCACTCACAAGTCTGATAGAGGGAAAGATGGAGGGAGGAAGACAGTAAGATTAAGACAGCCTAACTTGTTGTATTTTATTTTATTTTCTATTTTTAATCATAAATATTAACAGCATAGGTGGAAAAGGGAGAAGGTTAATTTGCCAACTCACGCTTTTGGTTACTCAGGCAAAAATTTATGGACTCATTTTTGACTCCTGTATTTTCCTCACATTCCAAATTCAATCCAACAATAAATGTTAACTCTACCTTCAAAATAAAGTCAGAATCTGTTCACTTCCTACAACATCCACTGCTGACACCTTTGCTCAGGATTGCATAACTTCTCACCTGAATTTTTCCAATAACCTCCTAACTTGGTCTCTCCCTACTTCTACAGTCACCCTTTTCAGTTTATTCCCACATGGTATCCTGAATAATCTTTTTGAAATACGTTTGAGATGTCACTTCAAACGCTTCAGTGGCTTCCGTGCCACTCAAGGAAAGTCCTGACAGTTGCCTGTACTGCTCGCCACACACCCCTCCAACACACTCCTTGAGCTCAACTCCTGCAATGCCCCCCGTCACCCCTTTTCTACCAGAGCAGCATCCTTGCTAGTTCTCCACTGTATCAGACACCCCCTGTCTCGAAAACTGCTTCTCACCTCTTTCAAGGTTATATTAAAACGTCTCATTCACAGTAATTGCAGCCCTTTTCCAACCCCATTTTCTTCTTTTTTTTTCTTTTCTCCATGGCATGTTTCATTGCCTATACTCTGTCTTCTCCTTCTTTATCTTATTATTGCATGACTCTCCCACCAGAGTGTAAACTCTGTGAAGATGCTAGATTTTGTGTTGCTGCTCTCGTTTATTTTCGTTCTTGCTCTCCCGGTGTGTAGTGCCTGGCGCATGGAAAGTGCTTCATACATATTTGTTGAATGAATGAATGAATCATTAATAGTTTTTAACAAATTTTCTTTATCAATGAGATACCTATCTACAGAAAGCAGAATCTTGGGAAAAAAAATATATAGTACTGGTATGTCGTAATGGCAAGATCACATTCTGCAGAAGACTCGGGACATGGTGGCAAGAAATGGGAAAGGCTGAGGCAATAAGGGGATAGTTGAATAGGCAGGGCAATAGGAGGCAGTATGGATGCCTGAGGAAGTACTATATTAGGGACACTTTGCAATTTGTCCAAGGACAGTCCTTTTACAAAATCAGATTCCAGAATTATCTATTTGTCTCAAAACTATGAAAGTAATACACTACACAATAGTCTTCATTCTGGGGCTCCCATGTCATCACTTGGATCTGGAAAAACATTAAGGTAATTGAAAATTTGGTCTTCTCTGGGCCATGGGATCAGTTTCTCATTGTCTTATGGAAACTAGTCTCCTGAGGGTCCTTTTGCCACTATTCTTTTTTCCCAGACGCCTTATAACATGGCTTCCAGGAAGATCCTCTGAAGAAACAAATCCAGCCGTATATTTCCACCTCACCCTCTTCCCCATCTCGGTTTCCTTGCAGTCCTTCCTACAGCCTAGCCACACCAAGCTTCTATTAGGTTCACATGTTCTTCTTCTGCTCTTTAGAAAATGGACTTCATTGTATAGAGAACTTCTCAGCTCTCAAAACTCAGCTTACATGTCACTTAATAAGTGATTAAAAAAAAAAAATTCTCCCAAAAGCATTTATTGCTCTCTCCTCTGGGATCTTATAGCATTTTGCACATAACTCTGGCACAGCACTTATCTTATTACAATAATTTATTGGTGTAAACTTATTGGTATGATAATAATTTATTGGTATATCTGTCTCCCCAGCAGATTCGGAGGACATCTTTGTATCTCTCCCACCAAGTATAGCATACGGAAGGTGCAAAATAAGTACATCTTAGATGGATTAATTTTTGGAAAGTTCAGAAAAAAAACTATTCTTGCTCCTGAACATATAGTTCCCTATAGCTTCTGGCTGGGCTTTTCTCGGTCCTTTATGAGAACTTCCTCCAAGTCAAACCCCATGACCTTTTGCTTATGTGCAGATGTGCCTGTTCAACCCTGTTCCAAAACTGGAAGGGGAAAAAGGTTTTCTAAAGGTAGCTCTTTTGTCAATGATACTGAAAGGTAAGATAATCATTGACCTTCTGCTTAGTCCCAGGGTTTGCCACGTTAGTCAAACCACGTCATTACATTGTCAGGTTTTGAGAGAACGCGTCCCTCATTTTAATTCTTTGCATGATTAAAGTATTTCAATTACCATTCAATTTAATTAAATGGATTTTATGATTTAATTTTAGTGAAGGGAAAAATGATCACTCATTAAAATTATGATTGAATGATGATTTTTTTTATTATTGCATTAGATAACAGGAAAGAGCCTTTGAGATAAGTTTTGTAATAAAAAAGTCCTTCTGATAGTCAGTAAAATGTGTTATCAGTAATGAAAAAGGAGTTGTTGATATTGTTAATTAATAAGTAATGAATTAGTGTGGAACCTGACACCTTCATTTACCCCAGTAATGCTACCCCGGGATATTGTAGAGAATATTAGCCTGTCGCTCTTTACACATTTTTTTCTTGAGAGAACGAGAGGTTTAGAGAGAGAGCAGGAGTGAGAGAGAGAATGAATAAAGATGCGTAAGCTTTTAAAGTAAAAATTCTAAATTGTACTTTAGTACTTAAGCAAAACTAATTGGTTAAAGAAAATACATGGTCTACTTTATAGCAGGTTGTAAAAATATCAGAATTTATTTAATAGCATATATTTCTCTTCTTTTCTAAATTAAGAATTGATACTCTAAGTTGTATGTCATAATATTTTCTTCATTGTGAATTTCATGGGGAGATTTTCCCATTCCCATGAGTGACATTTTTAGGAATGCTAAATACTAACTTGGCAATAGAGGAAGCAAAAATAAGCCATTAGTGTTGGGAATCTTTTTTAAAGAAAACTATTCTAAGCATGTATATTTTTAATAAAACTTATTGGACTTTCTTTTTTACGATCTAAGGAGAGATAACCTGATATAACCAAGAAATGCTTGGTTATTTGGCTTTAAATTCTGACATCAAATCTCTGACATTAAGTATTCTGCAATTCACTTTAAATCCAACACTACCTAGAGTCAGTGCAAAACCCCTCAAATTTAGGGCAAAGTCCTTCACAAGACTGTACCCTCTTCAGACACCAGCTGCAAGTCTCAGAGACATCTGCACTTCTGACCAACTGGCTACAAATGTGTACATTCCCCCAACCCACTCATGTTTAGTAATATGCTAGAACAACTCACAGAATTCAGAAAGTACTGTACTTAAGGTTACAGCTTTATTATAAAGGACACTCCTCAGGAGCACCCACATGGAGGAAACACATAGGACAAGGGCAGGGAGAGGGGAGGACGCAGCACATCACTCCCCCACAACACTGTATTACCAATCAGGAAGATCTTAATGTTCACAGTTTTTATTGGGATTTTATTATGTAATCACGATTGGTTAAACCATTGGCCATGTTGTTGAAATCAACATCTGGTCCTCTTCTCTCTCTGTAAGTTAGGCTAGCCCGTGTCAACCCTCTAATCATGTGATTGGTCTTTCTGATTGCTAGCCCTCATCCGAAGGTATTAGAAGCCCGCTAGGAGTTGCCTTATTAACATAATAAAGACACTTCTATCATTGAGAAAATTTCAAGTGTTTCAGAAGCTTTTTGCCAGGAACAGGGACAAGTCCCGCCACCCCCCCGCCCCACCCCTACACACAACACCATACTTATCTTATAAAAAATATCTTGGATTTGGCTTTTTTAGTGGTTATTAAATCAGTTCAAGTAATATTTTCTTGGTATTTTGTATGTGCTTATCACTGGTCCGGTGAGGAGGTGGGGTCAGGGAAGTATAAGGCATGTACCCTGCCTAGAGGTCTATTTCAGAAGACCAGATCTCCATGTGAAGCACCGTAATACCAGAACTACCCATGCCAGGCACTTTGCACCTGTGCTCTTATCGAATGTTCATAACAGCCTCAGAAAACAGTCCACAGAGGTAAGTAAAAACTCATTATAAGAGTAAAATGCAGGTCTATCCAATTCCAAAAGTATAAGTTTGCACCACTCCACATTATAATGCAGTTATTCATTAGAATTTAGTTATATTGAGAGTCAGAAGGGACTTGGTATTGTTTGGTACAAGTTTGGTACAAGGGAGCTCAGTAAGGGTGGGGAGAGAAAGAGAAGGCTTCCTGTAAAAGGCTGGACTTCATCTAGGCCTTGAAAAGTGTGTATAAAATGATCCCAAGTGGAGAAAGTAGAAGGTCTTCCTGATGAGAAGAACAAAATGAGTAAATGTGAGGCAGAAATAAATTTGAGGTCTCATGAATAGATGACATTGTTTTCCTTGAATATCTCTGGTTATTGAGAACTCATTTTCCCTTGAGTATACCTGTTCTGTTCTGTTACTTCTTTCAGTAGATTTTTCTCTTGCCACTAGGCAAGTCAACCTTCTGATACCTTCTCCTCAAAGCTCTCAGTTCTTCCCTCCATAAGACAGTCACTAGAAGAATGAAAGTTTCTATCCTAGCCCCTGAGAGTCTACTTTTAAGAAGTTAAACCAATCAGAACTTGCTGGCATTCTCAGACCAAGTGGTTCTGATATTCTCTGTCATTGAAATTGTCTTTCTGATTTGAGTGATGCTTAAGAAAGTCTGTTGTGACATCAGAGAGATTTGGATTTGAAGTGCTACCTGTCTTTTACCAGGTGTGTAAATGAATTAGCCTCTTTGACCCTCAGTCTCCTCCTCTTCAAAGTAGTGATATTAATAACTCCCTCAGAGATAGTGAAAATTATATGAAATAAGACAGCACCCCAGAGTAAGTATTTTTATGATATATTAGGGTACCGTATTTGTTAGATTTAAAAAATAATAATAATAATAATTTAATAGCTTAAAATAAAAAATGAAACAAATGATTTATTAGCTCATTATTTTATGTTCTGGCAAATTGGGCTGGGCTCAGCTTGAGAGTTCTGATGACCTTGGATAGACTCACTCATGTGTTTGCCATCTGCTGGTTGGCCGTTCCCACCCATGTGTCTGCTGGATGGGTGGCCAGATGTTCTCATCATCCATCAGGCCAGCCTGAGTAGTTCACAGGGTGGGGATCTCAGGGTTCCCAGGAGCAGTAAAAGGACATGTCCTATTGTTCAAGCGCTTTCTAAGTCTCCACTTGTGGCATGTTTGCTGCTGTCCCATTGGCCAAAGAAAGTCCAGGATTGTTGTGGAACAGCAAGGTCAAAGGTTATGGATGCATCTAGGGAGAAGGATTATGGTTATTCTTGTAAACTATCCCAAACTAAACTCTTCTTTCCAAAAAAGCAGTAATGAAGAATAGATTACTCTGCTGGAGGCTGAATTTGCGTTTATCTCCTGGTACTTTGTGACTTTGTATTTCACTGTGTATGTGTGTATGTGTGTGTGTGTGTGGTGTGTGTGTGTGTGTGTGTGTGCATACATGGGGGTGGGGATGGAGAAAGAGAGAGAAGAGAGGAAGAAGATGGAAAATTGACAGGCAATGGAATGGCCATGCCTGGGTGTGTAATAGAGATCAAAGGTAAGAAATTTGTCTCAAAGACTTGTATTTCTTTTGTGTGTCTTTTTATAGCACAAATATGGGTTGAGTATTATCCCCAGGATAGGTAGTGGCTTGACTGCAGCATCTAGTGCTGACACTGCTGCTTTTTCTCCCAGTGATCGTAGACAAACCATTTGCTTGCAGGGGCTTCAGCTTTCTCATCTGTTTAATGAGAGCATTAGATTTAGTGATTTGAAGATTTCTTTCAGCTGTTATATGTACGATTTTACAATATTATACTATTTCTTTTTTTCCCTTTTAAAAATTACACCTCTTTTGTTCCAACTCTTTAGCTCCCATTTTGTTGCTTTGATGGCACTCGCCAGTGGGTGGAATGGAATTACCAACAGAAACAAAAAATTATATCAATAGAGTCTATTTCTATGGGTGTGAGATTTTTCATGGTCCCTTACATCTTATCAAATAGGGATGCTTGTACTTTTCCTTGTTCAAGTGAGATACAGTGGTCACTGCACCAAGATTCTGTCATGACCCTGGACTCCTGGGAGAGTCATGTGAAGAAAATCAGAGGTCATCCCACCTTAAGGTAGGGATCAATCCCTTCCTACTTATACCTGTTTTATAATGAAGACTATTATCAGATTTGGAGTAAGAAGAATGGCATTAGCTGGGGGGTGTTGGGTATAAACTTAGTCTCTCTAAATCTCACTTTTCTCAACAGTTCAACAATACCTACCTGAGTATTGTTTTTATAAGGAGTGAATGACATAAGGTTCTATAAATGTCAAGGTCAGGGCCTGTCTCCTTGTTTAACTTTGAACAATATGAATTTTTTTTTTCTTTCCTTCTCCTTCTTGCTGAGGGATCATGTGTGCAAGAATCAGCACTTTGTAACTCTAAAGTACAGAACAGATAATGGATTATGAGCTTTGGAATCTAGAGCTTTGTCCACCATTACTGTCTGCTAACTTGTTTACGCACTGCCCTGAGGAGGTCAACACGTAAATGGGGTTATACATATCACCTTAAGTTCTGGAGCCTAGTGTAATGCAGCAAAGACATAGGCACCTACCCTTGATTTGAGCCCTACCGGGAAGCATACATGTAAATAAAATATTTCAGTGCAGTGTCCCTTAGCATACCAGTGGAGTGCCTAGCCTTGATCTTCGTATTATCATCTGCATACCTTCCCCCTTTCTTTTATGTTTTACCTCTTAAAACATAAAGCAAAATGTAATTGGTAAAGGACTCTCAGATAGGCATTCAGTAAACACAGAGTTCACTGAATTTTGCTTGTTCCCTTTGGTGAATAGGTTTTCCTTTCTGAAATATTTCTTCCTGAAATGCTGTGTGGAAGCACCATCGTTCCTCTTTGCCTTCTCAAGAGAGTCATAAAATGTTGTTGGCTATTAGCTGAAATGCCTTCTCTTGGCTCCATTGATCCAGGGGGATTGCAAATCCTCAAGGTGACCAGAGATTAATTTTACATGAGACATATTCAGAAACATTCCTGGGTGTTCACTCAAGTGTCTGCATTGTTAAGACAGCGCATTGTCAAGGCCCAGTCTGGGGTTATAAATTCATTGGAAATTCAAAGACTGAGTCTGTCCTCATTTGCATGCAAGACTATTAAGTGAATCGCTTCTGGAGGTGAAGTCATTAGAGCTCAAAAGGGCAGCTTCTGAATCAGTGGGATCTATGTGATCTTCCAAATCAGGCTTTGGGGATATGAAGGATGAGAGACAGAGATAGGAATGAGTATCTTACAAATGATTTTAATATGAAATATACAATTTAGCTTTAAGCAAGAGGACATGAGAACGAAGACTCCATTCACTAAAATGTGTCATTAAATGGTTTTAAGAAGTTATTTTCTAAGGAGTGTACATTAGAGTCTGTGGGTATAAAGAATCAGAGAGCTAATAATGAGACCTGAGAGCTACGTACAGAGGGAGTAACCTCCCAAATGCAGCCCCAGAAATGAAACTTGCAAATATTTGAATTGAGTTTTCAATGAATATTGTTTGATAAGCTAGGGCAGTACCCACTTTTATGCATTGCTTCAGTGGGAAGATGTTCCATGAGTCATAACAGATGATGACAGTTTGTCTACCCCTCCCCTTGACCGCTGCTACAGCTAGGGGCAGCCAGGAAGTGTGTATTTGAAAAGTGTGTAAGAAGAGCTGGAAGCACAGCTAGGCATGCAGGAAGGAGGATATTTTTCCAGCTACTGCATATGCTGAACATTCAGTGAGAAGTAAAGATAGATGAGGGTAGGGGAAGGGGAAGGGGAAGGGAAAGAATGGAAGGAGTTAGAAAAAGAAAAGGAGGAGAGGACGAGGAGACGGGAAAGGAAAAGGGGCTGACCATTAATTATCAAGTGTTTAACCCTAGGCCTCATGCCAGGTATTTGCACTTGCATTGTCTCGATTCCCTCACCATGGCACAGTTAGTGCGAGCAGAGTACTCTTATTCACGGCAACACAAGTGGAAGGGATCCTGTGTCTCTGCTTCAAGAGCAGTTACCCCAAGGGGCGTTGTAAATTCAGTGGGCCCGCCCAAGTTCTTATTGGATGATTTCAGTGTCTTAATAGAGTTCTACTTTTTGGACGATGAAGATCTGTTTGAGTTAAAATAACAAGCTATCTTACTAGAGACTTAAGAAGGCCTAACTCTAGATAGTACAATTCTGCCGAGTCTTACTCTCCTTTGAAGGTGAGCAGTCCCTTCCTCAGGCAACCCAGTGTCAGTGTTGACAGTCAAGGGATGGGATTGGCAACCGTAAAGGTGTCGGCAGTAGTTTTCAGCTCTGATCCTAAGAAGTTCCCCCAGCTCCCTCTTTCCCATGACAGAGCCTGAGCAGGACAGAAGCGGTGGCCATTCCACCCTCCACTCTGCTGTAGCTTCCTCTCTAGTGCTCAGTTCCTCTTGAGTGAGGTTGCATTTTCACTGTTTGACCTTTCCACTGTTGTGAAGCCATCACCACCATTCCTTCCGTTATCTCTGACTTTTAGTTGCATTCTTTTCATCATCTCTGAAAATCCCTCGAAATCCTCACAGAAGCAAAGGAGGATTCAGCCCTGCCCCCTGAGCGACACTGTGTTTTTTGTTTTTTGTTTTTTTGGCTCTTTAATACTTTAGCTCTATGGTTTTGCTTTTTGATCGATCAAGATGAGTATGCTTGCAAGTAATAGAATCACTCACTTTCTAGTGACTTGAAAAATAGTTATTATCTCACATAGCAGTAGGCCTAGAGGTGGATGTTCCAGGCTAGACTGGGGCACAGTAGTGTCATCAGAGACCTAGTTCCCTTCCATGTCTCTCAGCACTGTTACCTCAGCCAACTTTGTACTTGTTTATTTAGGATGCCTGGCTGTGGCCCAAAAGGGAGGGGCGGTCCCTTTTCTACACATCACTTTTTTTTCTAGGCATAAAGTATTACTGAGAAGTTCTCCAACAGACATCTATCCCACTGGTCAGTTATGACTTGACTTCAAGGAAGCTGGCAAAACCAGCATATGACGCTTTTAGCCTTTGTCATGGTGACGGACCCTACAACCATGGACAAAGAAGATGGAGAACAGTTGCTGAGCAGATAGATTGCCAGCGGCATCTACCACATTGGTGTTCCTCATATTACAATCTTTGGTCTCAAACTGGGTTGAAGGACACTGAGGAGGGCATCCAATATCATACTTGAAAATATCCATTTCTGATGACAAGCAACCAGCTCCTCAAAGATCAAACCTGGATGTGTTAACACTTTTGTGTCAGAGTGATTTCTCTTTTCTTCTAGGGCATTCATAGAGAAGCTGATAGCCACTTTTGCTTCTGGTCTTTGTATAAAAGTCATAGTCTGGGGACCCAGTCATGTTGCTATATGTCCCTATATTTTATCCCAATAGGCCCAGGCCTGCTGGGCACTCAGATAAATGAACAAAACTCAGACAAGATAGGTCTCCCAGTAGGAATGCAAATCAAGATTTCCTCAAGGATGTTTACCACACATTCTAAGTTTAACGTGGAATTAGATGGTCTCCTGACTGATGACCTTCCAAAAATAAATTTATAAAGAATACCAGTAACATTTTAGCTACTCTCTTAGCATGGTCTTATATAGACATGGTTCATGAGATAAAAATAAATGTAATGGGTATAAAGTTTGCTTCACAACAAAAGTGAAAGTATTTCACTTGCCTTTTGTTTTCTTATAAAATTTCATCTAATTTACTTGAAGCTTTTTCTTTTATCAGGGACATTAACTATAAGGATTCTCATACCAGGTCAAATTCTCTTTATTATACATTGTTCCTAGAGGCCTTATATTGAACTAGAACTCTCAGGAATGGTGCTCAGATCTTCAGGCCACATGGTAGCCACTTACCTGATCATTATCTGTGTCCACATGGTCCCTTAAAGGCAGTCAGGACTGCTGTTTCATGACATATTTGGTCACTGGAGTCTTTTCTGAAGATGGACCCATGGGTGCCCATGACCCAGCCTCCTGTGGAGCCCCCTCATAGCCATTCCCATGTGAGATCCTGTCACCTCTCCAGATCCCTGTTGGCTGCAATCACGTTACTCTTTCAACCTCAAAAGACTGTCTCAACAACGTGTCTCTGCTCTGGCTGCTCTAGTGACCCCCTTCAAATACTGCCTTTTATTTAATAATGACTCTGTGAAAGCTCCCCTCGGCAGGAAATACTTAGGAAATACTTCCCTGAGCTCTAGTCTTCTCACGATGAGTACAGGGCAAGGATATGAGTGGTTAATTGTCTTCTCACTAATTCATTCTGTTATAAATAGGATACGTTTCACATGGAAATGGAACAAAATTAGATTCTAGATTGTCTTGCTGATTGAGTATCCACTTATAACAAATCAAATTATGACAGGCTATTGAGCACCTTGCCAGTGCGTCTGGCCAGTGCTTCTCTTTTACCTGTCTGCCTCCATGCTATTGCACATTATGGATTGTTCGCTCGAGAGGCCCTTTCCCTTCATTCTGCCTGTCAAACCCCACCCACCTAGCTAGACCTAGTATATAGACCATCTTTATCAAGCTTTCTTTTTTCTCTCACCCATTCCCCAAATTGAAAAAAAAAAAAAAAACCCTCTCTTTTTGCTGTGTTGTCAGAGGACTTTGATATACCTGTATTATAGTATGCATCCTTTTTCACATTTGGTTGTCATCATATGTATGGACATTGCACCTGTCTCATTGGTCTGTAATCCCTTTGAGAACAGGGCCATATCTTGCTGTCTCCACTTCACTGATGGTGCCTAAAAACTAACTGAATGGAACTGATGCAAATGAGTTGTCCTCTGACCATGTATATTGTATAACGGGACAGAAAACATATATACCTGGTACATAAGTAAATTAATAATATAGACAATAAAAAGAAGATATCCTGGGGCAGTCCAGACTGGCACACGTGGGTGCAAAGGCTAATGAATGTTCTAGTACCTTCTGGTGGAGAGAGGAAGGGCCACAGTGAGCTTAAGCTTCATAGATATCTTTAGAACTCTAACCGGATATTGTTTTGTCATGAAATATTGAATGGGTAGAAAGGAAAGGAGAAGACAGAGAAGGTGTGGGGATAGGGTGGGAGATAGAAATGCCTTCAGCATCTCTGGGTTGGTTTGGACACACCAGGAAGACCCCCTAACAGTGCTTTATTTTTTTTTCATTAAAACTTACAGCTTGTAAAGTGCTATCACATATTATTTTATGTGATTCCATCTAGTTAGGTCCATAGACTGAATTCTACTCTATTGCATATAGCATTACAGAGAAGATTCACTGTGTACACAATCAAAACACACTTCGATGGTAATTGATCTGTTTGTACCAAAAGTTATGAGGAGGAGGAAGAGGAGGAGGATGAGGATAGTGATACCGAAACCGATTTCTAGAGTCCTAAAGGCTGAGGACAAAGCAAACACAACAAAAAGAAGAGCATACATTTTATCTCATGACGCATGCTGAACTCACACCTCTGATCTGGTGTAAATGCTCTGCGTTAACCAGGCCCGAGTTCAGTGCAGTGTAAAGGCATTGCATTTACAGTATTTCATCCCATCTGAGAACACAGCTATATGGACTTAGGCAATTATTGTCTTAGTTAATGACTTAATTACTGTCTCAGGATTCCATCTTGATACTCAAACCATCTCCCCCACCAAACCTGTTTATGTGAGAAAACTAAAAGCTCGTTTCCAGGCTTTCACCCTTAGCTCCTTGCTACCCAGGGTGCCCCAGTGATAGAACCCAAGTGACGGTGTTTACCTGAAGGTGAGACGAATATTTGCAACCCCGTGGCCTCCTTAGCGCAGGTACTGAAAACCTCTTAGCAATCGCCACAGATTTATGTTTGCTGTTGGAAAATTGCTTTGGGAAATGATGTGAATCAGAGAAGTAAATTTTCTGTCAAGATACATTTTAGTAGTGAGCAAAGCAAAATTTGAAAAAAAAAAAAAAAAGAAAAAAGGTCCATAGGTGTTTTATCTCATTTTTTATTAACATTCTTTAATATTTGCCACAGTCGTACTCTGTGAGCCAAACTGTCAGTGAAAGCATTGAACTACAGAGAAGATTTGGGAATTTCTCTAGAGAGGATATTTTCAGTATCATTTTACAAACAGAAGCTGTTGATAACAGATGTGCTTCAAAGCTGGCAGTTTTTTAAAGAATTAAGGTGAGAGATAAAATCCCTAAAACCCCGTCACACAGATACCCGGAATCTACTGCTTCTGAAATGGCCCAGACTTTTCAGTGTGTTTCCAGAAATTGCTGTTATACACTCTGCACAGACGGTGGAGTACTTGGACTAGCAAGGCAGGGGAGGAAGCTTGGCAGGATACCAGCTCAGAGCACGATTCTTCTCTTTTTCCCAAAAAGCTGAGCCTGGTAAAAGAAATAAAAATAAAAATAAAAACACAAACAGACCCTTTCCCTCTTTCCCATCTGCTTTCATCCTCGTTCTGTTCTTTGGGATTGGTAGCCCTGGGTAAACCAGAGGAGCCCGGCAGGCTGCTGGCTGCTGAATGTGTTACTGGATTTTGCTGCACTTCTGGGCTGCCTGGCTGTGGAGTCTAAGAACACCGAGTCTCATCCACCGACAGACGTAGGACCACTGCAGTAGCCTGTGCAGGAGAGCTCAGAAGAGCAACTCATGCACTTTTGATGGCAGTGATGTGCTGTAATAAGGGATTATAATTGAAGCAAGGTTGACTCCTGCCCCCACCTTCTTCCAGAAATCTCAATTTAAGCTCTCGGGAGATCTACCAGGTATATGCTGCTGGGGAGAGGTATGCTCAGAGAAAAGAGGACTGGGATTGAATCTGTTGACAGAACTGAGGAAAAACATGATATTGAACAAACACTCTAAAAGGGCAGTCACCTGAGGCAAGTCTTCGAACGCCCTGCTTTAATGAAGTGTTCTAGCTGACGCTGAATGAAAGAGAAGGGGCTCTCTCCTTTCCTTCCCATTTACTGTTGTTGCTAATCTATACCCCAGCTTTCCCCTCTAAGGAGATAATTTTATATTCTAATTAAATGTTCTCTTTAACCTCTTAGAGCCACTTCTCAAAATCCATATCTAGAAACTATTGTTCCTAATGCTTTTCAATTCTCCTCTAGTCTCTTTGTATAAACACAGTGTGTAACTATATGTTGGTGACAGGGTGGGGACTAACATTACTTGAGAATTTACTGTCAGCCAGCTCTGTGGCTGACTCAGCACACTTGATCTCTGATATTCTTCCCAGGGACCTGCAAGGCAGCCATTGGTATGTTCATTTTAAAGATGTAGGTGCCAGTGTTCATGGAGCTGAAATAATGACCTGCCTAAAGGCCACTGAACCCACTTGGGTCAGACTCCGTGCTACATGGTGAGGGACAAAGTCAAGTGAAAGGGGGGCGCTTCCCTCAAGGAGTGAACACAGCCTAGTTGCCTTCCTGCTACATGTGCTCAGACAGAGGAGTCACGAGGGACTTAATTCAGAGCGGTGACTAACAGCAGGAACTTCAGCACCTGTGGAGGAGAGCAGGAAGCATGTGACCCTCTGAAGTCACACTGTGTAGGTAGTACCCCACATGTCACACCCTCCTTTGTCTACCGCTTAAATCTTTGCACACTTCCCAGCTTTGCAAGTTGTCACTTACGTTATCTCGTTTCATCCTACCAGATCCTTGTGAAACAGGGCTGAACAAGGATCATTTCTGAATTTTATAGACAAGAGAATTGAGGTCCAGAAAGGTGGTGTTTTATCTAAGTCAGTAAATGGCAGAGGCAGGACCAGGGCTCTGTCTATTAATTCCATACCCAATAGGTTTTTTTCTAATACATCTTGAAGCCTCCAAATAAAGACACTTCTGGGAGGCGTTGAGTGCAGGAGGGGCTGATAAGACCAAGCTTATCAAATAAAACTTGGCTTTTCAAATCATCTCTGAATTCCGGTTCTCAATATAGAAGAACCGGGACCTCATTTGACCTTCTCAAAGGCTTAAATTGGTGACCCAACTTGGTGCTTTAATTTTTTGCTGTTGTCTCTTTCCCGTGTTAATCAATGTCCGTCTCTCAGTGTTTCTCAAACATTTTTTTCCTTATCTGCCCCTAAAGAGATTTTTTTAGACATTTTTCCTAATTATCTCCTCACTCTGAAATTTTAATACCACAGTTACATTGTATATATGTTCACTCTACACTCTGTGTATATCTTTCCTTTTTACATACAACAAATAAGATTTTTTTGACCTCCTCAAGAACTAGTTTTTCCTCTGTGGTTAAGTATTCCCCTCCTATTTAAGAATGCATAGTATTACTTATAAATATGAATTCAGTAAAAAATATTTTTAAAGAAGAAGGTAGAGAAGGAGGAAGAGATGAAGGAGGAAAGAAAGAAAGAGAAGGAAGGAGGGAGGAAAAGAGAAAGGGAGGGAAAGAAGAGAGAAAACAAACAAATCAACAATAAAACAAGTCAGCAAAGACACAAAACACTAAACCGAAGAGTGTCCTCAATTTCGCAATAGCTACAGCTTTCCCTAGTAGTATGATTCACGTATTGGGATTTCACTTTGGCCAAAGTATGCCCATTATGCCTGTCCAAAGCTGGGGCAGAACATTCTCTGATTATGCTGTGAGTGAATCACAAGGAACAGGTAGTGGCTAGGAACAGACTCATCTTCCTAATTTTAGTATCTAATTTTCTAGGTACAAACTAGCGTGTTCCCTATAACCAAAAACAGTCTCTGTTTGTAGTGCTAAGTAGGTCTCTAAGGAGGGCGGAATCTTTCCTTGGAGGAAGCTTGATGAATTCATAACCTTATCCGTTGATAAGCTTCAGGAGGGAGAATGTGTTCGAAATTACTCCGACTTCCCTTCCCTGCTTTACCTCCCACCCTGTCTACCAAATCGGACAACTGGAAGGAAAGCCAGAACTCACTACTGCAGATGAGAAGAGAAAGGCCTCGACTGGTGGAACTGACTTGCCCAAGAGCCAGCCACAATCAGTGGCAAAGCTGGAACTTGGATTCTGTCTCTGGATACCTGAGCCCTTCTCTCAGAAGAGAGACTACCTCAGATGTGTTCTCCTTTTGTCACTTTGCTTGCACAGCAACAAACTGGAGCTGTTAGTGCACAGAGGAAAAAACATCTTTAAATAAACACCAGCAAATCTGTTACAGCAAAAGATGTATGCCTAGTGTCAGGAGGACCAGTATGATTTAATATTGGTAATATTAAATAAGGATTTGGGAGCTGGATAACAATTGCAAGCTCTATAATAGCTTTCTACCTTCAGGAATTGACTACATATAGCAAACAGCTCAAACATGGAAGTGAGTTTTGCCATCTCGCCAAAGACCCACATAAATAATGGATCCTCAAACTAAACACCAGCCTTCGATTCCTGTGGAAACTGGAAGATGGTGTCAAACCCACATGTGTGCACAGATTCGTGTGCACAGACACATGCCTGTTCCATGGTGGGGTTCATTCTCCAGCGCTGCTTGTCCTCAGCGGTAAAGCCAAACCAATCAAGAACCAGAACAAAGTCGAACGTGAGCCAGATGCAAATCTACTAAGAAAGCCAGGAGAGCCGTTGGTACCTCCAGACTCCACTCTGCCTCCTAAACTTCTCCTGTTAGGCCCAGTGCTTCAGGAGCTCAGATTTTTGGATATCATCTAATCGCAGAAGAAAAAGAGGGTAGCATGGCTTTGTACCCAGCCCCTCGCTGGCTGTGTGATCTTAGTTGTTTTGTTTTGTTTTTTGTTTGTTTTTTGTTGATCTTTTATTAAAAAGAAAAAAGAAAAATTCTCATCTAATACTTACCATTTGCCAGGCACTGTTCGAAGCACTTTACAAGCAATAACTAATTTAATTCTCTTCACAATCCTATCTCCATTTTATAGACAAAGGAACTGAGGATGATTTGAAGTTAAGGTTAAGTGACTTATCAGATTCACTCGACCAGAATCTGAACCCAAGCGTTGTGTGTCTAGAGTCAACACATGACAGTCTCTACAATGGAAAGTGACTAGAAAAGAACCTTAGACGAGTCGTGGAACTTCTCTTAACTTCAGTTTACCTATGTGTAAAATGAGGATATTAATAGTTATCTGGACAAGAAGGGATGTAGGTTTGTTGCAGGGTTTAACTGAGAAAATGTTAAGGATTTAGTAGGTTGCCAGGCACCTAATAAGAACAATATATATTAAACAATCCCCTTGGGGAGTGGTCGCCTTTCATGAATGGTCAGAATGAAGGGGAAGCCCCTTCTGCACATGTTCATAGCGAGGCTCGCAGATTTAGACTTTTAGCAGTCCTCTGGCTAATGTCTCGCCTTCAGGTTAAATTGTCCCATTTTTCACTCATTACGTATTTACTTAATTCCTGAACAAGAAATGTTGTGCTAATTTGAATAAGCTGACCAATATAGTTAGAACTAAAAAATCTGAGTGATATGTTACCTTTAGATGCACTTCTGTTACAATATGGTTTCTCTTCTTCCCTACGGTATGTTTTTTTTTTTTTTTCTTTTTGAACCGTTATGATTTTTGAAATAGAGTGCAAAAAAGAATCAATATGAGAAACTCGGATAAAAATGATTGAGACATCAAACAAAAGAGTGAGGCTAAACTGCAGAAAGGACCATTATTTTTAGAATAAAACACACATGCACGTGTGCACGCATGCGCACACACACAGTAGTGGGGAAACATAGATTTCACCACAAATGCAATCACTGTGGAGCAAAGACAGTGAGACAAAATCACAGAGTGCTTGGTTGTTCTGCAGCTGAAGGACAGATGACAGGATTGCCTTGGCCAGCTAGAGACAGATTGCTGCTTTGTTCTGTTTATTGTGTATAACTTGACTTTTCCAGACATTTTTGTGGCTGACCAATCTAGCTCCCACTTGCCACCTTCTCATTTTTAGACCAGGCTACCTATGGTATCTCTGAGATAAGGGTCTTTGCCACACGTAGTTTGCAATATCGAGTATTCTTAATTGAAGGTAAACATACTGATGGTGAACAGCTAATAATACATGATTTTTAAAGAGGACATTTGTTTAAGGAGATACAGTACACGAGAAGATTCAGTCTTTATCCAGGCTTTATTACAAGCCCTGTGAACTGTTGGCTGATCTGTTCTTATACATGAGCACCGGCCTGTATTGTTTCATCTGAGGGGTCCAAGGACGGATCTCATGTCCAAACATACATCTCCCAGCTGTTTCGGTACCTGAAAAGCCAACAGTGGCACAATTTCTTTAGGTTATTTCTCCCAGAGATCCTTTTTTAAGGTGCAAAAATCTGACTAGAATTGTTATCACCATCCATTCATCAATTTTCTACTAAGATTCAGTTTTCACATCCTTTAAAGAATTGCTGGCAAAGGAGTCGATGACAGTGGGCTGAGCGGAAAGGGGAAATTTTAGTGCTGGGATATTTGGAAAGAGTTAACATCTTTTTGAATTTCTCTGAGATATCATAGAGGCTGCTGTGACAAAAGAAACTCAGGCGTGGGGTGGGATGGGGAAACAAAGGGACAGTGGTATGACTGTGATGCCAGACTTTGTCATTGCCAGTGTGCCGTTGGAAAAAGAGCATGTGGGAACATTTGTGTCGTGTATTCTCCGGGACTTCTCCCAGAAGACTTTGCTGACTTTCGTGTTTTGAGCAGGACCAGTCCTGTGTCATAATGACACAACCAATCAGAGAAGGAAAATGAAGCGGTAGAAGGGGAAGGACACAGAATTTAGAAGAGGCAGTACTGGGTCCAGGCCTGGCAGTAGCACTGACCGTGGGCAAGCTACTTAACCTCTTCCAATGTAAGACTTTTTGTCTTAAAAAAAAAAAAAAAATGTGACAAGTCTGTGTCTGCCTCGTGAGACTGTTGGGAGAATTAAAGTAAAATAATTAATTGTAAATAGTGCTTTGTAAACTATAGAGTGCTCAGAAACAATTTGCAAGCACATCTCTGTTTGCATATCTTTCTCACAGTATCAGCCCCACCAGGTAGAGTCAAAATGTGATTCACCACACAACACTAAAGCCATCCAGCCCAGCCCCCAGCCCACCATGTATTTTGAAAAAACTGCTGTCAGACTTGTGAGTCTTGTAGATAGCTGAGCTGCACATGCTGTAGTCTGTGGCCCAGTGCTTTTCCACCTTGGCTGAACTTTGGAATCACCTGGGAATGGGAAGCTTTAAAAAAAATCTCTCTGCCAAAACCACACTCCAGATCAATTAAGTCAGAATCTCTTGGGGAAGGACCCAGACATCAGTATTTATTAAAGCTCCCGAGTGGTTTTCCAATGCACAGCCAGAGTTGAGAAGCATTCTCCTAGCTAAGCAAGAAAAGAAAGGATGCAGCTAGACATTGGATTATTTTTTTCTCATCAGGTAGGGGGAAAAAATGAATTTCCAACATTACATTGAGAAGAAGCAAACAGCAACCTGGTAGATCAGAATAAAGAAATGACTAAAAAGGGTGGAGGAGTTGAGTTGATGTATTACAGCTACTTATGATGTTATTCGAGCAATATAAAGCACAAATCTTGGAACTCCCTCTCTTGCTCTTTCTGATTTTTTTCCTCTTCCCCTCTTCCCCCCTTCCTCCCACCTTGCCTTTTATTTTTCCCAATATCTTCCTCTCCTTTCCTCCCAATTCTTCACGTTGCACGAAAGGGCTCCGAACTCCTAATATTAATTGTAACCACTTACTCACAATGTAGTAAGTTATTTTAGGAGTCCTGTACAAACATTTTTCTGTACTCCCTCTCTGCCCCCCGCCCCCAGCCCAGTGGCATTCATCAGCTTTTTTCTTATTGAGCCTACTTCATAGCACATCCCTGTGTCTGCGGTCTCACGTGTGGGTGAGTGTGAGTGTAGCCTCTCTAGGATTTCCTTTCATCTCTTTCTGCACATTTTAAAAACTCTGTTTTCCCACCCACACATGCCTGTGCTTTCTTGTCTGCTTTCCAGCATGCCCACCTCCTCTTGGAAGCCTTGTCTCTCTATGATTTTTTTTTTTTTTAATCTGCCTTTTCTCCTTCAGTTGCATGCAAGCCTGATGGAGCAGAATTTCTGGGGAATGGGACTTTAGGGGAAATTTAATTTTCTGGTTAAGTGACAATAGCTCAAAAACCACATTTGTTTTGTTGTTAGAAAAACGGTAATGTCGAAGCCGGACTGGAAAGGTTCCTAGGGAATACCTGGATGAACCATCCTAAAGGCAGAGAGACAGAGGCCAGTTGCAGTAAGATGATTATCAGGTGAATCTGAGGCAGTAGAGTAGTAATACCAGGTTTAAGGACCACATCTTCTCAGTTCTGGACCCTGAACTCCCAGAGCACATACTTGACCTGGCCTGCTGAAGTGTTGTGATTAACCAGGACCTGTCAAGTGTGAAGTGCCTTTTTTTTTTTTAAGTGAACTCTCCAGTATATCTGGGAACCTCACTCATCTGTGTTGCTCCTCTGGCCCCAAATACATTTCAGTTTGCGATGCCTTCATCTCCAGACCATCCTGTTTCTGAGGTCTGAGATCATTTACCTGATTAATATGTCCACCCTACTCACTCAAATAAGCACACTGATTTTTTAAACGGAAGCCCATTCTCGCCTCAGAGACATTCCAGGATTGGTTGGAGAAGGGGGAAAAAAACACAGGAAGGTGGGCTGAATTTGTTTAGACTTCAGAGCACTTCCTGAAAGAAATATCAAGTATCTCATTTTCTTTCTTGTTAATTAAATATCCACTGTTAACTTCTTTTTTTGTTTCTTAAATGAGCTATTGCTGCTAAAAAAAAAAAAAAAAAAAAAAAAAGTGGGTCAATTAAAGGGTTGTGACAAGTTTTGTCCCAGTTAATTTAAGTTTTGCTGTGTGTTCTTTCAGAAGCCCGTGCTAACTACAGGTCCTCTTGCTGAATAGAACCCAGCCCGATGGTTTTTAATTTAGACTTCCAGTTCTCTGGCAAGAGAAAGGAAGATTGAAAGAGAATTCATTTAAGTGAACCAAAATCTAACTTTTAAGAAAGGCCGCTCTCAGCACGCTAGAGCACGGCATGCTAGTTTAGACAGCCACATTACTGTATACCATGGAGCAGAGTTACTCAACCTCAGCACTCTTGATATTTAAGGGCGAATAATTCGTTGTTGAGCAGGCATCGTAGGATGTTTAGAAGGATCTCTGACCTTTACCCACTAGGTGCCAGGAGGACCACCCACTTACATGAAAATCAAAAATGTTTCCAGATATTACCAATCGTTGATTGGGTGGCAATTTGCCCTCATTGAGAACCATTGCTATAGAGACATAGCCCATTTAATGACCAAGAAAGACACGTGAGTAAATCTCCGACGGTGATATATAGTTGTCCATACTTTACTCTCTCTGAGTCTAAAATCCTCTGCTTAGAGGTTGTAATGGACTATTTCCCAGGCATTTCTGCTCCTGGAAGCACATGGGAGGTCTCTTCTCTGGCCAGAACCCCACATTACCCAATTACCAGAGGCCAGAATGAACAAAGTCATGAGGATTCTGGAATTTGAGCATTGTATGCATGTCATCCAAGGAGAGTATGGTGAGCATGTTCCCTGTGGGGAAAGGAATAGAGGGGGCAACTGTTCAAGGAAAGAAGAAACAGGGTGTAAGGAAAGGGTACCCACTGAATACCAGTGCTCCCAGTTACTAGGTGGGTGACTTTGCACAAAGTACTTCACCTCTCTAAGCCTCAGTTTCCTCATGTAAAGATAAGGTTCCTAGTACCTCTCTCACATATTGAAATTGCCTAAAGCCTCCTATACCAAGTAACCACTCAATAAACTTATTTCCTCCATCTCATTCTTATCCCTGACCAAACCATGAGGTTGTAATAGCCATGCCCTTTGAGCAGAAAACCAAAAACCTTCAGAAAATGTGTCTAATTGAGGAAGGCAGAAGATGGTGCCTAGTCAGGAGTAAGAATTTTGCCTTCTGGATCCTTGGGGAAAAAATCAGAGTGGAGCAATTTTTACTTAAAAAAAAAAAAAAAAGTCTCCTAACCCTGAGTTGGAACTAATCAGGAGCATATTCTCAAAAGAATACATTGCCTTCTGCTGGCTCTCACCATTAGGTAGCAGGGGTGTGCTCTGCTATGGCATAGGTTGCCCAGAAGATCCCCTAGCCTGCAAAGCACCTACCAACTCATTAAGTACCATCAGCCTGAAAATAGCATCAGCCTTTACACCTTAATTGTGACTAATTTTATCAGATCCTTTCCCGAGTAAAAGTTTGTTCATGTTGGAGGGTAATTACAAATGTAGTCATGTATGTGATTATATATGTGGATATATATATATATATATATAGTGAGAGAGAGAGAGAGTTAGTGATATCTATGTTATGGGCTGTGTGTGTGTGTAATCTTAAACTTCTCTCAAAATAGATTTCAGGAGCCTGTTTAATAGTCCCAGTTCAGCCAACAATTTGCTATTTGACATTTCATCAGTGGCAAACTCAAATCAATCAGCATAACTATGTATCTAGAGGAGAAAAGTGATGCTTATTTTGACTACCCTAATACCCATTCTCCAAAATAGATATAAAGTCTGGTCTTTCGATAATGTTCCCTGCGAAAGGTGTATCCAATGCCTTTCACTTTTCCAGGATATGTGATCCACCAGTGCCCTCTTCTACATGGCAGATAGAAAGGGTGCCAAACTTGCTGACAAGTCAATTAATATAACTCAAAAACACAGGCGGCCCCGAAGCCCTCCAGTGATCTGTGTGCAGTTGCTTAGGAAACTTGAGAGGAATAACAAGTGGTATTTGCCCCTCTAATTACTTACACATAGTCATAAATGTGTTGTTGATGCTAAATCATACCAAATGTCTGCCTTCCAGCACACAGGGAGGTAAGGTAAGGCATTCTTAAAATTTGAGGAGCTTGGGAGAATATTAAAAAAATGGATTGAAAAAAAACAAAACAAAACATTTCCTTTTACTGGAATAGCCTTTTCTTTGTGATGGCAACTTTTCAGTCCTGGGAGCCTAGTATGCGTATGGGACAGGTGGCCTCAACTCTCATGGCTGAAGGCTTGGTGTCAGGGCTGCCTTTTCACCTGGGGAAGGACGAAGCATGGGTTTCATTTAACTTGCTCCCTCTGACACAGTGTAAAAACTACAGGGCTAAGACGGGTGAGAGTGTCATTTGTCATTTGAAAAAGACTTTTTTTCTACATAAATATTCGAAAAACCTCTATACCATGTTTGAACTTTAATCAGCGAGGAAGGTACTGCAAAGGCAGGATTAATCCATCACGTTGCTCAGGGAAAGATGTGAACTGTGGCCTTAAATTCTTTTCAGATAGCACAGGATAAGGAGATTAGCACCCTCTGTGGGAAGAACAACAACAAAAAAAGTGCTACATCTTTAAAAATTAGATTCTCTTTTAAATGCTCAGTAGTTTGCTTAGAGGGGTCAGAGCAAGTTTTTTGAAGCTTAAAGATTAATTAATTTGAGAAAGAAAAGATTTCAAGTGTCACAAAACCTTAGTTAAAACTAGTGATTTCCCTTATTTTTGCCTTCTTCCTCCCCTTGCAATTTCCCAAACCAGGAGGCACAGGAGAATAAAATAATGTGAGCTAAATACCTCTGTTTATGTAGGAAGCATATTTACTTGCCTACAAAGACACACAACACAGACAGAGACACACACACATAAAGTAAGAACACAGCTTTCTATGGCCATCATTGGTTCGGGTCTCAGATCGTGGATTCCTCTTTACAATGATCTTTCATTAGATTTACATGGATTTAAGATCTATATATGTGATGTTTAGTCCTATGGAGGTGGGGGCGGGGAGCAGCAGCATAAAACAAAGCACCTTTATTTTCTCACTTTTTCGCATGGCCACATTGTGAAGGGAGGGGGGACACCTTGGGGATAGGAGATAAATTCTACAGCTTCTGATACCCATATTTCTAGTAGGTAGGGGCACCTGTGGTTCTGATGTTTGCTAGGAAGGCTTTGCATCTAGACGCTTTCCCTACAAGCAACCAGCACAGCCCTCACTGCACCAAGCCAGAGCAGCTTTTGGCACTAGATTCCAGTAGCCTTCCTATGAGGAGATTAAGTCAATGGAATCCAAGGAGCTTTCCTTCAATTGCCACAATTGGGGATTCTTTTTTTTTTTTTTTTTCCGAAAAGGTATATCGTCTTCTAGAGGAGGCCTCTTTAGTGGGATTTATTTTTAGACGTGAGATGCATCCCCAGGAGATCCTTGTCTCTGCCACCCTCGCCCTCCGAGTAATATACTGTTTAAAACAGCAGCTCCAAGTGATTATGTTGTGACTAAATCAAGACCCTTCCTCAAAGTTCTCAAAACACCCTCTTCTAGAACATTACCAGTCTGAATGAGTGTTCTGTTCATGGTGTGTGTCATAATGTCATGTTTTAATTATAAACAAGCAAGATGAAGTCTCCTAAGCTGGTGTGTGTGTGTGTGTGTGTGTGTGTGAGAGAGAGAGAGAGAGAGAGAGAGAGAGAGAGAAGAGAGAGAGAGAGGGGGAGAGAGGCGCTATTCCCAAGGCTTAACATCTTAGAGGTATTTGCAAAATATTTCTCCTGAAAGGGCCTCTCAAAAGCAGTATTATTAGGTATATTAGTTTCTCTATAAGTAGAATAGACATCTACTACAGTCCTCAGCTTTAGGTAAATCTCCTGGTGATAGCACTCTGCATTTCAAACAGCTGATTGTGCCTCTCTTTAGGTAGGTGGCTGGAGGCAACTGAATTTTGGGAGATGGTGATATATGTTTTTCCCTTATCCTTCTTTCTGTTATTTGGACTCTTCTCTTAAAAAGGAAAAATAAAACAGAAAGATGCCAATCTGTAGTCTCATTCAGAGGGGTGAGCACCTAAATTTGAGAGGGGTTCAGGGCGTGGACAACGTTGGTTCAGTGTTCACCATCTGCCATCCATGAGAGTTTATTTCAATCATACATTTGCTTAAATGATTAGTGAGCGAAAGACCCCTCTCATCCAATAGACATACCCTTCCTCCTCCTCCCCCTTCCCTGCATCCACCAACTGATACTACTCTTTATTTTAGTTCAACAAAGAACCTAAATGTCAACGATGGACCTGGAAACCTATGAGGGGTGGGAAGGGGCAATCATTGATACCAGCACAGGGAAAAAAAAAAGAAAAAACACAGGGAAAGCAAACATTACACGAAAAGGCAATCTGAGAAGAGGCAGCTTTTCTGTTCTGGGTTAACAAATTAATCTCATCACAGTAATACTAGAACACAGGATCACATGATGATCTTCTCCTGCCACTACCCCACCACACACATATCGCTTCTGCATCAAGTCTGCCCCTAAAGTCTCCTGCTACGAGGCATTACCCAGTAGACATTCATCGTGAGGCAGAGTTTTTCTGACTGTTCCCCATAGTAGTAACTAGGAGTGTGCTGTCACTGCTGAGACCCTAAGCTTGCTGCAGTCTAAGCAACGTGCTCCAGAAAGCATGGCATTGAGATTCAGCCTTACTTCCCTTAGACCTTAGAGAGCAGGAGCCGAGGGGCTCTCTCTGTCAGGGGAGAGCAGGAAAAAAGGGCCCAAATGCTACTAAGTCTGGTGAGTCAAAGGCATAGGAGAATTATGAACCAGGGGAATGTGGGGGTTATATTTTGAATTGATTTGAAAGATGATTATATTCACTGCAAAAAATGTTTGTTAACAGGACAAACTCTCTGGCAATGCCTTTTAAAAGCCATTGGCAATGATCTCTGCCTTAAAGGCTGAGCAATGATGTTCTGTCCTCAGTCCACCTTCCACTAGCTTTAAAGTGGTTAGATTGCTCTGTACCTTCTAGAAATAATATAAAGGATCTTGCTTATTCTTGTCCTTAGTCATGTGGAGTAAATCAACCCGATAAACTGTTTGTCCTTCTTAATATTTCAAATTGAGTCTGAATACTTTGCTTCTGAATTTTTGGCTTCCCTCTGGCCACTGGCACCACCCTCCCCCATCCCCCCAACCCCCCCACCCTCACTCCCCCACACACACAGAGGGAAGGAAATTTTAACTGTCGCTTCTCTTGAACACAGGTGACAATTCATTTAGGTTACACCAGTCTGTAAAAACTGTAAATGCTATATTTTATTTTAAACATTTTAGTTTACAAAAAAAAAAAATCAATGATTGGTACCTTTTTTACACTCTCAGATTCCTGAATATGGGCAGATCTTCAAAGGGAGGAAGGAGTTCTCATATGAAATTTAAGATAGACTGTCCTGAAGGTTGTGGGGTGGGGTTTTTGTTGTGTTTTATTTCGTTTTTGTTTTTAAGACACAATAAAGCTAAAATGTCAAGTCTCTGGGAGCGATCCCCTTACAGTTTCAGTCAAGGAGCATATTAGAGCACAGACAAGGAGACCCCAGCCTGGCGCTCGCCGGGCGCCCCGGCAGCCCAGGCGTATTTGGTAGCGCACGGGTTGAGAGCCACTGGGACAATCACACCTCGCATTCCCTTGCGGGCTGCTGGTGGCAGGTACACGAGCCATACTCGTTGATGATCACCAGGGCTCCCTCAATGTGGTTGGGTTTGTAATCAACGTAGTATTCCTGGGCAGACATGGCAGCCATCTGATGCATGGTCTGTTTCTGCTTTTGCTTCCTGCGCTGCGTGACAAAGCACTGTCTTAGCTGCCTGAGGCTGGCCGGGAAACACTTCCAGGAGACATAGAGCACCAGGACCACGATGAGGAAGGAGAAAATGAGGGCCATGGTGCCGGTGACCACCTTGTGGATCTGCACGGCGTTCTCGGCGTGTTCACCGCTGGGGACAGCCACGGTAGCGGGCTCTAGCGTGCCGTCGAACTGCCCCTCCCTGCCGTCCACGAGCGTGGTGACCGGGCTGGCGGGGGGACCCAGGTCGCTGCGGTTGGTGGTGGCCGAGAGCAGGTGGTCGCTGGTGGGCTCGGCCCCATCCTCGCACAGGTGGAAGGCGTACACGGCGTCCAGGACGTCCTCGCCCTGCGCGTACTCCGGGCTGGCGCACTGCAAGTTGCCATCGTAGCGCCCTTGGAAGTTGCTGAGCCACGAGGCCAGGGCGCACACGTTGCGCCCGCAGTCCCACAGGTTCCCGGCCAAGCTGATGCTTGTCAGCGACTTCCAAGAGTTGAGAATCCGGGGCTCGATGTAGGTGAGGCGGTTGGAGTCCAGCTGCAGGGACTGCAGGTGCGGCACGGTCTCGAACACATGGGGCTCCATGTACTCGATCTCGTTGCCCGACAGGTCCATTTTCTCCAGGTTCCAAACCCAGTCCAGCGAGCTGACCACAATGGCCACCTTGTTCCTCCTCAAGCAGAGCGAGTTCAGGGAGATGAGGCGCGGGAAGTGGGCGAAGTTCACCTTGACCAAGTCATTGTGCTCCAGGTGAAGCTCAGTGAGCTTGAATAAGCCGGCGAAAGAGTTGCGCGCCAGGCTCTTGAGCTGATTGTATCCGATGTCGAGAAACTTGAGGCTGCGGCAGTCCTGGAAGATGCGCACGGGCACGAACTGGATGGCGTTGGCCCGCATATGCAGCGTGGTGAGCTTCCGCAGCCCGTGGAAGAGATCGGGCGCCAGCGCCTGCAGCTTGTTGTAGGAGAGGTCCACGCTGCGCAGGTTGGGCATGGGCCGGAAGGTGGTGTTGGCCAGTTGGGTGATCTGGTTGGAACTCAGTGTGAGTTCCTTAACTCGGCGCAGTTTCTGAAAGGCGTCCCCCTGCACCGAGCAGATGTGATTGTGATCCAGATAGAGCCACGTGAGCTGCATTAACCCCGTGAACTGGCCGGCGCGCAGCTCCGAGAGGCTGTTGTAGCGCAGGGACAAGCCCAGCAGGCCGGACAGGTTGTGGGGCGCCTCGGTGAGGTTGAGCGCCTCGCAGTACAGCAGCCGCCCCTCGCACCGGCACAGCTGCGGGCACCCGCTGGGGGCGGCGGGCAGCATCTGAAAGCAGGCCCCCAGCAGACACAAGACCACCCCCGAGGGCCTCCTCAGCAGCCAGTATAGACAGAGACCGAACAGCAGGAAATCCATTAGCGAGAATCTTTCCAGAGAAGCTGGAGAATGTCCATTGGAAGCGCTCGGTCAGAAATCTACATCATATTTTATTCCGAGGGAGAGGGAGCGGGGGAGGGGAAGAAAAGGGCAGAAATCAAATAAACATATTGAAATAAAGGACCCCCCCTCCCCAAAGCCACACGTTCACCTCTAAGCATGCAGAAAGCTGGGCAGCATAGAAAGTTCACAGCCACGGAAAGATCAAAGAGATGGTGATTTGGTCCATGTTAGATGCTGCAGCAAAGAAAAGGGAGGAAAAAAAAAATCTTCGGGAAAGAATTTAATTAAAAAGTGTCTTACCCACCCTTTTCCAGAGAGTGACAACCTCCATTCAGCTGCTCCCTTTGTGTGCAGGCTAATTATATGCAGGGCGAGAGAAGACCCCTCTGTGTTTCCGAGGCAGACCCGGTCCGCGGCCAGCGGATCTGGCAGGCGCACAATGTCTCACTTTGCTGCTCCGCTCCGGGCTGCAAGGGCGGCTGGCGAGGCGGGGAGGCGACTTCTAGGACCCGCAAGTTTCCCAACTACGTGCCGGAGCCCGGGCTTTGCCTTCCTGCCTCTGTCCTTTCCTTCTGCAGTTCGGACTGTGACGCGGTGGAGGAAAAAAACTCCAAACTCGGGGCTCGCGACTCCCCAGGATTTGACAGCCTGGTTAATGTCCGTCATTGGAAAGGACCACTGACCGGCGCCACCTTTTAGTCCGCGGAGACCACCTGCCATTCGCGCCCGGGGCGGCTGCGGAGACCAGGCTCGCTCATGCTTTGCGGGCGGCGGGGAGGCGCGGGCGGCGGCTACGGGCGCGGGGAGCGGGGAGCGGGGAGCAGCGCCCCGGCTCCTTCCCTCCGCCAGGCAGTGTGCGACGCGAGCTTGCACAGGCACCTACTGCTCACTGAGTGTCGTAAGCTGCTCACGATTGTGCGTCTTCCCGGAGCACCTCAGACATGGGCAGATTGAAAAGGGGTGGGCATAAAACCAACATTTTACCGAACCTCTAAAGTAATATATGTTCTTTGATGAAATGAAAAACACTTTCAGCATTTTTGTCCATATTTCAAAGAAAGAAGGGGGTGGGGTGGGTGGAGAGGGGATGGAGATAGTGGGTAGCATCATCAACAGCAAGATATTTCCAAATGGGAAATTGAACTATTCTGTTCTCATCCCCTTCCCTTTTGGGGATGCCCCCTCCCCCTTTAAAACTGTCTACGTGTAAGGGATACGTAGGAATCTGTAGAGAAATCAACGTTTGTTTTTTGTTTTGTTTTGTTTTGTTTATTTTTCTTTTCTGTAGGAAAGCAACTTGAGAGAAGATAGAGGAAAGCGATGATTGCAGGGGCTTGGCTAAGATTTTCGTTTTTCCTTATGGGCACTGGATCCTGCAGTCAGCCAGTCCTTTAGGCGGTGGATGGGGGGAAAGCTTTCCAAAACCAATGAGTTTGGGAAGCCATCCCCATCCCAGTGGAATGAGATCCAGTGTGGCAGAAACGGATGTCTGTGTACAGGGAGTCTTGCCTGAGATCCTAACAGGGCTTTCCCAGTCTCCATAGCTATCTCTGGGCTCCGTGGTGGATTAAAGAAGGATTCTGCTGGATGGCCCGGGAGGGCTGATCTTGACATGCTGCTCATGGTGATTACAGCATCCTGCAGTATACCCCCATTCCAGGAGAAAATGCTACAGAACGAGCAGGAAAGGTCTAATTTAAAACATAATGATGCCTACTCCAGTCTATACACACACCCCTAATTAAACTTTGAGAGTGTTACTGAATTGTGTCTTCTCAGTATGAGGAGAAGTCTTTGCCTGATTATTTCCATTCATAATCATTAACAGATGGGGTCCTTACAAAAAACTAACTCTCTCTCTCTCCCTCTCTTCCCAACTGGGCTGGAGAGGGTCTGCATTGCTATTGTCGAGGACCTGTTGGTCATCTGTTTAAATAAAAAATCCTCAAAGATGGCAGAAAAACCCCATTGGCAGTGGGTGTGGGTAAGCCTACCTTCTTAATAGTGGTGCCCAAGAAAGGGATAGGAAGAATCAAATGTGAATCTCCAGCTCCTCTCTTTGAATCTCCAACATTTCTGCCTCTCGAGACCTGAAAATAACTGGGCATTACCTACAGTGGAGCTCATTTTAACAAGAATGAGGATGAATACTGATGCTCCCAAGTTGGATCAACTTTGAGCAAATAATGGGGTTGGTCCCTGGCATTCAAGCTGAAGATGCTAATGAGTGAAATCACAGTCACCAAAGACTGGTGGTACTTTTCAGGAAAAGTCCTATGAAGCAGGGGTATGAATCATTCCATTTTGTATTTATTTAAGCTCTGCCCTGGTCATTCCTCTCTGAGAAGTATCATTTCATTGGAAGGAAAACAAACCTGAAATGTCCTAGAAATCACATGCTTTCTTAGGAACTAGAAGAGACATTAGAAAATCAAACCCTTAATTTCGCACATGACAAAACAGAGGCACAGAGACATCAGGTGATGATCCAAGGTCTCAATACCTGTTCCTGACATAGGTTTTTTTTTTGTTTGTTGGTTTGGTTTTTTTTTTGACTTCCACACGAAAGTGGTCTTCTTTCTTTGTCATTCTTGATGGTTACCACTCTATCACTCTTGCTTCCTACCTAACTCTGGACTGGGCACCTGCAGGTTTTGTCCTGGCACCTCCAAGTTGCTGCAGAGCACTTTAAAAGACAAACAACTCCACAATCAAGTGTTTTCCATCTCTTGCCAAAACGATTATTCCTGACAGCAGGCAGGCTGATTGAGCCATAAACTCTAAAGGGTTGGGGGGGAGGGGGACAGGCAGGGGTAGACAGTAGCCAACCATTGAGCAAGTACTGTGAATGCAAGCCATCCAATCCCCATGGCTGCTAGGAAGAAAATCCTCCCACTGCAGGCAACTTGGCAAAGTGGTGATGGAGCCTGCCAAATGGGCAAGAAGAGGTCCCACTTGGATGTCACTTGATTTGTAGAGCTGGTACAGAGAGGCAGAAAAGAGTTGAGTGTTGGCAAGAAGAAAAGAAGATAAAATTAAATTCACTGCATTTCTATGTGAATTTTCTTCTAAATGTGCTACTCAAAATGTAGAAGATGTGTCTAGGTTCTAATTTATATGTATATATAGCTTTTCAAATTATTATCCTGCAAATCATTTCATCTGGATAGTATCTTTAAACCTTTCCTACCTCTAATGTGGCAAGTTTGCATCTTTTCTACAGTCTTAAACCCCTTGGCAGAACTGTATACATTAACAGATTGAAATGAGCTTTATTGAAATTTAGCTATTCTAAGTCATCTAAGTTGCAGAATCCCAATTTATTATGTATTTAAAGCTTACCAGCACTGATTAAATCAATGCAAATTAGGTTAAATAAGAACAACATGAATCAAGTGTTTCAGCAAAGTTGAGCTGAGAAACGACAACTTTTGAGTCACCACAGAGAGCTGATACGGCTTTTTTTTTTTTTTCACGAGTTTTAATTTCATGCTTCTTAGGGACCAACACACAAAAAAGTAAAAAAGCAAAGAATTCACCTAAAGTTCTTTCTTCCTCATATTTGATCTTCCGTGTTTCCATACTTGTCAGAACATCTGATTCACCAGGTTACAATGTCACTGTTGTGTGTACTTGATCAATCTCTTCTTTTGGACTAACTACAGGTTTCTGTGAGCAAACATCGCTCCTTCAGTGTTGGATGCTGATGAGAAATATTTTACAGGCTTTAAGACCACTCTTCCCATTTTCCATGTTTGTATGGGGTAGGAACTTGATCCTGCCTTGCTGAACCACCATAGTATTTGGACATCAAGAAAATCACCCCAACATGTGATTGGGGACCGGGGTAGGAAAGGAAAAGAATCTTGAAAATGTGGATTCAGCACATGGGAAGGAACGCTGGGGCACAGGAAGTGTGAATCTGATTGTCAAAACACAATCTGGAACTAAGAGGAGGTAGAAAAGCAAGCTTGGTGCAGCTGGAGAGACCAGATCAATAGCTTGGAGAGGAAGGAGAGGTGATTAGTTTCCCCTTTTCTAAAACTTATAAATTAACCTTTGCACAATAAACCCTCCTGCTTTTTCTTGGAACTTCAGGTTGTGATGGAGGAGGTGAATGGTGGTCCCCTATAATTTCTTTTTGGATACGTCTTACCTCTACCATTTTATGTCAACTGCAGGCTACCTCTAATTCATTTATTTTAGTCAGTTTGTGTACTAAGAGCTTCAAGTGAAAAAGGCCTGAAATGAGCATGCATTCTGGGGGTTTGCTGTCCATTAGTTGTCTTTGTAAGTGTTCAAGAAAAGGGAAATTCGAGTGGTGATTTTAATGTTCTGTCATCACTTGCACCAGCATGGATCTTGCTCTTTATGCTGTTGTCTTTAATTTTTAGTAAACCATGGCTTTTCTTTAAAAGGAAACACTTCGAAGAAGGGGAGGCGGGTGGGAGTCACAATTTCAAAAGGAGAAAATGAACCCTGTTGTTTCTGTGGACATGCAGTAGACATTTACAGAGTACCTCTGAAGGTGCACTGCATGTGGAGCTGAAGGATGAGGGCCCTAAGGCTCTCTCAGGAGATCTTCTTAGGAGAAACAAATTACAAAGAGAAGCACATTTTTTCTTATTAACCTTTATCCTCCTTTTAAAACAAGATAGCACTGTGGAAGTGCCTATCATGTGCAACGCATGATGAGAGTTATGGGAGTAAACCAAAGAAATGCCATGACTCAGTGCTTTCCTCCAGGAACTGTGTGGGTAGGAAAGTGAATTGGACACTGAAGGACTTCACTGATAATGCTTATTTATATATCGCTCAGTGCTTGAGAGTAAATGTCTCTAGAACATACAAATGAGAAGAGCTGATACACGGGTCAAAATGGAACCAGTGTTAAAAGGCTTCATTGAAGGAAATAAAGTTTAGGTAGTAGTTATAAGGACTCAAGATGTAGGTGCATTGACAGGAGGGATGGGCATCGTGAAGGTCCAAGTACAGGCATGAGAATTGGAATGCTTCTACCATGATGAGTAGATTAATCCCCTTGCACTGGGTGGGAGGAGGAGAAGGTGGACCGGGACAAATGGAATCTCTGTGTTGGGGAGGGGCGGGAGTTGGTAAAGGGCTTCTAGTGCTGTCCTGAAAGTTTTAGTTTGCTATGTTCTGCTCATCTCCAAGGCCCAACACCTTAGAATTATCTCTGACTCTTATAATAAATACTTGGCTTAGTTCATGAGGCCTGTCCTGCTCTCCTGGGCCTCTCTCTGCAAGTTCCCTCGACAGTGCCTTATGCTCTGATCATGTCCTGCTATACATGACTGCTGTGTATACTCTCTCCATCTTTGCTTACCTTCTTTTTTGCTGCCCTTCAAGGTTGATGTCAGATTCCCTCTGTGACTCCTTAATCTCCTTCTGATCCCCACTTAAAGTGATCTCTCATTCTTCTCAACTCCATCAGCAGCTTAACGTTACCAGTTGTGTTCCTAGTCCTAGTCACTTTATATGAGTGTGACAGTCTTTTCTCCTTATAGTGTTTTAGAACTTGATAGGGCATTAAACATCTTGGAGACTAGGAGTTAAAAAGATCTCAATTGGAGTTCCTGCTTTGCCAGCTTTTATCAGTTTGATTTTATATAGGTCACTCCATTATCAGTGTTATAGGGCCAGGGATGGCTATCTTAAAGGATTCTTGGGGAAATTCAATGAGATCATGTATATTAGAGTCTTACAACTCAAAACTGTAAGCCTGGGACTAGCATCCTTGGAACATGATGGCACACTAAGAACATCAGAATCTTAGGCATCTCCCTAGACCCACCAAATCAAATCTTCATTTTACCATTAACCTAATTAATAGGTTAATATTAAATTCTGAGAAGCGTTCTGTTTACACAGTCACAGATTCTAACCTTAAAACATATCCCAGGTATCACAGATTCCCAGGTTTTATAACTGAGAAATTGAAGGGGCCAGAGATATTAAGTGATTGCCCATGATTGGTGGTAGAATTTGGACAAAACTCCTACACCTTTGAATCTTGTTCTCTCTCCTATTAGATTTCAAATATAGAATGTGAAGTCTGTGTCCATCACACTACATGGCACTTAGTAGGGCTCTCGATAAATTGATTTTCTCACTAATAAAGCAGGTAGAGCAGAGCCCTTTTGTGTGCAAGCTTTAGGCATCTTGTGATTTACCTTACTTCTCAGTTTTCTTATCACTGATAATCTATATGTATTTCTCATGGACATTCAAGTTTTACATTTTTATTATAGAAAAAATGAAAAATGAAAAAAAAACAGGAACATGTAAAATTTTAAATGAAGATTAAGTCACCTAAAATTCAACCACCCAGAGATAAAAATATTAAGTCTTGAGCATGTATTCTTTTAGAATTTGTCTATTTCACATATATTTATATTTTCTAAAAATCTGATAACATTATACCTATTACTTCGTAACTATTTTTTTCACTGTTGGTATTTTCCCATATCAAGAATACAAACTAATAGTATCATCTTCAATTTTTGTAAACCATTCTATTTTATTTACTTTATCCATCCCCTCTTGTTTACCAATTAGATGGATTCTGTAATTTAGCCATTAGAAAATGACTAAGATGAACATCCTAATACATATACTGCTACAGACTGAATGTTTGTCCCCACACCCCAAATGCACATGTCGAAACCTAATCCCCAATGTGATGTTTTTTGGAGGTGAGGCTTGCGGACAGTTATTAGCTCATGAGAGTGGAGCCCCCAAGAATGGTTTTAGTGTCCTTATAAAAGAGACCCCAGAGAGCTCTCTGTTTCTGCCTTGTGAGAACACAGTGAGAAGAAGGCTATCTATGAACTAGGAAGCAGGTCCTTGCCAGACACCGAATTTGCAGCCACCTTCATTTTAGACTTTCCAGCCTCCAGAACTATGAGAAATAAATGTTTGTTGTTTAAGCCACCCAGTCCATAGTAGTTTGTTACAGCAGCCTGAGTGGACTGGGACATACACCTTTGTACACATGGCAACTATGTCCTTACATTTTAATTCTAGAAGTGGAGTTGATGTTCAAAGAATCGGGACTTTTAAAAAGACTTTTGATACGTAATGCCTGACGGCCCCTGAAGGTCTGCACACATTTCACCCTCTTTTCTGCTTTCTCCCCTTGAGGAACTCCACCACACCACCAGTGGGAACATCTCGTAGTCCTCTCTCCTTCATCCGTCCAGGGCATCAGCTGAGATTGCTGCCTGAATCTGCTCTTGGTGCTTTGGAACCACCCTTCTTTCCTATTCTCATGTCCTCACTCCTTCCTGTAGAGGCAGTTCTCACTTCAGATGGGGGGTTGGTCTTTGAGATCTTTACTATTTCTTCTGGGAGTTCATGAGCATTTTATTTCTGCATCTTAGTAAGTGGCTAGCCAGCCAAATTGTTTTCACGAAGTGTTAGTATCTGAAAATAGTTTAATACAGTGTTACTTAAGATGCTCTGTGAGGGTAAGAATGTTTAAATATACTTGTGAAATGTACCAGACTCTGCTCTGTTCTTTGCGATTCACAATACAGTTTATCTCAATCACAAGAAATCTTGCTTTTCATGGTTTCACTCACTTATGTAGGACGCCTATTAACACAAACCAGGGTGCCAGAACAACTCTGGAAGCATTTATTTACTCGTAGTCCACAGGTACATTTGACTTGAACTTGGCTCTTGCCAAGGAGTGATTTTAAGGTTTGGACTTTGAGCACCATGGCAGGATGCTGGTGCAAGAAACTGTTTGTTGTTTGTTTTTTGGTTAGGTCTCAAGGATTTATGAGGATAGCTGGACAACTACAGTTGTTCTGCTTGGTATTGGAAAATCTCACCTCCTTATCCTAGCCACAAGTAGTAGAACTGAGTTATTCTGTAATAAGTTCTATCTCTGATATATCTTGACATTTAATGATCTTGTTTTATAGAATTTTTAGATGTTATTAATTTTGTCCTTACAGATAAAATGATACTCTCTATGAACAGACTTGTTATTTGCCTACTTTTAGGACCCTCTAGTATCTACCTCTAAAGATATGGAAGAAAATCAGATATGAGAAACTATATATAAAGAGTATAGGGATTATCAAACATGCCCACTCTCTTCTTTGAGAGAGAGCACAGTTCTGTATTCATAGAGATTCTTGATGAATTGAGTTTATTAACTGTTTTGAATTCTTGCCTAATCAAAAACCTAGAGAATCTGAGCTAAATATAAAAAGCCTTTATATTGCGTTGACATATAAGTACAAAATATGAATCCAAGAAGGTCCAACTTTTTGGAGTTAAAGTCACACCGATTAATGCCTTTTATATGTGGCCTCCTTTCACAGATTTATTTTGTATAGGCAATTCCCTAACATCCATAAACAATGAACCTTCTGTGGTGAATTAACCCACCTTGTTGCATGCATTTATCTCTTTATTCAAATCGTCTCCCATTCTCTGGAACCATTCTTAATCTCCCAAGGCACCTTGAAGAAGCCTTTTCATTATTTAATATAAATGTCTGTTGCTGTTCTTATTTTTGTTGTTGTCGTTGTTGTTGTTAAAGTTAAATGGCGGTTTTGCCGATGAGATAGAGTTAGATAAAATGTAGTACCTGTCTTCAGTGTTCTCGAATCTGGAGTGGAGGTGATGGGTAAAAAAGTAGTATGATTCATGCTATGCCAGAGGTGTAAATAAGAGCTGTGGTTGGAGAGATTTCTCTATCGAATTGAGCAAGGCCAGTCAGAGGAGCTGGGAAAAAGAAGGAGGGGTTGATCACATGCACGGGGAGGCCACTCCAGTCAGTCTGTGAAAAAACTGTAGGGGCTTCTGAGATGCTTAAGATGTCTGGGCCACAGGTATGAGGAAGAGAGGAGTGAGGGGAGTTGAAACTGGAGGGTCGGCTTAGAGGTAGATTGGCAAGACTTTCAACCTGGATTATGATTTCCAAAATGTGCGTGCAAGGAATATAATTCTGACGATAATCTGGAATACGAAGGGCAAGGAAAAGGATACTGGAAGCAAGGTGAGCAGTTGGGAGGCTACCACACCTACCCAAGTGTGAGACTGACTGTGTTAACATCAGAGATGGACAGGGTGGACTAGGTACAATCACAGTTTTGTGGTGGGCTTGACAATTTTTAAGTGGTACTTTTAAGAAAATAATTTGAGATGATTTCAATAGAGTGGGTTGAAGTAGGATAGTTGGAGGGTAGAGAAGAGTACCATAGAAAAGCAAACTCTAACATTTAGAGTTAAGAGTAAGCAGATAAAGATAGGGACAGACTTTACAGCTGCACATACAGATCACGGGATCTCTGGTACCTGTTTGGTGGTATTATCGTGGTGGCAGTAGATGCACATCCCCAGAGAGAAAGAACAGAATATAGCTGCTCCACGATCAGAAGTCTTCTCAGCCCACTAGGATAATGTGGATGTGGGGAGCAGCTGGACAATATGGAATGGTAGGGCCTGTGCTACCTACAAAGAGCAAGTTTTCATTAAAGGCTTTCAGATTCTAATTTGTATGAATCCTATTCTTTTAGAAAGCTAGTGATCCTGCAGACTTTATTCAACTTGTGAAACATCAGTTTGCACAGCCATTTTTAGTGATGATTCTTAACATGGCAGAATTAGGATGGGGCAGAAGATAGGGATTGCCTCAATAGTAAGGACAGTTTGAAAAACTGAGAAACACTGTGTTTGTCCAGAGGTGGCAGACTTCAATATAAGGCATGGCCATGAGAGTCTGATTAGTATATATTTCACGTGGCCGTGAAAAAGAAAAAAAATATGGTCGAGAATGACAGGTTGTGAGGGGAACCCCAGTAGTCAAGGATCACCAACACTGAAGGAGAGCACCCAACAAAGAGTAAACCTGCAAAGGAAAGATACAGAGACAGTGCTGTCTGTCTAAGGACTGCGTCAATGACTGACTGACATTAAGTGTGTCCTCCCCACAAGAGTGTCTGTCATTGGCAGTGCATGTCGGTGTATGATTATTCCTTTATGAGTGAGCCTTGCACCACCTCAAACATGAAAAAAAAAAGGGATAACTGGAGATCGTGTCTTTCAGAATGCAATTCTGTATTGGCATTTTAGCAGAAGAATCTGAGACGTTGAATAACTTCCGAAAAAGAACTTTTGAAATGTCTGACTCCATATTAGGCTGGAAATTGTTCTGCCATTTACAAGCTGTGTGACCTGGGCACGTGACTTAACTTCTAAGTAGAAATATTCAACGGAGTAAAATAAGAGATAAAAATAAATTTAATTAGACATATAGTTAAAATTCTGTTGCAATAACTACTTATATCAATTTCTATTATATAAGGCCAAAATTATACTGCATAGATTGAAGACAAAAAGGAAAATGAATCATAAGCACAAATGGTATTGTGTGCCTCTAATTTGAGCTCTTCTTACTGCTTCTTCAAGTATCAGTTTCTATTTTAAAGGCTCTATAAGCAAACAAACAAAACTTGGTGGTTAAAACAACAATCATTTTATTTAGTTCATGGTTCTATGTGTTGTCTCCAGAATCCTCTGTATGGGCCAGCTTAACTGTGCTCTCTTAGTGTCTGTGGTCAACTAGAGAATTAGCTAGAGACTGAATAATATGGGATGGCTTTGCTCACAGGGATGGCAATTGGCAGGCTGTTGGCTACGGCCTGACTGACTGACTATAGGCTTCCCTGTGGCCTTTCATCCTCTAGCAGGCTAGCTCAGGTGCAACTGTGTGGTGATTGCAGGGTTCTAAGAGCAACAAGGGAGAACACGTCCAAATGCACCAGCACTTCTCAAGTCTCACTTGACAAATTGCTGTTATCTGTTGCCCGAAGCTAGTCACATGGTCAACCTGACTCTAGGAATAGAGAAATGAGCTCCACCTCTAGATGGGAGGGGAAAAATTTATTATTGTTTTTGTAAGTTAAATTAAATAATAGTGGCTTAATGTTACTATAAGTACTTAATGCTGTAAAGTGATTTTATTTCTCAAGCTATATGGCCCAGAGAGTATGGCCCGTAATGACCAGCAGCATAGTCATCACCTATAGATTGTTAGAAATGCAGAATCTCAAGCTTCAATCAAGATATACTGACTCAGAATCCACATTTTTACATGATCCTCAGGTGATTCATAAGCCTAATAAGGCTTTAGAAGTACAATATCTTTCTGCTATTCCTCATAATTCCCTTTCCTAGGTTGCTGTGTTTTCCTGCAGAGTGATAGATCTCTGATTTTTAAAGGTGCCAGAATTGTTTCCTTGTGCACAATTGAAACAGAACAAACACAGGTCTCAACAGTAAAACAGGTTGCTTCACAGCATGGATAGCGAGAGAGGAGGGGGAGGTAGAACATTTTTCCGCTCAATTGTCCTTTGACTATAAAAATAGAAATTTCAAATTAAAGTAACAGTACATAAATATTTTAAAAATATTGCCTTTAACTAGGTAGCACTATTGAGATGTTAGCACAAATTTTAAAGTAGAAACAGCTAGGCACATTGTTAATGTGAACTTTTACATTCCTGAACAATTGCTTAACTGGAGCTTGGTTTTCTGAAGGTTGAAAGATTGGCTGCCCAGTCTTTAGAGCACAAGTTAAATATCTCAAGAATGTTTGCAAGTCCTTTGATACTCTTTAGGGCTTTATACAAGTAATAAGACGAGCAGAACTAATTAAGCATCTAACATGTGCAGGCCACTAGTCCAAACGCATAGGAAATACGAGTGTACTGTCGTTTGTTAGATTTTCTTCACTTCAGACCCCAGATGTGAGGGGGAAAGTAGGGAGGAGCGCCTGGATTTTCAATAATAAAAATTTGTTTCACCAGGCTGAAGACAAACAAGTGGCATCTAAAAGATTTGTAACTTTTCTCAACTTTTGACTTTCTTTTAAGAGAAAGAACCTGGTCACAAGGTCCACCACCTTCCTCTAATTTATCTTTCACTTCAAGACCTAACAGAAACAATCAAAAAAGGGAAGAAAGAGAGGGAGGGAGGAAGAAATTTTATATTAAAGCTTAATGCTGTTACTCTGTGTGAAAATTGCCTTGGGTATTCTCTTTTCTTCTTTGAAGCTATAAAGAGTACTGTTTTAAATGTACATGCTTTGGGGTCCTGTTCTTTTCAGTCAGTCCATGAGTCAGTAGTTAACATATCTGCTGAGCATTTAACATACGCAGGCATACTCTGGGTCTAGGGATCCAGTGGGAGATAAGACTCAGTAACCTTGTAAGCAAACAGATAAATAAGACCCTTTTTTAGATATTAATACACTAGGGAAACTTAAAATTGAATGATGTGGCAGAGAGAAATTGAGGGAAGGGGCCTGCTTTACCTCAGTTAGGCAAGGCTTCCTTGAAGATGTGCCATCTGAGTTGAAACTCGAATAATAAGTAAGAGACAGCCACTTAAAACTCCAGGAGAGGTGCATTTCCAGCAGACGGAATAGCAGGTGCCAAGGTCCTAAAGTCAAAACAAGCCTGTGTTCAGGGGACTGTAAAATGGCTAGCATGCTAAATCAAGTGACATGGGTTGAGGAGACAAGGAGGATTTTGAACAAAAGGTATGCTTCCTTAAAGGGTTAGTACACCTTTTTCTAAATCTTCCTTCCACAAATATTCACCAGCATCAGTTCCATCAAACCTTCTAGAATGACTACTCTCTCTATCTCAGGCACTAAAGTAAAGCCCTTTATTAATTCCATTCATTTAAAAAATTTCTATGGGATTCTACCATTTCCCCAATATGCATGAAGAAATCAAGGCACAGAAAACCCAAGCCACTTCCTTAATGCAGCTGGCTTTGGTGATAAGTGATTTTTCTACATTCCCTAGAGCCTTGTATGGGGCAACTAAGAGAGCTGGATGCCAGGCAGCCTTCTGACTCTGTGAAAGCCAAGCTTGATCTTCTACAACTGCCTTTTCTCCAGGGTTCATTGACAGTAGACCCAGAAAGAGAGAAGATGGGGCAATTTTAACTTTCTTCCTGGATTCTCACCCTTCTTGGTCCCCTTCTACCATCTGTTGCTGTTTGCACAGAAAAAGAACAAAAAAGAATACCAACGACCACACACATTCAGCAATCTCATTTTGTATGTGGGAGTCTGGATTCATTAACAAGTTTCTCAAATTCTCCCTGCACTTACAACACCAGTCTAAACATAACCCAGTGAAGTCATGGGAATAGGCGATGATCAGCCGCATGATGCTGAGAAATCACTGTCCAAATACATCATCTGCTACTTCCTAGTAAGTGTCTCCTGCTTTAGGGAGTTTTTTTTGTTTTGTTTTTTTTTCCCAACAGCCTCTAAGTAAATTATGCTCATTTCAGTATTTTCTTGCCTCCACATTGTCCTTTGATTCTAATCTCTATTAAATCCCCCTTCCTTTGTAATGATTTCCATTTTCCAGACCATACACTTATCCAACTACAAATCTGTATTTACACAACCGTATAGTGGGTACTTACTCGCTTTCATGAACTCTGTGAAGTGTAAGGCATATAAAATCTTTGTGGAGTAACACATTTTTTGAAGAGGGATCACATTCCCAATATCCATATTAGTCCTTCCCTTATTTTAACTCTTGCTCATCTAAAAAGTAAGTGCTCTGTTAAATATTGTCTTAAATTACTATCTAGTTATTTTTGATCCTTCTCTCGCTCTCTCTCTTTCTCTCTGTCTCTCTGTCTCTCTGTGTCTCTCTCTGTCTCTCTCTCTCTCTCTCTCTCTCTTTACCTCTCTCTACACACACACACACACACACACACACACACACCTCCCAGGCTGAAATTTCTTGTTTAAAACTCAGATTTTATTTCTGGTGGAGTGGAATGACCTCAACATGGAGCTGGAATATCCATGTTTAAATTCTGGTTTTGCCATTTACTAGCTCTGTAGTTTGGGGGTACATTCCTTCTCTATTTAGAAAATGGAGGTTGGATGAGAGGATTACTAAGATCTTAGCTCTAATATTCACGAATCTGTGAATTCTGAAATACCTACCAAGGGCTGGAAAGTGAAGAGGTTGTTTCAAAGCTTCTAGTCCTAACCTGTTTATGCAGTGAGTGGTTTTCTAATTCTGCCACTGGCTTATAGACTAAAACAGTAAATTTAAAAACAAATGAAAAATGAGATTGGATCTTGTGAAACTAGGCTTTTGGACAAAGCCTTCCACTACTAAGGGATTTTTTTTCCCCCAGACCATAAAGCAATACAGATAGGAGATATAACCTCATTCTAAGGCAACTCCCTATTTCGACCTTTATTGGGTTGCTGTATCTTTTACTAGAGATTCAACATTGGCAGTATCAGAATGGTCCTGGAAGAGGTTTTAGTGTATGTTTGGTTGAACAATTCATAACTGATGATTAAGGAAGTTAAGCTGTTAGATGTTCAACCTTATGCTTTGCAAGCTGCTGTCAAAGGGAGAAACCCATCCTTTATCGAACCCTATCAGATGGAAGCCTGGCCTCTCTGCTCACATGGTTTCTTGAGTTCCTTTGACTATACCCATGATTAACTATTTCCAGATAGTAATAACCCCATATAGGTAAGTACTCATTTTAAAAATAGATAATTATTTAAAACAATTTAAATTCATCTACTTGATTTCAATGTAATTGGTGTTTGAAGGATGTCTGCAAATTTGAAATGTCATTTAACGGGATTTGACCACTTCCTTTGAGTGTAATTGCCTAAGAAGGGCTGATGGAAACCAACCAGTTTTTTTGTTGTTGTTGTAAACAACTAAATAGTTGTTTGACAAAATGAAATTGACAAATTTTAAACTGGCAACATCTCTTCAAACCCAAATAAAGTTTATTTCATTACATAATATGGTGAATAGTACATCTCTTCTGTAGTTGTTGTGAACATTGCAAAGACTTCAGAAATCTTTTTTGAGATCCAAGTGTACCACTCAGGATATTATTCAACCAATGTGGAAAGCAAAGAACTGTTAACTTTGATGGTTTTGCTCTTTCAGAATCCCCGAGGGCTGAAAAAGAAAAGCAATACTGTATGACTTTGGTGATATGAATATAGTAAGACTGTATCTGGGTCTCCAATTTCAGAATCCTTTCTACTCTGATGCCACTGCCACCTAGAACAACATTCCAGCTGTCATAAGAATTCTTGATTTGTAAAGTAAACTAGATGGCATTTACCACCCACCTAACTGTAGCGGTGTCAGGAGGGTTAAAGTGAGACATATTAAAAAGCCTTCTAGAAATATTTGATGTTCTATATAAAGACAGCAACAACTCATGAACTGGGTCTCTGCTACAGCAAGGAGAGTCTCTTCCTGTAGCCTGCTGGAAGAAAATGAGGCAAGATTTTCCGGCCAACTATTTTGGAAACAGACGAGGGGTGAATTGCATGTTATCAAGTAATAATCGGATTGTCAGAGAATAATTTTTCTCTGATTCTGAGATTTAGCTACTGCCTTGACCTTGGGAATTATTCTTCATTCATTTAATAATTTTAAACAACTCAAAGATAAAAACTATCAGGACTTAAGTTTCTTTATCTATAAAATGAACATCTATAATGTTCTTGCATTATAGAACAAGTTTTCAAAAAATAAACATAAGCTGATATGTATACAGATAGTTTTAAAGTTGCATTTCACAGCTGTGAGGATGAATTATTATTATTGTCATTACTAGTAGACCTACATTTAGCATTGTCTTTTCCCTTCCTTTAGTCAATCGGCCATTGTTATTTCCCTCCAAAGTGGGGAACTGCTTTGGAAGAAAGCTTGAGTGTTTTCTTGCCCTTTTTTGACTCCAGTACCTAACCCCAGGATTTAACCATGATTTATGTTCTCTGAATTGTGGTACAGTCAGGTGCTTCCCTCACAGAGTGCTTAAGTAAAGAACAGACAGAATATTTGAAATCACTCCCAGATTGCTATGTGGAAGTATAGTTCTTACTTTCATCCTTAATTATTATTTTATTCCTTATCAAGTGTGGCATGAAGAGAAGTGACTTAAACATTACTTGTTTAGACTTAAACTTAATTATTAATATTAGGCATAACAATTATTGTCTTGCCCCTTCGTATCATCATTTTTGGATATTTTAAAGTAAATCACAGGTCTCATAATGTTGTACTTCTACATACTTAGCGTATATCTCTAAAAAACTTTTTTTACCTAACCACAATACTACTGTCATACCTTAGCAAATTGATGATAATTTCTTAATGTGATCCAATATGCAGTCCATACTTAGACATCTATCATCATCATCCCTCAAATTCAAATTTTATTTCTTTTTTTTTTTGAAATAGACTTGTTGGAATCAAGATTCAAATCAGGTCTTCATATTTCATTTCATTAGGATGATGATGTCTTTGAGGGGGACAGTAGGGGAGGTAATTCTAGTAATTCCCCAAAGCAGCTGAGTCTACCAGAGTATGCCAACATTAATATCCATTCATTCATTCGTTCATTCATTCATTCATCCATTCAAGTATGTATGTATATATGTATGTATGCATGTATGTATTTACTTACTTATATGTGCTAGCCACTGTAGCAGACATAAAGATTAGTTTAACATGGTAGGTTCTCTGACATGCTTACATGTAAAAATGACTAAAAAGAAACAATGTAAGAAAAGTCTATACCAACATAACATGGAAGAACTTTATAACCTAGCAAGTCAATATTTATCATGGTTAGATTAAAATGGAAAGGCTTCCTGGAGAAGCAAGGAAGCTCAATTTTAATTGAGAGGGTTTGCCGATTTGAAATGAGGAGTTTGGAAAGAGGGCTCTAGGGAAAACTTATTAGATGGTTTTCCAAACATGCCTGGTGGTGAGGAGGTAGTAGTGGACCAGTCTGACTGGTGGAAACAGAAATACTCCCAGGGGAGTATTAATTGGACAAAACACAGATTCTGGGGAAAGTGCACACAGATATGAAGTAAGAGAAGTATGCTAGAACCAACCAGTGATTTGTCTTAAGTATGTTATTTCCTTATTGAACAGCATATTTTAAAATAACTTGTGATATATAATGAATTCATAAAATGTATGCATGTACAACCAAGGATAATTGTGGAATATATTTTCTAAAGCATTGATAGTGGGCTTAAAAATTTTGTCTTTTCAAATATATAAAAAGCCTATGTATTTTAAATCCTGTTAACTGTGACAAGGTTTAATTTTTGTGAATTCGTGTATACATGGACTCATAGGCTCTGATCGATGATAAAATACTAAATTACCAGTGGCGGGAAATATTAATATTAGTTTAGTATTTGCTGTGACTTATTTAATCAATACCTTATTTCTGCTAACATGTTTTGTGAGGCTGACTCTGCCATGGTATGTAATGTATACTCTAGGAAAAGCTATGGCTCTTCTGAAGGTGCTCTATACTTCATTTTATTTTATTTTTTTAAGGTATAGTAGGCTTTAGAGAAGAGAGGGTATTCCTCTTGCTTGGGAAGCAACAACAAAACAATATATGATTTTACATGTGATTGTATTTTTTTAAGATGATGTTTGAGATATTCCTGGTAGGTGTAGAATTTCACAGAACCACTTTTTCAGAATACTTAGCTCATCTTTTTTTCTTTCTAAAGAGCAATTACCATCTGATAAGCATGCTTAATTCTCTTCTTCCCACAACCAGGCTTTTTGTATTAGTTGGAGCACTAAATCAAACTCAGTATAGCCTATTGTCAGTAAAGTGCTCATTGGTAATACAGTGGCTTTCCTAAGCCTCTCTTTTTATGTGGTGCGAAAACAGACCCATGAACGGGTATGATCATTCTGGAACTGGAGAGAGGCTGTGCCTTCAGCAGCTCACACTGCACTTCCCTGAGAGCCAGAGAACCGATGTACCATTGTCATAACAACGCACTCCGGGCCCAGGTAGACTTAATCTCCAGAGGCAATTGTTCCCTTGCCTGGGCGGTTGTGCTCCCCGCCGGGCTAGTTGCGCCCTCCCCGCCCCCGCCTCCCCACCCCCGCCCCACCACAGCACCCGCAGCACCGGGCGGCGGTGGCGGCTGGGACAGCGGGTCCCCACGCACCAGCCAGCCTGGCCCAGGCGCAGGTGCCTACTCTTCCCCGCTGCCGGCCGCTGCGTGCGTTACCATGACAATTAGAAATGCGTGTCAGGGGAGCTGGGTGCTAGTGCCTCTTCCCGTGTTTTCCGAAACCCAGTCACTTTTGTAGTTTCTCAGCACGTGAAATTCTGTCACCACTCGGTGCCAATCGAGGGCCACACCCCAAAACCAACCCGAGCCACCTTGCCGTCCAAAAGAGTGTAGCGGGCCAGTGATAGTTTCCTGTCCCGTGAAACCGACAAAGGAGAACAATGCTTTCCAAACTAGTTCCCTTTGTAGTCAGTCCGCCACCTGCCATTCCAAATGCCACTGAAGGGTATGTAATTTGAGAAGAGGCAAAATTGGAGACTAATTCTAAAAGGAGGTGAAGTCTGGTTCTTGAAGATGAATCATCTTGAAGCGAAGCAGGTGCCCTGTGGCAGCAACTACAGCCGCCGCCGTCTCCAGACTCAGTGCGGGCACCAGCTCCTTTACTGCCCACCGGTTGCATCTTTCTCCTCTTCTTTGCACGTAGCTCAACGGTTCCCAAATCTGACTGCACATCATCTCTCCGGGAGAGCTTTTATTTTTGACTTTCGTTAGATTCCGGGGCTGCAACCTGCCCCTGCCCCAGCTTTTGATACAATAGGGTTGAGAACAAGCCTGGGAATCTGTATTTTGGGGCAGATCCCTAGGGTAATTCTGATATGCATCTGGAAATAGACCTTTCTTCCTCTTATCTCTTTTCCTTCTTGACTTCTATCTCTCAAGTTCAACTCTCTCTTCTATCTGTCTCTCTGTCTATCCCTTCATGTATACTTTCATCCTGGTTTATCCCCCGCCATCCTTCCCTCCCTCCCTCCCTTCCTTCCTTCCTTCCTTCCTTCCTTCCATTTTTTCTGTCTTTTTGCTTTTACAACTCCGTTTGTGTTGCTTAGCACCCCAGATATCACTTAGGATTTAAAAGGTCCTGGCATCTACCTGGGTTTCCAAGATACAGATTCCTCTCATCACAGATTTGAGGAGTTGTTTAGATAATGAGGGGGTCAGGCAGAATGAGGAAGATGATTTTTTTTCCCCTCCTAATTGTTTGCTGTTTACATGGGATTTGCTTTTTCTAGAGTGCAGGGTGAAAAGTGAAAAATAAGTCGGGTTAGTCTCAGGTAACAAGAAGCATTCTAGTTTTCATAATGTTTAATGACCTCTTTAGTATATTTGCTTCCCTTAAAGCTGCAATTAAAGCTTGCCCCCCAGTCAAAAGAAAACATGTAAAAATGGGGCCTGCATTTAAAAAGTTACAGAATAACCTCTCTGAATTAGTTCTCTTTATTATTCAGGCTGCTGTTTTGCATAAAGATACTCTTTGAGCATGAACACCGTGAATTGTTACAGATTTACCCTTTCCAAAGTTTCAATTATAGCTGTGTGACTCCTGAGTACAAAGACCTTGAGAACCTCTCTCCAGAGTTAGGGGATTCACTTTGCTCTGAAGGAGTCGATAAAGAGACAAAAAAAACACTCCCTTGTTCCTTTTGTGCTCCTCCTAGTACTGTGAGACATTGTCATGAGTCCTGGCTGCAGTCACAGGCTGGGTCTGAGGGCATGCTGCCTTCACCCTGAGCTCATTTTCCTCAGCCTTCATGCAGATTAGAGGTTGAGGGCTACAGTCATCATGACCTCTGACAGCCCTGGGGTTAAGCCCCTACTTAAAGTATTAACTAACAAAGATTTGATGTGCTTCCTAACCAGTCATCCAATCAGCAGCTATTTATTAAAAAGCCTGTGTACAAAGGTTTCAGCAGGAATTTTGAGAAATAATAAAAATAAAAGACGTTAACCCTTGAAGGTCGGGAAGACTGATTTTACAGGAAAAGAAAATTAAATTCTTTGTTAGGTTTCCTAGAATGCTTGGAATAAAATCCACGTTTCTGAGCATGACCTTGAGGCCCCAAATCATCTGGATCTTGCCCACTTCCCTCATCTTTTGTCACTATCCTTCTTGTTGATTTCATTACAGCCTCACTTCTTCCTTTGATTCCCCACCCCCACCCCCTCCATCCACTTCCCCTCATGCTAATCTGTTCCCTTTAGGAATGCCCTTTCCCGAAATGCCACTCCTTCTGTTTTGGAAATAGCCATCTCCTTGTCACTCAAGTTTCCAGGCTCAATTTATAGGTCACTTCCTCAGAAAAGTCTTCCTTGACACTCAACCTTAAAAAGGTATCAGATCATTATCATACCCCCTGTTTTAATTCTCTGCACATACTACTATTAGATATTTTCCTATTTATATAATGCCTGCCCCCCCCATCTTCTACTAAGATATAAGCTCCATCAGAACGGGGGGGGGGGGGGCTTAACTCTTCTTTTCCACCGAAAAGAATGTAAGTCATCAAAAATGTGTTCATTAAATATTTGTCGAATGAATAACTGAATGAAAGCTTGTCTATGTTAATTGCTAAGTGAAGGATTTAAACACTAGTGTTTCCAGAGGTGGGAGGACTTAACTATGGGCTAGACAAGACTTGGTTAGAGAGGAAGGGCACCTTGACTTGGATGCTATATATATGCATATATACACAGGACTTAGAGCTACATAAAGAAGGACTGGGTTTGTTTCAGGTAAGGGTGAATTTGCCAATTAAATCTAATTTATCCCCCAGACCAGTTCTTCAAGTGTGGATGAGTCCCTTAACCTCAGTTTCCACATCTGATCTTCAAGGTTCCTTGCTTTTCTAACTCTGTGATTCTCAAAGCTGTTTTTGTTTTATACTTTTCCTCATCAGGGAACTTGGGATGGCAGTTGCTGCAACAGGAACAGCATCAAAGAAATCAAGTTTAAATAACTGGCTTTTTCTGCACAGTATGAGAAGGAGGAAAACATTTTCCCCTTCATTGGCAAAGATGGTTATGGCTGATTAATCAAGCCATTAGATAGTGTTTTGCTGCATTCAGTAGAAGCAATGATGAGAATTTAGTTTGAATATTCATGTTATAAGTGCTATATGAGTTTGGAATGCTTATAGATTCACAGAATTTTAGAGCTAAAAAGGACCTTGGAGAGCATTTAAACTCTGCAGCCCATCCTTCATTCATACCATTTATAATTTCACAGCTTAAAATACCGAAGCCCAAAGTGATGAAGTGATTGGCTACGGTTATAGTCGCTGGTAAGCCAACTGCGGTTACCCACTGGCCTTTCTGACTCCCAGTCCAGTGCTCTTTGTGCTGAACCTAAGTGAGCTTCATGCATTTGGTCATGTTACATAAGCAGAAAGAAAATCTGTGATTTTAAAGCATACTTATAGAAGAAACCCCATCATCAATTTTATTTCCAAAGTTACAGTGGTGAAAGTGAGAAATACATGTTGAAGGAAAGCGCTGGCATTTGCAAGGGTTTAAAGCATAGTCATTATCCCTTTTAAGAATATGCAGAATGCAAATTAGGGGAAGAGGACGCCATAGTTTAACTTCCCCATAGATTTTTACATTGTCCAAAACTACCATGCTGAAATTTTAATACCGATTCCCAGTTTTTTATCCTTTAACTGGCAGTATACAGTACATAGAGATTTATTATTTTGACTAATGTGTTTAGTTTTGCTCTTGCAGTGAGTGTCAAATGTCATTCTTTCCATCCTCCAGCAGATGGCAACTCTAGTCTTCCTGTCATCTGTTTCTACACTCAGACTATGTCCTCCTCCAGCCCCGCTCCCCTAACCTCTCCTTCAGAAGTCCATGTCTGTATTACTAAAGATGAGATGGACATGTGACTTCAGACCTTTGCCTTTGGAATCACCTCCTTCAGCATGTGACACTAATGGCCAATCCAAATGTACCCAGAAATAACAAAATCACAAATTAGCCACCAGTTCTAATTTTTAAAAAATAGGAAAAAAGAGAAAATAAGGTTAGCGATTTTAAAACAAGATGTACCATAGAAAACTTTTCATTTAAGTAAACAAAGTAGCTTCTTAAAAAAAAATAAAAGTCAGTTTTTTCAGCTCTGGCTTTTAACGGACAATAGGTTTGATTAGATTCTCTTTAGTTATTGGTTTTAAAAGTCATAAATAACTCCAGAATAACACCCGAAAGTGAAATTGTCTCAAATTTCTCATGACTGCATTCTTTGGTCTCCTGTGGTCTTGTCTCTTCCATTCTCTCCTCCTATTTATACACGCTCTTTCTTTCAGTAATCAAAACTGCTGAATCTCACATTCTTACTTATTTCCTTTTTAAAATCTGGTTTCTCTCTCCAGGTATATTCATCAGGTACTGCTGAAAAGACCTTCGTTTATCTTGTTCCAGTCTCTGTCCCCCACACCCACTCCTTCTCCTATCATCTAGATCTGATGACTCTTACAGGATTGTAGAAGTTAAAACACACGCTACTGTTTGGTTGTAAGTCTGAAGCCAGCAGGAAGAAATCAACAGAAGAGAACAGCAGCTACTCGTTTTTTTTTTTTTAAAGGGAGAACTGAATGAGCGCAGGCATGGGCAAGTCACTTCCATCACCAATTCCTCACTGACAGGCTGTCTTCCGATTTCCAAACCAGGCCTCCTAGATGTGCTTGCTAATATTAGGGACACCTGGTTTTGTAAAATGGACTTGATGGTCTACAAATGCTTCATGGAGGGAGCTTTTCCTCACTCTTCCTCTTCTGAAGAACCTGTTTCTTTTCTTCAAAGCTGACAAAAATGATGTACTAAATACCAGACAGAGGCTAACATCTAAAGGAAGGGGAGAGAGTAACAATAACATACCTCTTATTAAGGGGGGAAAAAAGGCACTTTTAGCTTCAGAAAGTATGTGTCCCTTGGTTGTTATCATTATCGTATATGACAACATGAGCTGACGCTGCAAATATAATCCTTGAAAACCACAGATGTACTTGTGGAAATCCCGGAGTGGTATCATTCACTGACAGCCACTGATAAAGACAGGGAAGGTTACTTCAAACAAACAAATAATTAGTACTGGCAATAGAAGTGTAAATAGAACCTTAATTAATTAACTACCTAATTGTCTGTCCTGCTTTATCGTCTGCACCCCTGCTTCAACTTAGGTATGCCCAGACTTGTTTTTTTTTTCAACTTTGTGATAATCACTATCCATGTGCTCTGAGTAGGCAGCCATCTATGCTACAGGTCTCCTTTCCTTTTATGTGTATATATGTTTTTATTATTTTGCTACTCCCTGTTTCCTCATAATTTGGTTATATGAAAGTGCTTACTTATTAATATGGATAGCTTATCTGGAATCCATTGTTGGATGCATGTCACAGTTAATATGAAATGGAAAATGATGAGATGGTAATTCTGAGTAACGAGGAGAACTCTCTGCACTCTCCATTTTGCTCTTTGTGACAACAAACTCTTAGCTGTCCCTGTCCTTTGGCTCATCCACATTCCAATCCCAGTATTCAGAAAGCAGATGGATTGCTTTTTTGGTTTTTGTCATTTTCCATCTTTCTCAGGAAAGAATGATCAGTTCCTTCTTAAAGCACCAGTAACCGTTCTGTCTTTTCTCTCTCTTGAATGAGGCGGCAAATGTTGGAAACTTTAATATGGTGATTTCAAGTTGTGTGAGGTTAAAAGGGAGACGCATGTTTGTGTACTGCAGGGACGTGCCCATTGATGGGGGTTGGCCAAGCCGAAGGGCCTGACTGAAAGACTCCCTGAACAGGAGGGACGAGGAGAGGGGAATAGGTTTGGAGCAGTCAGATGCAGAAGGACGTAGCCCAGAGAATCCGTGCTGGTGGCTGGAGTGGCAGCACCTCTGCACCTCCTGAAGTTCTAGACTCTTTCCCATGCTGTTTTGCAGATGTGAGCAGCCCTGCTCACAAGAGTTGAGTGTGGCCAGAATTTAAACCAGAATCTGCTTAGGAATCCTGCCTCTGAGAATGCCTACGTGTGTGTGTGTGTATGTGTGTGTGTGTGGTATGTGTGGGTATGCATTTACTGTATATGCTTATGTGTATGTTCATACAATGTTGTTGATATTCCTTCCGATTACCTTGCATATCATAGTTACTATAAAAGTTTATGGGAAGTCACTGAGAATCACACAAAGGCCGTTTGCTCCTGTCTGTACCATACAAAGCAGGTACCTGCTGACTTCCTTTTACTCATTAATTGATAGGTCTCTGTTTCCGTTGGGCCATATGGGTGAGAAGGTGGCCCATGGAGGACATGCACCAAGGAGAAGTTCCTCCTTTGGAGAAGTAATGTTTTGTTTGAGGAAACAGGATATATACATTATAAACAATGAGAGAAAAAAATCTTTAGATTATAGAAGCAAATGAAAGGATTTGGCGAAGACAGAGGAGATGGATGCTAGTTCCATTGCACTGAGCTGTGTCCTCTCTCTTTCTCTCTCAAAGTTGTATAGCTTATTTCAGACTTGAAGAATGTAGAATTTTGATTGGCAGAGATGGGCTCAAAGAGCCAGCACAAGGGAATGAGGAAGTCATTATGTTGTCACAGAGAACACTGGGGACAGATTGGCCAGACTGAAAGGAGGGGCCATATTAGGATGCAGCGGGAGGTAAGGAGAAATAAGTTAGGACAGGTTGCCTCTCCAGGCACATGTGAGCTTCCATCCTAATGGCTGATTATGTGGATTCTCTAGACACATGCTTTAATTTTTTTTTAAATTTGACTTCACTTGCCTCAACATAGATATACTGTGGAAACCCAGAGAACCCTTTCAATCTGCTTGTTAAAGCTGAGGATTGATTAGCAAGCACAGTTTTGTAACTGTCACTACTGGCTCTGGCTCCTTTTAAATCCTCCCTTGCCTTTTCAAGGTGTCCTGCCTTCCTCCCTGTCACGTTCTATTATATAACACCTTCCTTGAACTCCCTGGCCTCTTCCTACCAGAACCGCAGCAGCTGGCAAACCATTTCAGTTTGTCTGAATTTTTCATTACAAGCTCTTCTTTGTGGCCTTTCCACCGATGCCATTGTACCACGGCGAATTTGTTTTGGATTTGTTCTGGAACTACCTTGTGCCAACTAAGGTGCCCAAAAGTGTTACATATCTTAGCTCTCTTAATCTATATATTATTCATCCTTGAACATAGGTCCATTTAATGCATATTTATTGAGCACCTATTATATGACAAAGCATGTGGTGATATTAGCAGCAAAAATTAAAGACAAGGACGCTACCCATACTTAACTTATGTGTAGCTAAAAGCACACTTCTACTGGCAGAGATTGAGTCCTAAGAAGGTAATAAAATTTGTCCTGGATTTGAAATTTGAATCTAGGTCTTTCTGACCCAAAGTTATTATTTTTAATTCCCCTACTGCATCTGCTGTTTTGTTTTTCTATTTTTTAAATAAAAATAAATTTAAAATCAATTATTCTCAGCAATTGTTCAACTGAAGGCAAGCTGACAATCAGGCTATTCAAGTGAGAGTAAGAATCTTATGTGACAAATTGTCGCATGAAGTAATGAAATGTTTTTTGGATGTGTTCTGCTCTGGATGGAGTGTTAAGCCTTTCAGAAACTGCCTTCCAGGGTCCTGACAGGTCCAAGTGGCTTGTTGTGCATTATTGCATTTAATACTACAGCAATGACTTCACCAGTGTCTTTATTAAAACTTGCTCCAGGCTAGTGTTTTCCCCCCAGGTCAGTAATGAGTTTAAAGGAGTGGATGTGGAAATGAGATTTGTTCTCACCCGTGGAGTGAATTATGTCTCATCGGGGCCCCCAGGCTAATATTTCAAATTTGCCACAAGGTATTCATCAGAAATTCTATTTTGGTTCCAAAAGGACCGTGCACACCTATTAGCAAATTCTGAGCATGCCTTTAAACTGTTTTTGTTTTTGTTTTCTTTCCTTCCCCTGGCTTCATCTACTGAAGGCTTTAGGAATTAGCAGTTTGTAAAAATGGTCCATTCCCATGGGTTCAGTGAAAGGCGTACCAAAGAAGTGTGGCCCTTTAGCTTACGAGGTTGAGTCTGTGACAGCTGAGGTGAATCAGATGCAGAGCAGCCACAGATGCATCACACACTGGGCATGCATCCTCACTCTGGGTGCCAGTACCATGCCAGACATACTCGTGTGGCAGGATTCGCACTTGCTGTCTTTTAAATCCTCATACCTCTATTTGGTTGCCAGGACTCATTTTAATGCCATGGGGATTTGTGGCAACTGGGCCTGCAACATCCCAAAGAAGCCAGTTGTAGAGATGGGTCTATTGGGATATGGGGCCGCACATCAAAGCACTAGTTTTTCCAGTAGTAGACATTCCCAGAAGTCTTAGATTGTTGGACAAGACCGAAGCTTCTGGATACCTCTACAGGTATTCTCTGTGGTGGGAAAGGGAGAGAAGGCATTTTGCATGACGTCTGCTGTGCTCCCGTTCCCTGACAACTCCTTTCACCACTTTTCTGTCTCTCAGATAAAGGGTTGTATTCCAGAGCAGTGGTATCAGAAACTAAAAGGGCAGGGATATTCCCACCGTACGACAGGCTGAGTATTGACTGGCTTGAGAATAGAGTGAATATCCCTACTTTTCCTTCCTGATCCCCATTACATTTATTGCATTGAAAGCTGCTCCCTTCCAGAATCTTGGCATAAATTGTCATGAGTTTACACCTGGTCTAGATCTGGAAAAAAATGGTTCCATTGATGTTATTCCAATTCTTCTGCTTATTGAAAGTCAAATTTTCTTTCGTTTCTTAAGCTGTGCATTTGGGCAGATGCTATCCTCAACTTGAGGTGCCATTCCCATGCAGAGATGCATCAGACTGAAATAAGATTGCTGCCGGACACAGTCCTGCAGAGACACATTTGGCGAGGTGCATTTTAGAGAGCATATCCAGCCTTGCTCAAACTGCTCGATAATGAAACAAGCAGGAATGACAGTCTCCCCACATGCATGTCTTAGTTTACTTTTAGAAATCCTCATGCATATAGAATAATACTTCCCTTTAAGCAAACAAACAGACAAACAATTTATGACCAGTGTAGAGTTTCAGATGGCACTAGGTAAGCATTAATATATTAAATCCTGTGCACATCATTAGCACTTTAAGTCGGTCTCTACCTCCCATGAAGCTCACAGCCTCTGGATCTTTGGGTTGTCTGTTTTTACTGCCTGTTAATTGTTAATAGATTTCCAGGTGTAGGTCATGCCGTGTAAGCATCGATCCTTCATTTAGGAAGGTCCGAGGCTGTCTCTGATTATGAAAAGGCAAGTGATAAACAAAAACTGGGGAAATCTCAGCATCCTCACTAAGAATGTCAAACCCAGTAATGCTTCCAGTAGTAAAAGCAAAATTTATGACTGAGAGAACAAACTTGCAAATAAAAAAGAAGCGTCAACTGGGGAAAGCAGAGAGAGAGAAAGAAAGAAAGCCCTGAAAGAAGATTGCAAAAAGAGAAAGCATTTAAGAAATCAAAGCCATTTAAGATGAGTTAGAGATTGGGGACAATAGGAATGTAAATGTCTTCCTTGTTCCTGAAACAGAGAGAAAGGGAAGGCGTTTGGGGTAAGTTTTTTCATAATTCTGCTTGAGAATGTGCATGCTTAGAAGCTGTGCTGCCCTCCATGTTAGGGAAATGGATATATTCAACCAGCGTTCGGCAAACTACAACCCAAAGCCAAATTCAAGCGCTGCCTGTTTTTATAGGGCAAGCTAGCTAAGAATGATTTTACGTTTTTAAACGGTTGAAGAAATTTTTTTAAAAAATTTGATTTTCTGACTTGTGAAAATTATATGACTTTTAATTTCGGCATCCGTAAATAAAGTTTCCTTGGAACATAGCCACGCCCACATGTTTGCACACTGTCTGTGACTGCTTATTCATTGTCTGTGGTTGCATATGCATTAAAATGGCTGAGAAGACAAGTTGCAACAGATACTGTATGACCTGCAAGGCCTAAAATATTTACTGTCGGCCCTTTACAGAAACGGTTTGGTTTGCGGCCCCTTGTATTGGCGTATTTAATCGAATTCACTGGGAGTTAGTTTATACAGCCTTTTCACCAGTCTAGCCTGCCTGTGTCCGATCTTCTCTTGGCAGAAGTTAATCCCCTTACCCATACCCCCGTTTGTCCACCTCCTTCTGAGAGGTGGCAAAGGGCTTATTACTTCATGACAGACCCTGTGCTAGGCTCTGCGGTGATAGGAGAGATGAATCCAATCTGGTGTTTGCTCCTGAGCACTTATAGTCTGGTTAGGGCACAGGAGGAGAAGAGCAAGGTAACACATGCACATCAGAAAGAGACATGCATGACGAAATAAGTGGTAAAGAGTGACACATAAGTGGATTTCAGGGATGATGACATGAGATTCTGAATCTCATCTGTCCCTACGTACCACCATTGTCCAGCCAGTCACTCCTACCAGAAAGCTGGCCATCATCCTTGACACGTCCTCTCCTGTGGCCTCTGAAAGAATGCTTGCATTGCAATGCAGCCTGCACTGCGTTCCGTGTAAAAGGCGCCCTTGGGAGCTCTGCCCCATCCATGTGGCCAGTTTGGGAAGTACTGCCTCGCCCACTCCCTTGACCTTTCAGCCATCAGACTGAATTCTGTCAGTTGTTCCTTCTGAATTCTTTTTGAATTATTTGCTTATTTACTTAGGTCCATTTTTGATGTTCCCACTCTAATCTAGGCCGCTATCATCACTGGCCCAGATAACAGCAAAAGCTCTCTCAAATGGATCTCTCACATCCACTCTTGCATTTGCTGTGTTTAAAATTCATATGTGATCATGCTTTCTCTGCCATGACACTTCTCACTAGTCCCATTTTCTTATATAATATTCCAAAGCTTTGGTTTCTCCCTCGAGACCCTGAGCAACCTTTTTTCTGACATCCCAGCAGCCTCATTTGCACCCCTTCAGTCCCTCTGTTCTAGCCACATGGACATCTTACAGTTTACCTGGGGTGAATATTCATTTTCCAAACCAAAATAATTCATTCTTCCAATGAAGAGATGTGTGAGCATGAAAAGGGGCACTATTAATAATTAGGCCTGGGCAACAGGCTACACCAGGACAGTTCCAGGCAAACCAAGACATAAGGCCACCCAAAATTTCTCAGACACGCCACACTCTTTCTCACTTCAGAGCCTTTACATGTGATTTTTCTTCACCTGAAGTTCCCTCACAGTTCTCATTCTTTAAATCTCAGTTTGCACACCCACGTCTTCCGAAGAGCCTTCTATGACTTCACAGGTTAGGTGAGGTCTTCTTGTTATACTCATTCAGAGCACCTTTGCAATCTTCAAACATTGATAGATAATATATAATTGTATTATTAATATAATTTTACATAATTATATAATTTATATAATTATATAATATATAATTATCCATCAATATGTTTAATTACATTGTAAATCATATTATAGTTTACACATAAGACTAAGGTGACCAGCCCTCTTGCTCTGCCCAAGGCTGTGGAGGTTCCTAGGACGTGCTATTTTCAATGCTAAAACCAGGATAGCTTCAGGTCACCATGTGAGAATATCAGTCCATCAGTGTCAAGGGCCATATTTATCTTGTCCCCCCTGTATCCTCTGAACCTAACATAGTTTCTTGTACATTATGTACGCTCAATAAACTTTAGTCGTTCAACGAGTTAAGGAAGAAAGGAATAAATTAAAACATAAGAGAGATGACTTTCAGGTGGCTTTATTAAGAATGTTTTGTATATTGGTTCCATTTTAGGCTAAGGGTGAGTTCTAGCTGCATTATGAGGTTTGAAGAATATTGTAGGAGGGGAGAAAATACACATAATAGCTCTTCTTCTCTCCCCATTATTAAGTGACATCTGTAAAGGATTGGAAGGTCATTGCCATGAACAAATGTTTGTGCATCCCCCAAATTCATATGTTAAATGCTAAGGCTATGTGATGTGGTGATACTAGGCAGCAAGTCCATCAGGAGTTGATAAGGTTATGAGGGTGCAGTCCTCATGAATGGGATTAATGCCCTTATAGTAGACCCCAGAGAGCTCCCTTATCGCATCCACACAGTCTATGTTTTTCTATTACAACAGCCTAAAGAGATTAAGGCAGTTGTTAACAATGTGCTTTGAATGTTTGCTATAGTTGAACGTGTTACCCACTCCAGGAGTAGGTACATTTTTAATAAGAAACAGAGTCTTCAATCAAATGGTTAGCTCAAAATGGCAGATATTTTGACCTGGAAATGGGGCATATGGTTTGGGGATAAAAGGAGGAGTCAGGAGAAAGGGCCAACTTCAGACTAGCCCCAAATACCCAGCCTACAGGTTGCTACCCACTCTGCTTGGGTGTGGGAATTCAGGCTGTGGGCTCTGAATGGGCAATGAGGTATACAACCCCATCAGAATAGTTTGGGTAGAATACCATGGGATGGCAGTCTAATTGCTTTCTCTCAAATTATCCAGACCAATCTTTACTCATCCCTTTTTGGAGAGGTTATTCCCACCCACTGTGTTTCTGGCACCTGTGCTTGGCAAGGGGTCAGAAGTTTGAGGTGGGAGAGAGGATATGATCAAAAAAGCACAAGAGAGCTTTCCAGTTGATGGAATGTTGGACAAGAGAGTGTTCAGTTTCTCCTTCATACTACATAAATTCAATAAATAGGAGCCCAAGATTCCTATGAAATGAAGGCTTCTGACCATTTGACCCATGCTTGTTTCATAAAATAATAGGTTATTAGACACAAAAAAACACATTGGAGATTCTCATTTTGTCGATGAGAAAACAGAAGTTCTTGATCACTTTTGTGCCATACTGAGACTTGGACCCAAATCTCCCAATTCCAAGTGTTGTGCCTCCCGGCTCCCACACCTACATTTTGTTATGAAAACTTTTGACATATGAAAAAGTTAAAGAAGTTGTATAGTGAGTAACCACCTCAAATTTACAGGACACATTTGACTATATTTGCTTTATTGTATATCTATCCATCCTGTTTTTGAAGCATTTGAAAATAAGTTGCAGATGTCAGTACACTTCACTCCAGAATAATTCAGCATGCAGATTATTATTGAGTTTGATATTTGTTTACCATTAACTGGTATATAAAATTTATACACATTAAAACAAGCATGAGTCTTGACAAATGCATACACATATATATCCCAAATACCTATAGTATTTTTTTCTACTTCAAAGAGATTGAAACATGTTAAAATGTTTTTGCTTAAAAATCATTTTAAAACCATTTGCCCTGGAAGATATACTTGCTAACTTAGAAAACATTTTTACAGGAAATGGATTTGTGTTAAATCACATCATCAAGCTATAGTTTTAAAAGCAGTTTTTACATGGTGCTAGGTTCAAGTAGTTGCTAAGAGGTGACTCAGTACATTTTAATTCATGAGAAAAGAAGGCTTGAAGTCAAGGAAATGTACTGTAGTGGAAGAATGGAGATATTCAAACAGAATACATAAGGGTCATAGAGCCTTATAGAAAATTTAGCTTTGTTCACAGCTCAATGTATGCTAATGTACCTCATCCCCCCACCCCACCCCACCCCACCTCCACACTCTGCCATCTCAAAGGCAAACAACCACAGAATTTCCAGCTGGATAAAGTGGGCATAAGAAAAGGGACAAAAAGTCACAAGTTCTTTTGCTTCTGCTGTGGATGCTCTATTTCTCCTTCACTCCCTCCTTCCCTCCTCCTCCTCCTCCTCCTCTTCTCCTCCTCCTCCTCTTCTTCTCTCTCTCTCTCTCACCTCTCTCTCTCTCTCTCTCTCTCTCTCTCTCTCTCTCTCTCTCTCTCGCTTCTATATGGAAACAAATCAGAAAAACTAGAGCAGTTTTGAGAGAGATGCTAGAAATGGACACTCCACACTCTCTTCCCCAGCTCCCTTCCCATCCTGCAGGGTGTGTGAGAAGCTCCCTCCCGCCTGTGTGCGAGTGCACGCGTGGGACACACACACACACACACACACACACACGCCACGTACACACACACACCTGGTTGTACCAAAGAGATACAGAATGATCGGGAAGCTTTTGGTGACTGAAACTATGGGTAGTTAGTGGTTTGGAGCTGTCTCCAGGCATGATGGGGAGCACTGTACCGACAGCCAGGAGAAGCTTGAAGCACTTTAACTGCCAACCCCTCATGTCAAAAGGCAGAGACGACTCAATGGAGGACTTGGTGTAGCCCCTTCTAGTGACCACATTTACCCCACCACGGGAGGTCTGCTGGTGAGAAGAAAGGGCAGTAGCAAAAGCCAAACACAGCTAAATGCTTGCTCCCCAGCTGGCTTCATAGAGCAAAATTTATGGGCAGCAGTAAAATTGGAAAGGTGTTATAGCCTGCTTTTAAAGCAGAGAAGGGGGAGGTAAAAACGGGAAAGAAATATTCCGGAATTCTTTCTGTGGGAGATCCAGAAAACCGTTTTAGAGGAAACAGAACATTTCAGAAACAGCTGGGCCTTCAGCCAAGGCAGATGGTTTAAAACGAGGAATGGGAGAGCAGTACAAATAAAATCAAGTTGCCAGCAATGGAGGCACCACATGAATGCGGTGGTGGATGTGGTAGGTAGAAGGCTATCGATGCTGTCCCTGTGTGTAAAAAGCACACGTTTCGGCCTTCCCTCTTGGCATCTGAGCCCTGACAGCTCCAGAGATCTGCATCCACCACTGGCTGGTGTGGAAGCTACTCTTTTTTTGCCATAGAGATCCAAATGCCCTAATAAAACCTCTGAGTGATCAACATACAGAAGAAAGTGAGTGGTGCCAACTTACTGCCATCCTGGTGGTTTGTCTAATGATTTGAGAGAGTTAAGCTGGTGGTTAGAATCCAATTCACCAGGGAGGAGAGAGGATTACATAGTTTTTGGATAGGGCAGGGTCCAAAAGCATAGGAACAATGAAGGAAAAAATTGAACACTGAAACAGATCATTAACATTAACAGGAATGCACATTCTATCTCTGATTATAATCAGAGCTGGCTATTTTTAGTATATTTCTGATGAGTCTACTTCACTGCACTTTATACCAGAATGGCACAATGAATGGTATTTGCGCTCTATTGGCCAGTAGCTGAAGAGAGAAATCTCCATGGAAGTGTGTATACAGGGAGTGCTGAGGCTGGCATATGGTAGATTTTTTCACATCTACAAAAAACAAATCACTTTCACTAATATTACATAAGTGTGTGCATGTTTATGTGTATGTGTATGTGTGTGTGCGTGTGTGTGTGTGCATATGCATATTACACATATCAGTTGAGTTTCACTAATCAATTCTTTTTTCCAAATTCAAGAAATAAAATGTTTTCTGGCCGGATAGTTATTCTCAAAACGTGATTTAGAAACTCTGAAGTGTAACTTGGTGGCACTAACCTAGACTGAGTATTAATGAGACCTATGTCTCAGATTTCTGCAGACGGAATATTTGACTTTTGTTGGAGATGAATTTGGATAGAAGAGGGGGTACATTTACAGACTGAACCATAGAAGATAAAACAAAATACCATAACCCAACTTTGCAAATGTATTCTACATAATGTGATATATGAATACTTTGGCAAATGTGATCCTAACTCTGTAGCAAAAACTAGAATTACTTCTTCCAATATGCATTTAGAAATTGCAATTTCCTCCAAAAATAAGTTCTTATTTCCCTTTATAACCTGATGCGATGTTCAATGAGCTAGGTTTTAACCTGCTCCTTCAACTATTCAGCTGCTACTGATCAAATGCCTACCATGGACTAGGTGCTCCTGGAGTTGGAAAAGAAGAGTAAGGCTAGGTTCTACCTTCAAAGAGTCTTAGGACAAGATCTTAATGAGGACATGAGAGGAAAATATAAGAAACCAACCAGCAGGAATCAAGACCAGACAACAGATGAATTTGATCTGGGCGCGATTATTTGGGTTGAAGCAGCCCTAAGGTGTTTGATCTTGATGTTTTCCATCAGCATGATCTTTAGTGACTCTTTTGTGTCCTTGGGGAGCTGATTTCCAAGACATTGTTCATTAAGGATGATACCTTTACATTGGGCACTACCAAGTTATTAATGTCTTGTCAATGTCAGCTATTGTGCTTTCAAAATAAATGATGCTTTTTCATCATATCCACAAGTAACTTACAGGAAAATGAGTGAGATTTTTTTTTTTTGTCTTTTTCTTCTTCTTTTGATTGACAAGGTTAATCTGTTTCATGCAGTCTTTATTATTTAAAGTCAGGCTACACCTGTCAGTATTTGCTAGATTCTTTATGAGCATGAATGATAACTGTAATCCACAGAGCAGTCCTGTGGCGAGGTCAGTACAACCTGTGATTCCCAAGCCTGGTTCTACATCAGGCATCTCCTAGGGAAGGAACTCCTTGAACCTGCCCATCCATGGGGGCCGTGTAGAGAAAAATCAGCCAAGGGTAACTTGCAGCGAGGTCTCCTTGGGTGCTTAGCTGTCTGCTACTTTATGGTTTTAAGAAAGGCCTTTGGCCAAACTGCGTATTGTGAATGCCCAATTTTACAATGATTCACTTTTCAAAGGGTTTTTGTATTTATAATTTTCTTCGGTATTCATAATTCTCCACTGGAAGAAGAGAATTAGATCTTTTTCTATTTTACTTCTCACACAAGAGAACCACTAAAAACAGTTAACTATTTCAAGGTGACAGACAGGCCTTTAGCCATGCAGTGGTGATCTCGTCCCAGTTTTCTGACCTCCAGCTTAGATTCTCATTCTGTCTCTGGTGCAAGACACGAAATTGGGGTATTTGATTGCTCTTGCTGAAATTTGGATACAGGATTTGGGAACCAAGTTACAAATATGTGACTTTTTTGTTTAGCAATAATTTAGAGACTAAATGGAGTTTTAAAATGATTAGTAGACCCCTACCTTACATTATATGCAAAATTAACTCAAAATGGATCATATACCTAAATGTAGGATTTAAAACTAAAAAAAAAACTTATAGAAAAAACATAAGAGTAAACCTTTGTAATTTTGGATTAGAAAATGTTTTCTTAGATATACCAAAAGCATATATGACAAAAGAAAAAATAGGTAAATTCGACCTCATCAAAATTCAAAACGTTTAAACTTCAAATGATGCCAAAACAGCGAAGACAATCATGGGAGAAAATATTTGCATATCACATATCTGATCATTGATTTGTATCCAACGTATATAAAGAGCTGTTACAAACTCACTCACGAAAAGGCAAACATCACAATTATAAAATGAGCAAAGATTTTGTGGAGTGTTTTCCAATACCAACAGTCGATTCTCCAACTCTCTAATACCAACCGGGTGTCTAACAATTCAATTCTGACACTATCTACCTGAAGGTAGCATCAGATCCCACAAATTAAAAGACTCAGTCTCATAAGACTGCCCCCACTTCAGATACTAATTATAAGTCCTGAGCCACCCATACTTCTGACCAGTCGGCTATAAATTGGGGGTTCCTACAACCCCCTCCTCATATTTGATAATTTGCTAAAATGGCTCACAGAATTTAGGAAGGCACTTTATTATAAAGGATATAAATGAACAGCCAGATGAATAGGTTTGTAGGAGAAGATCCCAAAAGGTCCTGAGTGTCTATCCTTCTGTGGAGTTGGGGCATAGCACCCTTCCGGAACATGGCTGTGTTCACTAACGCAGAAGCCATCTGAATCCCATTGTTTAGATTTTTCATATATATGTATATACATGTATATACGTGTATATATATATATATATATATATATACACGCACACACACACACATACATACATACAGAGAGAGAGAGAGAAAGAAAGAGAGAGGTTACATGACATAGTCATGATTAATTATGTTTTTGGCAACTCAGCCTCCAGCCCCTCACTCCTCCCAATTTTTAGAGGTCAGGCTGAAAATTCCTACCTTCTAATCAGGTCTTGGTCTTTCTTGGGGTCAATTTCCCTCCCAAAGCTATTTAGGAGCTGCAAGCCACCATTCTTTCCATTAGCATATAAAAGATACTCATCACTATGGAGATTCCAAGAGTTTTAGTAACTCTATACCAAAAGCAGGAACAAAGACCTTTTATTTTCTTTTTAATACCACAAACTTGTGTAGACACTTGTCCAAGAAGACTTGCAAAATGCAAATAAGCACATAAAAAGATGCTCTACATAACTAGTGATTGGAAAATTGTAGATCAAATCCACAATGAGATATAACTTCACATGAATGAAGATGACTATAATCAGATAAAAGATGGACAATAAAAGTGTTGGAAAGGATATGAAGAAATTGAAACCTTCATTTACTATTGATGGTAATGCAAAATTATGCGGCTTACTTTGGAGAATAGTTTGGTAGTTCCTCAAATTGCTAAATATAGTTTCCATATGACTCAGTAATTCCACTCCCAGGTATAATCCAATAGAAATGAAAACATATGTCCACACAAAAACTTGTACATAGGTGTTCATAACAGCATTATTAACAATAACCAAAAAATTAAAAAGAATACAAATGTTCATAAATTGATGAATAAACAAATGTGGTATATCCATGTGATGAAATATTCGACAGTAAATCAGAATGAGGTACTGATGCATACTACAACGTGGATGAATATTAAAAACATTATGCTAAGTGAAAGAGGCCCATCTCAAAGGACCACATGTTATATGATTCCACCTAAATGAAATATTCAGAAGAGACATATCTAGGGACAGCAAGTATATCAGCAGTTGTCTGCTGGCTGGGGTAAGGGGAGAAATGAGAAGTGACTGCTGCAGGGTAAGGGGTTTCTTTTTGGTGTGATAAAAGTGTTCTAAAGTTAGATTGTGCTGATGGTTGCACAACTCTGTGAGTATACTAAAAACTATTGAACTGTACACTTTGGGTCAATATTATGGTATGTGAATTATCTCTCTATAAAAATGTTTTTTAAAATAATCAACAAATAGTACCTCCTGGAGTTGGGCCATCCAGAAAATAGATAGATATATCTAAAATCATATCTTCGATTGCTTCTTGGCCTTTTGGCTAAGATCAGTGTAAAATGATGTCTCCAAGCATTGCAGTTCTCTTTTGCCCATTGATGAACTTGGTGAACTAGAACTTTAAGTCAGCTCCCTGGTGCTATAAGAGCTAATTGACAGTATTGCTAAACTGACTTTGCCCTGGGGCAAGCAGTCATAGTGATCCTGAAATTAACAGCCAAAATATAATGATAAATTTTATTTGAAAAATTTTTTCTGTTTCTTTAAATAGTTCATTTTCAAGCAAATAAAATGCTTAATATGCTTGGAAAAAACAACTATTACATAAAATTTTGTTTAGTGTAAAATTTTAAGTTAAGAAGAAACATGTGGAGCACCATTTCTTTTTGTTTGTTTGTTTGCATGTTTTCATTTACTATTTAATGTCTTAAGAATGTCTAAGTTTATGTTTTCTAGGGCTACCATAACAAAGTACCACAAACTGGATAGTCTAAATAATAGATATTTATTGTCTCATGGTTCTGGAGGCTGGAGATCCAAGATCAAGCTTTTGGCAAGATTGGTTCCTTCTGAGAGCTGGAAGGGAGCATGCATTCTCTCCTTCTCATCTAGCTTCTGGTAGCCTAAGATGTTTCTTGGCTTATAGATGGCATGCTCTCTGTGTCTTCAGATCATCTTCATTCTATGCATGTCTGTCTCTGTGTCTAAATTTTCCCTTTTTATAAAGACACAAACATGTTAGATTAAGGCTCACTCTAATGACTCTATCTTAACGTGATCATTTGCAAAGACTCTATTTCCAAATAAAGTCCCATTCTAAGGTCCTGAGAGTTAAGAATTCAGATACAGTTCAACCCATAACACCAAGTCACATCCTGGGATTTACATATTTTTTATATTCTTATGACCAAGTTGAATATATAATTTTCATTAAGGGTGTCCATTGGAATGGGACAAGAACTGATATTCTCTTAAGATCATCCACGTATTAATTAAAGTTTGCATGTGCCCTTTGATTGACTGTCATTTTACATCTGATGAGCTTCAGGAAAGAACCACATGAAAAATCCCCAATGTTCTAAGTCTTCAGAGAAAAATAATGAAAGATTATATAATTGGGAAATGTGATCGTCCTCTAGTTTTGTGTCACTTGTCTCCAGAATGTTCCTTTTACGACATGCCAAGAGGTGCATATGTATTACTATTTCTTAGATCATCTCAACCTACAGATTGAGGATAAAGAGCATGGGACCAAACAAATTTACAATATTCACATAATTATTTAAAAGAAAAATAGGGCTTGAACCCACAAGTGTTTTGAACCAACAAAATGAATTACCAAAAGTATAGGCAGTGAAGGAAGTTTTTCTTTAGCAGTTGGTATTTTGGATAAAAATATCAGTCAAAAATTAGAAAGAAAAGAAGATAAGTAAGGTCTGTGAAGAAACCTAAACAATATTCTTTGTGGGATCATTCCCATCAGTATACAAATGTTTTCTAAAGTTCCTCTCTCCATATACATGCGCACACACACACATGCACGTTTGACTTCAGTTTCCTCCAGCTATTTTCTCATTTCTCTGCCCCTTTGATAGCAACTCTCCCTGAAGGAGGGATTGTTTCCAGTTTTGTTTTTATTTTATTTTATTTTATTTTATATTTCTTTCTTATCCTTTCTTGAAGTCTGTCCAATCAGACTTCTACTACCCAATCTGCTTTTGTCAAGGTCACCAACAACTGCCACATTCCCAAATTCCAAAGACAACTCCCTGCCCACTTCTTACTCACTGCTCTAAGCGTGGGCACACTTGATCGCTTTCCTTTCCTGGTTTTGTCCACAAGCTCATAGTTTTCTCCTCTTTCACTGACCACTTCTTTCAGACTTTGTTGGGTCCTCCTCATTTCCCTGATCTCTTAACTCTGAAGTGCTCCAGACCTCATGCTTTGGGCTTGTACTTGCATCTGCACCCACTCCCTTGGGGAATCTCATCCAGGCTTGGCCTTAATGATCATCTGTATGCTCCCACATTTATATCTCCAGCTCAGACTTTCCCTTGAACTCTGTACTCCTATGTCCAACTACCTACTGAATGTTGACACTTGGATATTACATTGACATCTCACACTTAATGTTTCCAAAACTGAAATCATAATCAGCCCTCTCTTCCTTATCTTTTTGCAGCTATCAAAGGTCACCCATCCTCCTAGTATATTATTTCAAAAATGATGGGAGTTCTCTCCTTCTCTTACATCCCATATGTAACCCAGTAGCAAATCCCATTGTCTCTAAACTGAAAATATGTCTAGGAAGTCACTGCTTCTCACCATGGCCTATCACTATCAAGTTGCCATCATTTCTTATCTGATTTTTTTACAAAAACCTTCTAACAGTTTTCCATGTTTCTTCTTTTGCTATCCTTTCTCTAAGTCTAATCTAAACACAGCAGCCAGGGTGATCCTAAAAACATGAAAGTCAGAGTGAGTCACTCTCTTCTCAAAACCCTCCAGCAGCTTTTCACGTTATTGACAGAAAAAGCCAAATCATTACAATGGCTTCTAGCTGCCACATGTGACCCCTTCCCCTTTATCTCTCTGTCTTCACTCAGCTCCAGGGACACTGGCCTCCTTGTCATTCTCAAAACTTGTCGAGTACGCTTTTGCATCAGAGCTGTTCGTATCTGCAGTTACCTAAATCTATAAAGCTCTTGCCTCATATGTGTTCATGGCCTGTTCCCCTAACCCCTTCAGTCTTTGTTCAGATGGCACCTCCTAGGTAAGGCCTACCCTACCAATATGATTTTATTTTTATTTTTACAAATTTATTTTATTTTTATTTTTTAAAATTCTTTAATGTCACCATATATTTAACCCTTTTTACCCCATCTACCTCCCTCCTCCAATCTCCCCCTCCCCATATGATTTTAAATTACAACTCCCAAACTGGATTTTACTGTTGCTCTTCTCTGCTTTATTTTTCCCTATAGCATTCATTGCCATCAAGAATGCTATCTCTCTTACTTATTTTATTAACTGATGGTGTCCCCCTAGAAGATTGTAAGCTTCTAAGAGATAGGGATATTTGTCTGCTTTGTTCACTGCTATATTCTCAGTGCCTGGAACACTGCCCTACCCACAGAAGGGATGAAGTAGAAAAATTTTGAATGAATGACTGAATAGTTCTTAACTAGTTCATAGATCTATGAACTCTTTTAAGATTCGATGAAATTTAAGAAAACTTTTCTTAGGAAAAAAAAAGTGCTATACCCAGATAATTTGGTAACTAAATTCCGAGATTAATAAATGTGGTAAAATCCATCCAGGGACCCTTTACCTGCCCGATAACTCCTGATTAATCTCTGGCCTAAAAGAAGGGGTGAAATGCAAAACTAACTCTACTATTGTCTGTCTGATGACTGCTACCCCTACTACATGAGTTTTCTTTGTTCATTCTGCTACTGGGGACTTAATTTTGCCAGCATAATTTTAAAAAGACCAAAGTCACTTTTTGGGAAACCTTTGTAGCTTTCTACCCATACCCCTCACCCCACCCTGAGTTCTCTCATTTTCTTTTCTCTCCTCTCTTCCCAAGGTACTTCTCTATCTTTCACAAACCTTAAAAAGGAAATGACTGCGAGATCACAGTTGGGAGGAGGCTTATGTAAAGGGCCAGGAATAAAATAATTTTAATTCCTGCCTTTCTCTTTAAAGCTCTACATTCTTTCCCAAAAGAGGTGCCTTCATGAATTCAACAAAATGGCACCTTTGTTGCTGAAAAGTTCTATGATAGCAGAATCTTACCCTCAGCACTTCCCAAGGAAAGTGTCCTCTGAGATTTAAGGATTTATGAGGGACCATGTTTCCACTAGAAGGATTAGAAGATCTGGACTTACATGCTGGAATCCCAGCTTGATTAAAGGCTGCAGAGAAGCCGGTACAGTAAATAGTCTTTGGTATCAGTGGACTCATATTTCTTGCTAGAGATAAACCAAGCCTTGTGCTATAAAGCAATCAGCGAGTGCTGCAGTGGCTGACTCAGCGCTCTGCCCTCTCCTGTGCTGGCACCTTCTATTAGAAATGGCCTTAACATCATAAATGTTCACTTCAGACATATAGGACAGAGCAGTGAGTGGAATCTAAGTTGGACTAGTTCATTAGTTCCCTCAAGTAAACAACACCTGGTCACTTTCCCCACACTCCACTATAAAGCAAACATCTATGGTATTATTTCTCTGAGCCATCATCGATGCCATTTATCCAGAAAGCCAACAAAAGCCCTAGGAGAAGTGTAGGGATTTCTAAGAAAACTTGGTTGGGGCCGCCCTTGGCAGAGAGAGCTAGAGAGCATTTGAGTTCCATGTGCCTTCAAAGGCCGGCACCACAGGGAGGGGCAGTGGGACACAATCACAGGAATAATCCAACCTGATCAATTTACATTTGACTTTGAAATTCATTGTGTGCCTCAGATTCTTGTTAATTTTTCATGGTAAAATTTTTTTGTGGAGTAGAAGGGCTAATAATAAAGGAAGTGTCTGTTCTTTGAGCTCATTTTGCATAACGGAAATAAGTAACTGTGTGGGACAATTCACGTGGATACTAAGCAGTAAACACTGTTTCGGTTTAGACCTTTCTATTCAAAGTGTGGTCCTAGAATAGTTCTTTGGCAGCGTTTTTGGAAGGTGTCAGATTCCAGAGTCCTGCCTCCCCGCCCCCGCCCCCAACCTAATGAATCAGAATCTACATGTTAACAAGATCCTCCAGTGATTCATTTGCACATTAAGGTTTTCCTCAGAAGGATTGGTGAAAACCCTGGTTACCCAGCACTGCTGTGCATGGAAGCACCTGGGGTGTTTTAAAAGGATTGACTGATATCTGGGTCCAACTGTCAGAGAGCCTGATTTTATTGATATGCGGTTCGGTTTGGTTATGGTGGGTTTTCAAAGCTCCCCAGGTGGTTGTATTGTGTAGCAGTTTGAGAGTCCCTGGTTTAGAGCAAAACCAGAAGCCATTTCCTACACAGGTGGGTAATTAAGAGTCCATGATATTTACAACAGACTTTTAAGTTAGTTACCTGGCATTGTACCAGCCACAAGTTTCTCTTTGAGTTTTATCTATTTATACTGTATTAGCTGTCTTCTGAATCACCAAAGAGGTTACAATCTCTTTAGTTTGACACTTTCTCTATTTTATTTACCAATTTGAAATTAGGTTAATTTTGCTTTATATGATTATTCTAGAATAGTCAAACATTTTGTTTATTTGAATTTCATTTTCTAATATGCTTTTAAAGAGGAAAGGTATGGTCTAAAGATTGTCCTTTGAAACTCCCACCCATGCTATGCAGTAGTTGTTCATAACTCAAAGAACTGAGATTTCAAAAAGGCGATTCACCACCGCCCAAATCACACAGCTGGCCACTGGAAAAGCCAAGGTTTGAATTTGGCATTTGAATAGGCTTTATCCAATTTTTAAAGTTCCTACTTGTCTACTCCACCCTGTTGTTTCCCCAAAAAACTTAGCTGTGTACGATTAATAGCAACTTTTTTTTAAAAAGCAATTATGATTTATTTTATTTGATGTTGCTTTTTACATGTGGCTTTTTAAAATTTCATGTAAGCCATTCCACTAACCATAACTGAGTGAAAATAGCGTATGCCCTGTGGTTCTGTTTTAAAATAGTAATACATAAATAAACACGCTAGGGGAACGGAGGGTAGTTGAGAGCACAGGGTTTTGGTATGTTAGTTAGGTGTCCAGGGTAGAGGAGCTTGGGAGAAATCCCAAGAGGCAGATGTGTCACCAAAAGCCGCCGCTCTGGTGAGATGGAAAGAAGGGACAGAGGAAAGACAAGCTCTAAGAAAAGAAAGGGAAAGGGCTGCTATCAAAAACACTAAAAAGTTCTTTCAGATTATATAGAGCAGCAGATGGCGAAATGTAAAGGACAAACAGATTAACTTGCTGGGATTTGCGGTGTCCACTTCATAGCCAACCGTAAAAGGCACTTGAATCAATTGGGAAAGCATCGGCTTTGTTAAATGATAGCTTCCAGAACATACCATCTGTGGTCCCTGCCTGTTCCTGGTGCCTGCTGAAGCCTAGAATTGCTCTGCCTGAGAAAGCAGATTCTTTCATCTGGTTGTTTCTCTTATTCTTTTGAATTCTTTTCAGAGATGGAATTTGTGTATGTCTGAGAAGGACCTTGGCATCAAAACATTTTTGCTCTCAATGGTTTCATATGTCTCCATAGCATCACACTGAGAGATTTTTAGCAACGAGGCAGCTTTGTTGATTTGTGGATTCATTTCTTTATTGAGGATGGATGTCTTTTGGCATCATAGAGGGTTCTAAACGTTAAGCAGAAATCCTAGGGTAGGAAAAACGGAGGTCTTAGTGAACTCTCACCCCATGTACTAATCACCATTTCTCCTCTCAATCACCATAGATACCAAAAATCTACCGAAGCAGAGATCTCCTCACCTCCCCACTTCCTCCAGCTTATTATGTCTCCCTTCAATTTTCTTTTATTTCTCTAGTTTCCATTGCCTCTCACTTTATCTTCACTGGTCATCTTGATTAAATACCTAGTCTCTCCTGTTCATGTTTTCCTATCTCATTTTTCCTCCCTCTAGGTTGCCACGCCTCTGCATTTGCCACTTTTATCTTTTCTTGATTCAGAAGTTTTCTTTCAACTTTATATATTTAAAACTGCGATGATGATTTTTAGGCGACGGGCTACTGAAGTTTATTTTTTCATAGATTCTTTTATATAGCTATTTGCTAAAGTAATTAAATTAACAACAACAGTGAATTCTAGGAGGATATTTAAAGTACAATAGAATATGAATGGATCTTTAAATTCTATAGGAGTATCATTTAGACACAAATATAACTACAGAGTAAGCTAAGGGTACTCCTTAACACTAGCAGTGTTGGAGCAGCAAGAGGGTGCTTTGGCATTTCGGTGGGTAAATTTTCAGTATGAGGGACTACTGGGGCTTTGCAGGAAGTCTGGAATCCTTGGCCCTGCCCACTCAATGCCAGTGGTGCCAACCAAGTCATTTGGCAACCAAGAACCTTCGCGCAGGTTTCCAGCTGAAATGGTAAGGCTTATTATATTGTTACATTCTTATTCGCTAGGTTCTTTAAAACTATGCTGTCGTTTAGACAGGGGCATCATTTAGATAGGGACCCCTTATATTTTGTAACAAATCCTTATGGTTTCTATAAAATAGTTATACACTTATACAAACATATTCGTGTTGAAGCACAAGTGCCTGGCTATTGTTTCAAGAAATGGTACATAAAAAATTCATCATTCTACTTAAAGGCAAAAGAATTTGTCTTGATAACATAGATGCTATCCTCCCATTCTTCCTTTGAACCCTCTAAGCGAACCCCACAGTCCATACCCTGAAGTAATTTCTAATGTGAAGAACACTTTTCCACATTAGAGCTTTCATGAAAATTAAGTAAGCAAATGTATTAAAGCACTCGAAGCCAGTTTGAACTCTGGCATGTATCTCGATGATATCTGGAAGATGACTGCTTACCCTGTGCCCGGAGCCTCAGCAACCACATCCTAGCAATTGCATTCATGTGTCTAGGGATTTGAGACCCTCTGTGAACATTAAATGTGGGCCTCAAGCACAAGGAAGTTCTTCTAGATGCTTGAATGTAACACTTTTGCATTTCAAAACAGGATACTTCAGTTTAGTCAAAACTCTCATATGGCGATGCTTCTGGAAACATGTCCAAATAAGGCATAATGCAGGATTTAAATTAACATTTCGGATGACCTGAAGCCTAAACGGAAGAAAACAAATGAGTTCAGTCATTATTCTTTTCTATGATGAACTCTGAATTATTTATATACATTTTGTTAGAACTTGTACAACCAAGAATAAAAGGAAATTCATTTCTACTATAACCTGAAATTCATTTCAGGTTAAAATGAACACACACACACACACACACACACACACACAATACTCCACACACACACACACACGCATGCATACACACATACACACAAACCAGTTGCAAATGTGGTTAAATCTAATGAAAATGGGGACCGAAAGCGATTTCTTTCTCCACGTAGGTGAGAGTGGCTCTTTGAACTAGGAAATATTTTGTTGTCAGACGAATAGAGACTAAATGTGGTGCTTGCCTATAGCCAGGGGAAGAGATCCATGCCCTCAGCCGGCCAGTTTATGATTCCCTGCCATATCTGGGTTGCGGATGAGAATAAAACCCCTCACTGCTGTGAGATGAATCAACCTGCAGTTCACAGTGGCCACATTCCTGGGAAAACAACTTGTCAGAAGAGAAGATTAAAGAGGGCCATGTTTGACTCCAATGCTGCCCAATTGGTGAATTATATTTTTAGAGCGATCAGCTTAAATCCTGCAGATTGAAATCATGCCACTGCTCACTGACTGCCTGGGTGATTTTAACTTAATTTGCTTTAACATGCATGGGGGGTAAGCAGAGGAGCGTTAATTTCACATTTGAGAGTTGCTATATTACTTTGGAAGTAACTAAAATCTTGGTGTAAGAGTTTGCTTCTATTTCCCTTCTTCAAAACAGTCACGATTCTCTGGCCAAACTCACTTCTCTGGGCTACTAGTCTGGGCAAATTTTTCTTTCCTCTATGATTTTCATTTTTTCTCACCTTAATGTTAATAGTAATTGAGCACTTACCATCCACTAGGCACTTACTTAATTGATCATTTAATCAAGATTCAGCACAGTTAGCATCCCAAGTTCATAGTTGAGGAAAGGTGACATCTCCTGACCCTTTCTTCCTGACCTTTTATTTCCAATGGCACAAGGGACAGCTCTGCTATTAGGGTTCCTCATCTTTTTCTTTCATGCCTGCCCCTGTTGAATGAGCCTAGTTGCAAGGGAGAGTTTTGGGATCGAAAGCTCTGTTTTTATTATTTACTATGTAGGGATCCAGCTTTTGAGAAATAAGTTGGTCCTCAAAGTCATATCACTTTCAAGTTGTTTACTTGATGTGAACACCTTAAGGCTGAGCTAGGCCAGAAATCCACAGGCTGATAACGACAAAAAAAAACAATAATAAAGTATTGCCTTTGAATCAGTGGCTTGATCCTACCTAGATTGCTGAGCTCAATGAATGAGACATTCACATGCTTGAGGCTAGTGAAATGTAATGAATATTCAAAACATCTAAACCAGAGGCCTGCCCTGCCCAATAATCTGTAAGTGCCCAAATAATGTCCAATGCTTGGGGTTCACATGTAAATGTAAACTCTACTTGGTCATTAGTAGCAGCCATTGATTCATACAGTGAATTTGATGATTGGTAATTCCTGGGCTCTATAAACTTGAATTAAATGAAATTATGATTGTAGTAAATGTTTTAATCGTCCATTCTTTCAACAGTAAATATTCCTTCACTGGGATCTTTTAGTAGATACTTTTCTTATGACAACAGTAAAGGGATATGTGCTGGGCCTCCCACAGATCTTCTTTTAGTTTATCACTTTGCATGTTTAGTGGATGCTGACATGATTCATTATTTAATAGGTTATTGGAATTATGCCATTTATTGAAATGGTAGTTAACTAAGTACTGTAAAGAATCTCAGGAGAACTATGTGCTTCATCTAATTAAGCTGTTTTGAGTTTATTATAAGACATATGTATCTTTAGTTGATCTTATTGCATGGAATACCAGATAATGGGCACATTTTTAACTTCTTCGTGAGCATATGTGTTACCCCACTGGAATTTCCCACAATGATACCAGGTCTAGAGCTGATTTTTTTTTTAAAGATCCCAACAAATATGTCCCTTTGGAGAAGTAAGTTCATTACATCTACTAGGAAAATGCATATGTCAGTGCTTAAGATAAAATCCACTCAAAGAGTATTCAAGAGGTTTAATTGTGAGTATGTCTTCTCCAAAGGAATCTAGTTAATCTTATTCCACCAAAATATTCAGGCCCTAAAGTATCTTTATCATGCCAGCATTCTCTCTCATCAATCATTAGCATTTCCCCTTATTCCCTATTTATATTCTCAAGTCTCTGATAAATAGCAAAAGCAGCAGTTGGTGTTAGTGGTTTACTTTTTAAACAATAAAAGACAAAATTCAGCCACGACAATATAGGACTAAACAAAACACCCCAAAAGATGTTATTATTCTCTATCTTAATGGAAGTATGTGGTAGTTTGGAACAGGTGTGATAAAAGTACAATTGTCTTTATTTTTCAAATATTTGAAATACCACTCTGGTTATTATCTCGTTAACCATTCTCTCCTTTCTAGTGTAGCCTAATAATGCATTGAGCTACAGTATGCCCAGTTGCATTTTATAGGTTTAAATCAAAATATCTACAACACAATCAAAGGTTATGCGTCCCCTAATTGAAGCTCTTTATTCCTTCATGTCACAGTGGGAAAATCTCTGAATAAGTAGTAAGGAGACAGATGTTCTAGACCTACCTCTGCCTCTAATGCAGTCACCAGATGATAAAATAGGAACATCCATATCATTACAAAACAATGATTATGCACCACTTTTACCTAGTGCACGGAGCTGTTGCCAAGATCAAATGAGATAACCTCGGTGAAAGTGCTTTATAAACTCCAATGACATTAAGCTGAAAATTCAACATTATTTAGTGCTCTAAAGCAGCAAGGTACTAAATAACATCTCAGTGGCTTGAATTCATACAATCTTCAAAAGACCCTAATTTAGGAAATTGCTTAAATGTGAAATAATTCAGTATTCGCTGACTGAAACAGTCTCTGTGCTCCAGAAGATATCTTAACACCAAGACATGAGGAAGGTGGTTGACAAGGTAAATGGGGATAAGTGAGAGAAAGGATTTCTGCTGCAAAGAGCAGCCCCTGAGAGTTTGGTTGGAGCAATTAACGACTCACACGTGGGCCACTTTTGCAGCTTCCTCTCCTTAACCTTTGATAAATGCATCCTTTGTATTTCTTCAGGTGTGGCAACCTAGCTTTAGGAGTTTTTCTACTAAAACACTTTATTGAAAGAAACAGAAATGAAAATTTCATGACCAGAGGCTAGAAAAGATAGAATTCTAGAATCGATGGTGTAAGGCGAAGGGGGGGAGGGGACAGGGAATAGGGGAGTGAGGATAGGGGTACATAACCGAGGATAGGAGGATGTAATTATGGTGCTTGATTTGAAAAGGCTTTTTGTCCAGTGTCATCATGACCAAACTACTCATCCACTGGGTGCGTGACACGAAAAGGCCATGAGTCACACGACTCCATTGTTCAGTGTTGCAAACAGATGCATCTGCAGCATCATGTACATTTATAGCAACAGAATTTTAAGGGGGCAAAAATACAACAAAACACAAACAGAATCGCCAATGTAGTGAGGGCTGTGAAAGTTAGTGGGATTTGGGAGGAATTTTAAAAGAGAAGTCATAGGATAAAATTTCTCTAGTTCTGATATTTGAACTCATGCTTTGGGCATGAGCAGAATTATAAGGAAATATATTTCCAAGGCAACATGTGGAAGATGTTTTGTATGGAAGTGGGAAAGGCTAGATCAGTGTTTCTCAAACTCAAGCACTGATGCTGCTGGTCTGGGGCCATAGTCTGGGCACTGAGGGTACACATAGCTCTTGTGACTCACCAGAGGACTTTGATTACTTGTGAGAGAATCAGCTGCCCTGGTTGAGATTCGGAGATTGCTACACTGGATGGGAAGGTGGACAGAGAGGCTGCGATGTTTCTTTTAACTGTATTACCCTGTGCCTCAGTGGATATTGTTTGTTGACTGTTCCCTATAATACCTAAATCTTCACAGGTCCTCCACATTGGTGGTCATCCTACATTTTTCTCAGTCCACAGAGACTACATTTAGTGGGAGGGTTGGTATTGTTTATTCGTCTCTCTCCCAGTGTCCAGGTCACTGATGCTGACAGGGTAAGGGCTCATTTAACATGTGACAAAGGCCATGTGCTATTTGATTTGGGACATTATCTAGTTTCTATGTTAGTTATGGGTCATTTTGCAATTGCCCTTCCTAATTGTAGAGGACACTCTTATATGCCTACCACAAGTCCATTCTCTTTTTTGTCTTTGCTGATATCCAGGTTGTCAGTGTGCTCACCTTAAGAAAAAGAATTGACTTTCTAGGTGACCTTGCTGCTAGAAGTAGCCTCATGAGTTAGTTCTGGCTAATAAGATGTAAGCAGAAGCCTTCTGGGAAAGATACTGTTTTTTTCTGATAAAAAACCAGTCTGCTCTTTTTACTCTTCCATTATCTTCTTCTTGCCCAGAAAATGAACATGATATCTGGTGGTTTAGCAGCTCCCTTGTGATTATTAAGACTAGATCTACATTCTGAGCATTGTAGAGACTCTGACTTCCCTGAGCTGCTATACTAGCCCTGAACAGTCTCCTGAACAACTTCTTGCTGTGTGAGAAAAATGAACTTTCTACTTTTTAAGCTTCTCTTTGGTGGGCTTCTACTACATGCTACCAAACATAGTCCTGATGAATATTCTAGCAATCGCCATACCCCAGGCAAGTAACCTATTGTCACTTGAGTTTCTGCAACTCAACATCCTAAGTTATAAGCAAAGATGCTCCGTTACATATGATGATGGATTTATTTTTGTTTTATTTTTAACATATTTTTGACACATTTTTTCTTTTTTTTCTTTCTTGAACTCTTATATGATTTTTTTTAAGTCTCGTTTTTCAATAAACATTAAAGTGACATTTCTAATTAGGCAGAACAACTGGTACTGTCCAAAGGCTAAAATAAATGACAGCCAAGAAAAGTTAACGTTCCTCTGCCATGGTCTATAATCCTAGGCAAATCGTGCAGTCACGATGTTCACTTTTTTCCCAAAAAAGATTCCATTTTTTAGTTCATCCATTTCACTCTTCAAAATAATCACTGTCCTCCGCTGAAACCTTCTTTATCCTTAGTGACTCTCTTATGTCAATTATGTAATAGTTTGGCTCTTTTTAGCTGTTGTTTCCCTTTGCTTCTTCTCTCTCTGCAAAGCAGCCTGCAGAGCGATGAGATAGGGAACATGCCTGCTGGGCCTGATTCTCTTCTCTGAAATAGCTTTGGCCACTGGGTAGTGATAAAAGGAGTTGGCTCACTGAAGAAGCTACAAGGTGAGTGGATTTAGCCACACATTGGTCCAAAAATGACTTCTGCTTAGAAAGCGAAATCTGTATATGGTTTGAATGTTAACAGTAAGCAGTAGGATGTGGTAAAGACATCATTACACCTGGAGTCAGGTGACCAGGAACTCCAGCCTGCTGATTCCACCTGCAAGTAATGTGGTCCTAGGCCAACTTCTTAGCCTCATTAGGCCTCATCCAATAAAGGAGTGGCATCCAAGATTTCTTTCAACTCAGACATCATGAACTATTCTCTTTTGATAAAAATCTTTTGTTCACCCATGAATGGCTAGGCAATGTCCTGGTGTTGGAGATGCAGCAGTAAACAGTATAGAGAGATGAAGGCACCAAGGTTTAAGCGTCCAGAAAATGGGAAGAACAGGAGGAAGACTGTCATGGTGGAAAAGGATGAAAATTGAGGGGAAAATGCAAGCATTGAATAGATTCCACATCTTCAGTGAAGACTTCTTGAACTGCTACACCCATCACTGATTTCACCTTCCAGGGAATCCCAAAGCATTTCTGTCAACATCATTTGTCAGCACTCATCTGTCACCTCTATCAAGAAATACCTTTCTGAGCATTTTTCTTGTCTTCTCAACTAGATTGAGAACAGTCAGAGACCAGACTTCTATATAGCTGCATCAAAATGTTTTTTTGTTTGTTTTTTGGGGTTTTTTTTTTTGGTATGAAGTATTAAATAAACCAGGCAAGTGCTTTGGATCTCCTCTAAAGCCTAGAGGCATAGCAAGAAGTCACAAAGAGTATTTAATATTTATGGAGTGAGTTGTTTTCACTGGAACATGAGAGTGATGAAAGTTAGATAGGAGTGTTAACTTCAGACAGGCCACTCCGGCTGGCACGGACCAGAACTTCCATGTACTCATGGGCCAGTATGAATTGTGGCAAAGTGAAAGATCAGTTAATGGCTATCTTAAAGGACAGTGGATTTTTTTTTTTTCATTTACTTAATCCATAGCATGCATTCATCTCCACAGATCACTGAAGGATCACCTCTCAGTTACCTTGTAAGGGTGATGACCATCTGTGTTAGCTAATTGGCTTATCTAAAAATAAAAATGAATTCATATCTTTATGACATAAGTTAGTTTTGCAAAAGAGAGAGGAACCTACTGAAGGTAGGCTCCTTCCCTGTCACAGAAATTGGGAGATAAGGGCCGTATCTTACTTGACGATTACAATAGAGTTCCCAGGTCCTTGAGAAAGATGCTCCGGGATTGTAAAGCTAGCAAGAGGTTTATTTATCTTTTAAAAAGATGTATATTCATTTCAAAGAGAAATAAAAATAATCTACAATGACAAGTTTTCTGAAGTAAATGCCCTAAGAAAAACAGTGGGCAGGGGAAATCTTCACTTATTTTCAACAGGGAGAATTTTTTTCTCCTTGTTTGAATTGTATTTACCTGACACACTTTAGGAAGTCACTCAACCTCCTTGAATCTGTTTCTTCATTTGGAAGAGGGGAGTAATATTACCAATAACAGTTATTTCTTCACAAAAGGCTTAAGTAAAGGAACTGTGCACATCTTTTCATTTTAAATGCCAAAGTTAATGGAAATTACAAATAGTTAATCTAATATTTAGTGAAAATTTACATTTTTAAAAGAGTCTCCTTAAGGCCAAGAATCCTTTTGCAACAAAAATATGTCAGCTTCACACTAATGTGTTGGATTTGAGCATTTAATCTCTCTCATGTCTTACCCATAAAACCAGTTTTCATAAATTTTGTCTACCAGCTCCCTTGTTCAAGTTCCATTTGATTGTTAAAAAATAAATGTCTCAGTAAATTCAAAGCTGATTTAACTTCTCTTAAGTTAAATACAAAGATAAACTTATATTTTTAAGAAAACATATTGTAAAAATACATATTCTAAATAATTACTTTGGTTAAAAACTACTGCAAGATACATTTCAATACAAAAAATACAGGTACAAGAAAAGAGTTTAGATATGATGAAAAACAAATAAAGAAATGTTTTATTTCCTGGTGAGTGCTTTAAAAAGAAAAAAAACATGCCACTACTTGAATCTAGAGTTACTTTGACTTGACATATTTGACATATCAGGGGATAAAATATGAGCAAAGCAAAAATGACTAAGAATAGCTCCATTTTAACGCTAAGTATAAGAATTAAATTGAATAGTCAGAGAATTTCAAGCACTTTACATACTTTTACTAGGGCTCTCAAGGGAAGCTAGGGTACTGTTCATGCTCCATTGACTGAGACAACACTGAGATGGAGCTTGTTCTTTTGACACTGAACTCATCATCTGGTTATTTAATCACTGGTGAGACCAAAATTATATAAAGATGTCAAATCCAAGTTATCCACTCCCAAGGGGTTCTGTACTGAAGATTGAGTCCTGCCACATTTTTATAATGGTGCAGGCAAAATGGGTAGGTATACACACTAATAAATTATGTGGCCGGTATGATTCTGGAAATTACAATGCAAGTTAGAAATTATTTAGAATGGAATAAAGTATTTAAAAACCCTGTTATAAATTTTAAGCAGAAAATAAATTTTCATGAAACCAGTGATTAACCCAATAGCAAAATGGAATTTCTGTCCACCATTCATTAATCCCATTTCCCTTCTCCCAACACTAGTAATTAAGGGTCTGCTTAGTTCCCATTCCTGTGCCATATACATGTGTAGCTGACCCAATTATGGCTAATTTTCTTGCATGCAACGGGAATGGTAATAGCCTCTGACAATTGTGGAAATGTGGTTTCTTGCACTTACTGCAGGGTGTCACCCTTACATATTCCAAAACATGTTTTCTAGTTCTGTTTCTAAAATCGAATTTGTGTGGCAGGGATTGAGTTGAATACAGTAAGTGGGTGGTTTCCTTCCTTTCAGGTCCTCAGAGACCCTTATCCGATTTAAGCTTTGCCTCAGGAGAAAGCTGTACCACAGAGACTGCTAAAAATAACTGTCTGTCTTGCTGTTTTACTGTTGACTCTAGGAAAAAAGACTTTGGAAAATAAACTTTTGATGGCATGTTTTATAAACTGTATCTCCCTGATCATTTTGAGTTCAATAGGGAGGGTCAATTTAATTTTTTAATTAAAGCTTCTGTGACAGGACTTTCCTTTCTCCCTCTCTTTTTTGAAACAGTTTACAAAAAAAAAAAAAAAGGAGATGGTAAATATTAAAGGAGATGCAAATATGAAACATAAACTCTTTGCCTTGTTTCAGTTGTTCCTGAAAATATGGATGTAAATTCAGTATTCGTATCTTAAAATTGAGTTTCCCTTGGCCATCTATATTATTATTTGAGAGAAACCGCTATTTTGTTATTTGATTGATCCTCATTGGTTAGTGGCTCCTAATAATTAAGTTAATTAAGTATCTACTCCCCGACATTCCACACACACTTTACCCTCCCCCCAACATAATTGATGATCTATAAATAAACACTTAAGTCTTTAGAGGAGCTCATTATTTAAAATAAGCCTACAGAAAATTTTTTTGTTAAGAAAATAATTCTTTTATAATCCCCTCTGCTTTCTCTGCACAGATTTTAGTCTATTGGAATAAAGTATTTAAAAACCTTAAAGCAGAAGTGTTTTATCTTTTTGAAACAAGTGAAAAATACCCTTGATATAAAGCTGGGCTCTGGCAGCCAGAGCAGGGAGGAATGTGGACTTATGATTAATGATGGGGTTAAGTAAGAGTAATGGTTTAAGTTCAAGGCATTGGCTTGGACGTGATCTCCAATCATTTGTGGATTTTAGCCACCTGATAACATCACTTCTCCCCTTTTATCTGGACATGGCCTTTTGTCTCTTCCCATTGTCCTATAACTGGAAAAGATCAATTTCATGGTGGCATTGTCATCTTTACCATTTCTATTTGAGAACCAATATTCTGTTTTATCTACATACATCTATACCCCAGGGTATACAAGTGTAACCATAGAAAAGTGGTCTAGTCCAGTTCAAAGTGGTCTAGTCCTGTTTAATGAGATACTGAGTTGTTTTTCAGAGATAACAGAACAAAACCACAAGTCATGCAGCTGAAGCCTGTGCAGAGGAGAGAACTTTGGCCTCCAGCTGCACCCAGAAACAATTTCTCTACCTCCTCACCCCCCACGAAGCCAAAGGACCTGGACATAACCAAAACTTGAACACCAGAACCTTTCAGAAGCAGAGAGTCTGTTGTCCAGGGAAATCCTATGTTGACACTCCTTAGCATAAATGGCTAAGCTGAATGGTCCTCCAATTAAAACTCATCCATCCAGCGCTTCTGCATACTTGTTCCCACTAACCCTTAAAAATCCGACCCAAAGCCTGGATCAGGGAGTTCTGGCCTTTGAGCATTAGCTTCCAGTCCTCCTGGGTGATGCCATTCACAATAAAATAGCCAGTCTTTCCCCTGCAGTTCTTGGTGTTTAGTTTTTGGCTCTGCTAGTGCCAGTGGACAAACTTTTTCTGTTCTATAAAACAAGACCCCCGGTGGATGCCTGAAACTGCAATAATACTGAACCTTGTATATACTATGTTATGTGAATGTGGTGTTCCTCTCTCTCCACTCTCCCAAATATCTGAATTGCCAACATCACCACTCTTGCAGTTTGGGGCCATTATTAAGTAAAATAAAGATTAAAGACAAGCATTGGGATACTACTGACATTTGCTCTGATGACCAAGATGGCTGCTAAATGACTAAAAGATGGATAAGGGAGGACTAATTTAACCTATGAAGTTTCAATCCACTCAACTATCTCAGTTTTGCTAAACTACGAAATTCAAGGTACCACTTCAAGGCCACTTAGAGAAATTGGCAGTAAGCACCTGTTGTTCATGTGCTGCCAACCCATCTCTGAACGGAGCAGAATCCCTTGTCTTCTTAGAGCTTACATTTTAGTGGTTACGAAATAATCTTGTTTTGTCAAATTTGGCAGTAGGTTTTTCTTTTTAATGAGTTTATTTTACATGATTTTTAAAAAATGTGCTCATCAAAATGATTTGGTACATGTAAGGTCACTATTTTGACATTTTAGCAAAAACTTTTCATTGAATCTTTTGTCTGCATCGCAATCATTTTTTTAATTTCTAATTTATTATCTTCTTCATAGCATTCCTAATTTCTAAAATTATTTTAGCCTGAAGATACTTTTAAAAAGGTGCTGTTTAAATATAAGGAACATAAGATTGTATAACTGTTTTCATAAATGAAAAACACTTACCATTGTAATCTGAGAGGAAATAATGGTTTAATTAGTTTTTAGATGAAAAGACTTCTGCAATCAGACTGTGTTTGTAATGGCATTTCTAAAACAATTTTCTTCCTACAGTAGCATTGTAATTAAGACTTTCATCGAAATTGTTGGGGGAGAGGAGTATCCTTTTCCCTGTGGTCTGCTGTTATGGCCTGCCCCTCAGGGCCCGCTGTTGCTCTGCCCCAGCCTTGCACTAATGCCCTGTAATTGTGTTTCACTTCCTCTAATTATGCTGACAGGGAACTCGAATAACTGTCACTTACCTCCTTGATCTGAAAGGTGACAGGATTAGATTGTGGCTTTTCTTGCACAGAGCACTTAACATGCCAAACAAATACTCCATTGCCAGGAAAACTGTTAGCACTGCAGGGAAGTCCCAAGGACTTGTTTCGAGCTCCGCCTCTGGGAGGTGGGATGCCTGAGGTAGAAGGGCCTAGGAGGACATCCTGCTTTGGAATGGGCTCCCAGTGTGCTCCTCTAAATAACTGTTCCTCCAGATTTTAATGGGTATGACAGGGGAAAAAATGTTTTGTGAAAAAATGTTTTTAGGTTTTGGATAAGCAGGATTTAATAGAATTAAATTGACGTTAACGGCCAGTGACTTCATACTTGCATTGTAAGTTAAAGAAAAAGAGGTGTGGTATCGTATGGTAGATGTGTGGACTGGAGGGAGTGGAGGGCTGTATGAAATATTTCGCAAACATATTAAAGAAATTTTAGGAGGCAAATTCAAGTCATGGCAACCTGCCGATCACCTTTTGAAATTTGCACACTTAGCCAATGAGGACCATCAATCACCTGGGTTTTTTTGGTGCTGGGGCTCTCAAGCCTGGTGGTAGCGATAGTGGATCCTGTGATGTTGGATCAGCCTTTCTAAAAATACCTCTCTAAATCTTCTTTATTCTCCCTTCCATCTTCCTCCAGTACTGACGGCATGTGCCAACTCTTTCAGGTATGTTGCATGGGAAATCAGAAAGGTAGAGACCCCCTTCCGTTCTGTGTACTGCTGTACTAGAGCGTGCTGCTGTGGTGAACTGGAGAGTCCACAGGTTTATCTGGGTTTAGAACCTTCAACTAACTGCTGTTAAAAACCAGAATTCAACCAAATAAACTGAAGATATAATTGGCTTTGTTAAGTGAGTCATGAATCAGGCAGCATTCTATCTAGCTACTAGAAGTATGCTGTGAGGAGTTGCACAAAATGAAAGTTTTTATAGGAAGAAGGGTGGGGCAAGGGAGGTATTAACGAAAGAAAAGAAAGGATTATTTTGTTTTTTGTTTGGTTTGGTTTGGTTTTAATTATATTTTTCAATTAGAATTGACATTCAATATTATATTAGTTCCAAGTGTACAGCATAGTTGTTAAACATTTATATGATTTAAGAAGCGATCCCCCCATTAGTTTAGTACTCACCTGACACTATATGTAGTTATTACAATACTATTGGCTATATTCTCTATACTGTACTTCACATCTCCATGACTATTTTGTAACTACCAATTTGTACTTCTTAATCCCTTCGTCTTTTTCACCCAGTCCCCCAACCCTCCTCCCATCTGGCAAGCACCGGTTCTCTGTAGCTATGAATCGGTTTCTATTTTTGTTTCACATGTAAGTGAAATCTTATGGTGTTTGTCTTTCTCTGTCAGACTTATTTCACTTAGTATAGTACCCTCTAGGTCCATCCATGTCATTGCAGATGGTAAGATTTCACTTTTTTTTATGGCTGAGTAATATTCTATTATATATATGTACCAATTCTTTATTCAGTCATCTCTTGATGAACACTTAGGTTGCTTCCATATCTTGGCTATTGTAAATAGTGCTGCAGTGAACATAGGAATGCATATATCTTTTTGAATTAGCGTTTTGGTTTTCTTCGGGTAAATATCTGAAAGTGGAATTGCTGGGTCATAAAGTAGCTCTACTTTTAATTTTTTGAGGAACCTCCAAACTGTTTCTCGTAGTGGCTATACCAATTTACAATCCCATCAACAATGCATGAGGATTCCCTCTTCTTCAAATCCTCCCCAGCACTTGTTGTTTTTTTGATTTACTGAGGATAGCCATTCTGACAGGTGCGAGGTGATATCTCATTGTGGTTTTAATTTGCATTTCTCTGATGATTAGTGACATTGAGCATCTATTCATATGTCTCATTGTGGTTTTAATTTGCATTTCTCTGATGATTAGTGACATTGAGCATCTATTCATATGTCTATTGGCCATCTGTATGTCCTCTTTGGAGAAATGTCTATTCAAGTCCTCTGCCCATTTTTTTAATTGGATTGTTTATTTTTGTGGTGTTGAGGTGTATGAGTCCTTTATAAATTTTTGGTGGATATCTTCTCCCATTCAGTAGATTCTCTTTTCATTTTGTTGATGGTTTCCTTTGCTGTGCAAAACCTTTTTAGTCTGATGTAGTTCCATTTGCTTATTTTTCTTTTGTTTCCATTGCCCGAGGAGGTATATCATTTAAAAAATATTACCAAGAACAATGTCAGAGAGTTTACTCCCTATGTTTCTTCTGGGAATTTTATGGTTTCGGGTCTTATATTTAATTACTTTTGGGTCTTACATTTAATCTCAAATTACTTTGAATTTATTCTTGTGTATGGTTGTAAGAAGGTGGTCCAGTTTCATTTTTTTGTATGTATCTGTCCAGTTTTCCCAACACCATTTATCGAATAGACTCTCTTTACCCCATATACATTCTTGTCGTCTTTGTCATAGATTAGATGACCATTTATGCGTGGGTTTGTTTCTGGGCTCTCCATTCTGTTCTACTGATCCATGTGTCGGTCTTTATGTCATTGCCAGGCTGTTTTGATGACTATAGCCTTGTAGTATAGTTTGATATCAGGTAGCGTGATATCTCGAACTTTGTTCTTTTTTAAGATTGCTGTGGCTAGTTGGGGTCTTTTGTGGTTCCATATAAATTTTAGAATTCTTTGTCCTAGTTCCGTGTAAAATGCCATTGGTATTTTCATAAGGATTGCATTGAATTTATGGATTGCTTTGGGTAGTATGGATATTTTAATAACATTAATTCTTCCTATCCATGAGTACAGTATGTGATTCTGCTTATTTCTATCTTCTTCAGATTTTTTTTCAATGTCTTATAAGTTTCCAGGTATAGGTTTTTTACCTCCTTAGTTCAATTTATTCCTAGGTATTTTATTTATTTATTTGTTGATGTAATTGTGAATGTGACTATTTTCTTAAGTTCTCTTTTAATGGCTTGTTACTGGTATGTAAAAATGCAGCTGATTTATGAATATTAATTTTGTGTCCTTCTGCTTTACCGAATTCATTTATCACCTCTAATAGTTTTTTGGTGGAATCTTTAGGGTTTTCTATATATAGGATCATGTCACCTGAAAATAATGACAGTTTCACTTCTTCCTTTCCAATTTGAATGCCTTTTGTTTCTTTTTCTTGTCTGATTGCTATAGCTAGGACTTCTAATACTATATTGAATGAAAGTGGTAAAAGTGAACATCCTTGTCTTATTCCTGATCTTAAGAAAAATACTTTTAGCTTTTCTTCATTATGTTAACTGTGTGTTTGTCAGATATGGCCTTTATTATGTTGAGGTAACTTCCCTCTATTCACACTTTGCTGAGAGGTTTTATCATAAATGAATGCTGGATTTTGTCAAATACCTTTTCTGCATCTATCGATATGATCATATGATATTTTTCTTTCATTTTGTTTATATGATGTATCACATTAGTCGATCTGTGGATATTGAACCAACTTTGCATTCTAGGAATACATCCCACTTGATCATGGTGTATGATCCTTTTAATGTATTGCTGAATTTGGTTTAATAATATCTTGTTGAGCATTTGTTCATCTGTTCATTGGGGTATCGGCCTATAATTTATTTTTGGTAATGTCTTTGTCTGGATTTGGAATCAGAGTAATGGTGGCCTTATAAAATGAGCTTAGGAGTCTCTCCTCCTCTTGAGTTTTTTGGAATAGTTTAAGAAGGATAAATGTTAATTTATCTTTGAATGTTTGATTAAATTCACCTGTGAGGCCTTCCAGTCCAGGACTTTTGTTGGGAGCTTCTTGATTACTAATTCGATTTTGTTTAATAGCAATCAGTCTGTTCAAATTTTCTGTTTCTTCTTGATTTGGTCTTAGAAGATCGTCTCTAGGAATTTATCCATTCCTTCCAGATTGTCTGAGTTTTTGACATAAAATTTTCATATTATTTTCTTAAAATCCTTCATATTGCTATGGAGATAGTTATCTCTTCTCTTTCATTTCTAATTTTATTCATTTGGGTCCTTTCTCTTTTTTTCTTGATGAGTCTGCTTAAATGTTTATCAATTTTGTTTACCTTTAAGAAGAATGAGCTCTCAGTTTCAATGATCTTTTGTATTATTTTTTTAGACTCTATTTCATTTATTTCCACTCTAATCTTTATTGTTTCTTTCCTTCCACTCACTTTGGGCTTTGATTGCTGTTCTGTTCTTAGTTCCTTTAAGTGTAAGGCTTGATTGTTTATTTGAAATTTTTCTTGTTTCATGAGGTAGGCTTGCACTGCTATGAATTACCCTCTTAGAACTGCTTGTGCTGTGTCCCATAGATTTGTGTTTTCATTTTCATTTGTCTTAAGTTATCTTTTGATTTATTCCTCAATCTTATTGTCAACCCATTTATTATATAGGTGCATATTATTTGCCTCTATCTGTGAAAGAGCTGCTTGATATTGAATATTAACCTCATTTTTAAAAACTGTATCATTACAACATCCTAAAACTTTTTAACACTATCCCAAGTGGAATATAAAAGTAAAAAAATCCAGCTGGTTCTTATGAAGCATAAAGCTATTCATAAACAGCTGAATGCTCAACCGAGTTTTTTAATTTGCATCTAGATATTGGTCATAATGTCGTTTCTGGTAAAGAAAATCTAATAAAGTTTTTAAATTCTTAAGATAATAATAAATGCTACCATTAAATGTATATCTCCTACAGTCCAGGTGACTTACATAGATTATCTCCCACCTCCACAATAACCCTGAAACAAGGTACTTTTAGCTTCTTTTAACTGATGCATAATGGAGGCTCAGAGGCCATAAGAAATCTGCCTACATTCATAAGACTAGTGCTGAAGAGAAAACCACAAGCCCAAAGTGGCATTACTCATGATAAAAGCCCGTGATACCAAACCTAGATTCAAAACCTAATTGAATTGCTGTTGCAGCTTCTGCCAGAATACAATCTTAATCAACCAGTCTGGAATTTTCTGGTCAACCCCAATGAGATAATCTACCATATGGGCCATCTCCACGCCCTCACTTGACACTAGAAAAAAGAGGCAATCTGCGTGATAAGAACCATACTGGTTCACTTGTCCTAAAAAGAGGTATCCAAAATAATTCGTTCTTATTCCACCAAAAAACTGTTAGAACTAATAAATAAATTCAGAAAAGTAGCATGAAACAAACTTAAGTCAGAAATTGATTGCAATGAACTATCAAGGAAATTAAGAAAATAATCCCACTTACAACTGCATAAGTAAATAAATAAGTAAGTAAGTAAGTAAGTAAATAAATAAATAAATAAAGTACTTAAGAATAACTTTAACTAAGAATGTAAAAGATCTGTACTTGTAAATTGTAAGACATTGAAGAAAGAAATTGAAGAAGGTATGAATAAACGAAAGGATATACTGTGCTCATGGATAAGAAGAATTAATGTTATTAAAATATCCATACTACCCAAAGCAATCCATATAATTATTTTTTTTAATTATCTTTCTTACTCATTAGGCCAATGGTTCTTAAATGGGGGCAATTCTCCACCCATCTCCATGGTACATTTAGCAATGTCTGGAGATATATTTGGTGTCACAACTGAGGGAACAGGTGTTACTGACATCTAGTTGGTGGAGTCCAGGGATGGGCTTAATATACTGCAAGGCCCAGGGCAGCCCTCCACAACAAAGGATTATCGCCCCAATATATCAATAGTGCTTAGGGTAGGAAATTGTGCTTTAGACTATAACTCTATGCAGGTAGTGACCATGACTGTTTACTGTGTCCCCAGTGTCTCCCATTGTAGTCCTCATGTGAGTTTCAAGGTTAATTGTGGAGTAAATGAATCAAGACCAAAATTTATCCACGACCCAACCTCATGTAGAATTTATCACTCCCTTTAGTCAACATGTGGGTTGCTGCCAAGGCATCTTAAGTGCACACGCATTCCCTACCTGGAGGTTTCTTTCCTACCTTTCTGTTCTTTTTAGGGATTAACTTTCTATTTCCCCGAATAACAACTATTTTGTGTCACTGCTTCACCAAGAACTTATGTGCCAGGCACTGTACTCAGTGAAACACACTCCCAGGTAAACTAGACAGATGAAGTGACGAATCCCGTGAAGTTTATAGTCTAATGAGAGAAACAGATGAAAAACCAGTAAGCAAATGATCTACATAAGGTTTTTCTCAAATTCAATCAGTATTTAAGAGGAAACTTCAGGAGCGATTATCAATGAATATAAATATTTCTCCAATGCTGATCTCTAGACTTTGCCTTGGATTGGAAGACTTACTTAGAAAAGAAATGTGTTTTTGCTGCTCTGATCCAGCTCTGGAGGCCCCTTCTTACTGAGGTGTGTGTAAGTAAAGATCAGCTTCCTCATTGAATCCCCATGAGCGTGGAGCACACTTGGCAGGCTGGCTGCATCTGGCCTCCTCATTTAGCAAGGCCACACCTTCCTTGACATGCCAAAGGAGGAAGGCTGAAATAGAACTCACTTGCACTGCTTGGGGAATATCCCTCTTCCCGGCAGTTAGTATAGCTGCTAAGTTTGATTAAAATCATTAGCGAGGTATGTTCACGACTGTTTTCATTACCCATACATAGGACTGAAAAGGAGGAATGAGTCCCCAGCATTTGCTCTCTGTCTCTCACTAGCATGAGAAACCTCAGTTTTCAGAGTTTGAATTCCTCACTACTTTATTAGTGCAATTTCAGGGTTCATGTCTGGTTCTGCTTTTTCATTTGCCTTATATTTGAATTGTGTCATAGATGGACTCAGAATTAGTGAAAATTTCATTTGTGTTAAATACCACTCAGACATTAATAGATTTTCAAATGGCAAGTCTTAGTAAACTCAGATCAGGCCTATAAAACTCTGCATTCTCCCTAGACCCTGGACATTCAATCTGTCCATCTCATATCTACTCACAGTTCAGATGTTATTCAGATGCTAGGCACTGCGCCTCTCCTTAAGAAGTTTACTTTCAAGAGAAGACAAAATTTAAGATAAGGGATGTGTCTATTGGATATCATTTGTATAGTAGACTCAGAAATAGACATTTTGCATGTATTCTCTCACCACAATCTTGAGTTAGACATTATTTTCACTATTTTACAGACAAAGAAAGAGACTTAGTGAGTTTAAGTAAATTGCCAAGGGTTACAAAGCTGGTAGGTATCAGAGCCAAGATGTAACTTAAAACCGTTTGTGTCTACAATGTCATCAATTCTTTGAAGAAAGAGAGGGCGTGGGAGAAGGCATAAGGAAGGGTCATGAAGATAGGGCCTAGAAATTACATTTGCATTTTTCAATTAAAAGTGAGATAACTGATTTCTTCATCAAAATACCCTTCTCCCCTCACCAAGTCTTATTGTCACAAGCTCTTGGAGACTAAGATAACCCTTGGAGCTGGCACTGTGCATTTCCATGGCTGCATGTGGCCAAATCAATAGTTATGGGTGCTCAAAAACAGGCCAGTATTGAGTTCTGGAAGGACTGAGCTTTGGGGGTTCATCTTTCTTAGTGGTCTATGTTCTCCTCATCCAGGGAAGTTTGGCAATAACATTCTTTGACTTCAGCTATCTTTTAGGAGTGAGTTATCCTGTCACCAACCACAAGGCTTTATTGAGTACAAAGGAAACTCCTTTTGGGGCATTGTACCTGATAAAGGCAGATGTGGTCTTTCACAGAACTTACATTCTACTAATGCAGGGAGTATTCATACTGTTAAAAGACATTGGCAGTGAACTTGGAATAGACACACACATTGGCAGTGAACTTGGAATAGACACACACATTGGCAGTGAACTTGGAATAGACACACACACATATACACATACGTTCAAATGCAAAACATGATTGCAACATTTTTATTTTACTCTAATATATGCAATTGACAGATGCATCAACAAACATTTTGGAGGTTACTGCCAACCCATTCCAACAGTCTCTTGTTCGTTTGTTTTTACAATCAAAGTTAAAAATCTAGTTTTTCGTAGGATTGATTACATACCGTTCCAATAGTTTTTTGTTTGTTTTTATAACCAGTGTTAAAAATTCAGTTTTTTCATAAAATTGATAATATAATTGGAAGCAATAGTAGTTCATTCAGATCAGCTTACTGAGTGAACAGAGAAAATTCAAGCAACAACCTTTAGCCCCACTCCTGCCTTTGTCATCAGAGCGGGGAAATCGGGAGGCAGTTCCAGCCAAATATCTGTCCAAAGAAGTCTATGCAGGGATTTGTCCGAGGGGGCATGCTGTGGCCTGACATCAGAAGTCTATGCTAATTGCTATTGTGGTTGAGGAAAGGCGAAATTTTGTGTGGGCTGGGGTCAGGAAGAGGCGGTGCTTGATCTTGGCTATAGCACATGTGTCAGAATGGGGAAAAGAAGACAGAGTCAGCATAAAGAAGATAATTATGGTGTACTCAGAGAAACTCTTCTCTGAGGACTGGGACATAGTTATAAGGGAGCAGAGAGTTTGGGATCATAGGAAGAAAAATTGGGGAGTAAATTTTCAGAAAACGTTGAGAAATCAGCAGAGTTTATCAACAGAAGCTCTGAAATACCGACTGGATCAGGATCTTGGTGCTCTTGTGTGTGTGTGATCTTGTAAAATATTAAATTAATAAAAAATTCTTAAGTTCTCTATGCTTTATTAAGTTCAACAGTCTACTTTATTTCTTTCTCCATCACATGTAGCTAGCCCTATTTTGATGTCTTTGTATTAGATTTGACAATGACAGGCAAGAAACTTGGGTAACTGGCTTAACACTCTTTTCCTTTGTGCAGGGACTCTCTGTGAAATGATGTAGCAGGGTGTGTCTGTTCTTTATTATTTTGGTTTCTCACACAAGGCAGCTTATCTCTTCTAATTAAGTGTTTTGGTTTAGAAACATATTTTTGAGATAGAATGATTAATTAATTCATAGGGAACTAAGCAGAATTGCCTTAATTGTGGATCCTTGATCCTATTTTAGGCTTACTAGCAAGAAATCCTTGCAAAAATTATTGTTTCCAGACTATGCTGATCAACACATTTTCGTGGAAATCTGAAAATGCAGATTCATGGGGCACAATTAGAAAGATTTTGATTAACCAAGTGATTAGTCAAGTTGGGACCCACTGAACTATCCTTGTGTTTTTAGAACCTGACTGTAATTTTCAAAGAATGCTTACTAAAAAAAAAGAAGATTTTCAGCCTACTCCAGAACCACTGAATGGAGTCTGTAGGTAGAGGGAACAGGGAGCTGCATGTGTAACAACAATCTCACACTGACAGTTTCTAGTTTAAGATTGTCATGCTTGAGACTCCCCCAAATACCTTCTCATTTCTAGCCACCATTTATTACCATTTAACCAGGAACCCGCTAGAGATTTAATTCACCTAAAAGTTAGCATTGGCAGCCTGTCACTATAGCCCTGTATCATCAGAGATGTGTATTGGAGAAGATGTTGCTTTTGGGACTTTGTGAGTAGACAGGATGAGCAATTGAGAACCACTCCCAGCTACCACCCAAGGGCTCGGAGGAGCCAGCAATGGAGAATTAAGTTTCCCGCAAGACGTTCTCCCAATTTTGGCTCTTCACCCTCTGACTTATAGCCAAGGACTTTGCGTTGTATTGAGGATCCAGTAAAGTGGGAGATATGTTCACAACTTGAAAATGCATAAGATGCCAGAATTACAATTTAGGCAAAGGTTTCATTGTGTGTATTTTATTTTGAAAATGTTTTCTACAGGTGGTCTGGAGATAATATGATACACTTCTAAAACTTGCATGCAGGCCTAGCAAATTTTCAGTAAGATCCCAGCACAGGAAGGAAAAATATTTCAGTGTCTGGCTGGATGTGACGCACATTCTCATCTCTCCCCCTTAATAGACACGGTGTACGCTACAGAGAGCAAAGTGTAATTTTAAGAACCTTGTAATTCTTTACAAATTAACACAGCAGATGGTGTTTATGGGAGCCACATAGTGAGGAATATCTGGGACGATGTGAGACATGTGTTCCAGGGTTTCGGCCTGCTTTCTACTTAGTTGTTTTTAACTGTCATGCCGCAAAAATGCTATTTGCTTCATAAAGTTTTCTTTGGTTCCAAGTGTGAGCAAATGCCCAAGAGATGGTTCTGTATTGGGGCAGATTCCAAGCATTGTAAATGGGAAGGGCCTCAGGGCAGCCCTTGACTCAGTTATGCCAGAGGAAGGCCTGTGCTTGCCTCCTGGGCAGGTGGTCATGGCCTCCTGGGCTTCATATGCTCCACTCTTAGAAAATAAAAAACAACACAAAAAGACTAAAAATGAAGTTAACAGCTCTTGATTGGGGCTTGAAAGCTTGTAAAAAGTTAAAATATATTTAAACAAAAGCAAAATATTATTTTCTTGGTTCCTTCCCGCATAGTGATAAAACTGAAAGTGACTAGAACCTGAGTGGTTGCTTTCCAGACAGTGCTGGCCTTTTGGAACATGAGAGGAAAGAGGAAGTGCCAAGATACAGATTGGGTGGTGGTGATGTTGGAGAGGACAGGAAGACGTGGTCTTTATGAGTTTTAGCAAAGACCAAGAGAAGTCAGAGTTGAATTTGGCAGGAAGAAAAGCCTCGGTTCTAAAATGTGCAAAGAGATCTCTTGGGAGAGGAGAAGGGAGTCCCTTGAGCATGCAGAAAGTGTCTGGTGCACCCAAACTCTGTATTTCCTCTTCCCAGTGTCACCCAGGAAACTTCTTCATTTTCCTTTGCTATACAGTTGGCAAACAGAAGGGTCCCAGGTGTTTTTTAGTAAGGCCTGCCTATTTGCCCCAGTTAGGGTTCTGCTCATCTCTTAGAAGTTCCTTTTCACCAAACTTGTTCCCTTTTGGCATCTAGAGTCCTCAAACTTATCTACTCCCACCTCCCACTATTTTGAGAGGAGGATTTGATAAAAGTCATTGACTAATCTGTTTCTTTTCCCAAGCATTTGTACATTTTAATTCTCTGCATGCAACAGAAGGCTTTGATTTCCGTCTTCTTCCTGCTTAGGAGAGATTTTGAACAGGGAAGGAAGGGAATGAGTGTAGGAAGAACGTAGGCAACAATATCACTGGACCATTGGCAAAAGAACAGCTTACCTTCAACTTCATAAAAGTACCCTTGTGCCCAAAGAGCCATATCATGTAATCATATCTAACAGGCAGAATATGAATTACTACATTTATTTTTCGATAGTAAATATTTTAAGTACATATCTATACATATTTCTAATTTGCTTGGTACTTATTCCATCTAAAGCACCATTCAAGAAACTTCAGAGTTTTAAGAAAATATTGGTTGACAACTTCCAGTCTGCTCTAGTTGAGTGTGTCCCTCCAGAATTCATACATTGAAGCCTTTCCCCCACCCCCAGTGTGATGGTGTTTGTAGATGGGGCCTTTGTAAGGTAATTAGGTTTGAATGAGTCATTAGAGTGGGGACTTCATGACTGGCTCAGTGACCTTATAAGAAGAAACACCAGAGAGCTTGCTGGCCCTCTCCTCACCGTGTGAGGGTATAAGGGGAAAGCAGCTGTCTGTGAGCCAGGAAGTGAGCTCTCACTGTAAATCAAACCTGCTAGGCCCTGAACTTGATCTTTCTAGCCTCTTGAATTGTGAGGAAATAAACTGCTGTTAAGCCACCCAGTTTATGGTGTTTGTTAAGACAGCCCAAGCTGATTAACGTACTTTCCTAAGCTTCCGTACTTCTCACTGGGAAGAAGAGACACTTAGTCGTGATGTTTCTGAACTATACAGGATCATAATGATGCATCTGATATATTTCTGTTTTAGCTTTACAGTGTGACATCTTAACTCCAATTAACAATGCGGGAGATTTGCACAATATGTAATTGTTACCTGAGCAGGAATTGTTTATAAAACACCAAGTAAATTATGTAGATGGCTATAGGATCTCAAAGAAGGGTGGGTTATTGTGAAGTAGGAGGGCAAGGAAAAGGTGATAAAGGAATTACATTATGAACTGGCCCTTGACATGGGTTGTTGAGGCACAGGAGGGACAAGGCATGGGATCCCCACACAGACAGTCTTTCCATAAACTAAGGCAACCCTCTGCCTGAGTATTTTCTGATTTCTGTGAACTCTTAGCAATTCAGACCCAGTCGTTGACCTCTTTTTGAGATGGTGAAAAATACCAGACTCCAGGGATCCTTTAGGTGTTGATAGCTTTAACTGTAACAGTGATTTGGGAATATGCACTTAAAAATGAAGTACGAGTTTAAATTCCATTGAAATTTAAATCATTTATTCAGCATGGGTATATGTGTGTTTGTGCGTATGTAGAAAATCAATGGAAATTTGCACTTCAACTTGACTACTTTCATTTCAACTGTGAAGATAAAATGGCTTTTTTTTTTTAAGCAGTTGCTCAGTTCATCGTTTTTCACAGGCTTCGAAGGAATATGTGGTTAATTAATCCTGGCTTTCAGCAATCACCCAAGGTTGGGATCTGGGAGAACAGGGCTTTGATGAAAACCGTCTTCTATGCAGGGTTGCCTGACAGATAATCACAGAGGACTACACCTGTGTTGATAAATCAAGGACCAAAAATTACAACATTACACAGGTGCCAACCACTTCCTATGGCTTTGATCAGCAAATTGTGAAGTAGGTGAAGTTTATTTTTAGGACCCCACATTTTCCAAATCATTCATCCTTTTCATACCCACTTCCTATCCCCAGGTACCCACTTGGCCATCCATCCTTCTATTCATAAACAAGTATTTCCAGAGCTCTTTTAGGAGTTTTTTGCTGAATCCTCTTGGAGAAAAGCTAGGCATTACCCACCCACAAAGGTTCTACTCCGTAGCCACCTGAAAACTTGATAAATAATGCAAGATGGTATATTGTTAACTTCTACATTATGAGATGTGATACCTAATTGAAGGGTATGGTCAGAGGAGAGGAAGATCAAGGGCTAGTTTGGTCTACAAATGTTCTTTGGAGGAGGGGGCTATGAACGGGTAGATGTGGGTGATTACAAAAAAACGGAGATCAGATTATGAAATCTTATAATACAGGCCTAAGAGTTACATAGAAAGTAAGGATCCAGTAAGAAGTAAATAAGAACTGAGGAACATTGAGCTGAGAAAGTAAAAGTTTGGTCTTAAAAGGCCTCATTGAGGATGATGAAGGAGGGAACTCAAGGAAAGATGGCGCGGTATTGGAGGTCTACACTGCGGGGAGTGGGTGTCATGGGCAGAGGGATTTGAGAAACAGCATGCATCCTGGAGACTATTTGGTGGACAAATTCTCAAGGCTAGTAGTAACAGGATGTAGCGGAGAAATAGGTTTAGGATTTAGAGCTTGGCAGTGAATAGTGTTGGGGAAAATCCTATGAGTGAAACAAAAGCCTGAGATCCCAGAGTGCTCTGGGTTGCGTCCATGGGGGACCTTGCTGGAGTCTTCTCTCTCCACCACCCTGTCTTCAGAGTATTTTGATCTGGTATTTTAAAGTCTCTGAATTAGGTTGTCAGTGACAGAAATCCAACATGAACAAACATAAGGGAATTAATTAATTCATGACACCAGGACATCCACTGATAGATACTTATGGCTTTAGGTACCACTGGATTCAGGAACCCACGTGTTCCATTGGTTGATTTAATCAGATTTATCAAATGTCTGTCATGTTCTAGGCACAACTCCAGACTCTAAGGATATAGTGATAAGTTAAACAAAGACTGTACTTTCATAGAGCTTTATTCTACAAGTTATATATATAATGGAAAATATGAACCAATCTCATGTGATTTGACTCCAAAAACTGACTCCTTCTCAGATTCCCTTCCTTCCCCTTTCTTTCTTTCTCCTTTATTTCCTAACTCCGTGCTCCTCCCTGCCCCCCGTCTTTATCTCTCTCTCTCTCTCTCTCTCTCTCTCTTTATCTCTCTCTCTATCTTTATCTCTATCTCTATGTCTATCTCTATGTCTATGTCTATGTCTATCCCTATCTATCTCTCTGTGTGTATGTGTGTTTCCTATACTCTTCTTTTTGTGGCATCTATTTTCAGAGACTCCATCAGTACCTCAGCATTTTTCTGCTGCCAGTTTATCAATCCCCAGTGGGGAAAACTATGCCTCCTTCCCAATAATTTAACCTATAACCCTGTAGTTGAATCTCCTTGGTTTGGATGTTGTTATAAGTTTATCCCTTGGCCCAAATCCCTTGCTTGAGTCAGAAGGAAAAATTGGAGGATTTACCAAAAGAACACAGGTAGGTTTCTGGGGGAAGGAAAATAATGATACACCAGATGGCCCTGAGCCAGTCCTTTGTTTATTGCCTGATGTACATGCTGATATTGCTGTACTGATAAGCAATATCAGCAATAATTTCATCCTAATATTCTTACCTTATATATTGATGATCCTTTCCTGTAGCCTTGACAAATTCTGGTGGAGAAGTGTCATTTGCCCTGATACTTTGTCATTAATTTTTCCCTTTCTACTATTATCCCCTTCACCCCTCATCCCAGGATCCAGGAAAGCTGCCCTGTGGCCACTGTTCAACTTTCATCCATCCTAAAGAGATATTGCCAACTTCTTTTCCAAGAGAAGTGTCCACAGCTAGTGAAAAGGAAATATTTAGAAAAGTCCACATTCTAAGACTGTGATTTACACATAATAAAAAAGTACTATGAAATTGTTCGAGATTTTATAAACAATGGTGCTATCTGTAATAAGAATATGATTCTGGTGTGCAGTAAGGGCAGATGGGCAACCCTTCAAATATGATAGGGTGACTGCTGAATCAATAGATGATTTTTTTCTCTCCCCTTCTGTTGTCTAAATCGTAGGTTTAAATGACAGGAAAATGGGTGGGCAAGAGAGTACATTGCATGTTATTGCTTTCTGCCATTCTGATGATTTTGGCTTCCACTTCTTTCAAATGACAACAGTTTGAAGACTGGGCATTTGATTAGCTCCCCACACCTTCAATATATTAGAGTTGCAGCTATACAATATTTTGAAGATTTCTCATATATTTAATCGAGTTTGCAGGTACCTTTGAGGGAAAGGAAAAGAGTGATAGACATCTGCTTTCTTACAGCCATTTCACATATATTAATTTTGTGCCCTGGAACTAGCATGAAACCACGGATCTGATGGAAGCACTGAGATGGCAGATTTATACTCCCAGGGCCTCCATGACTGACCACTCATAATGAATTAGGTGTTTAGGGTGAGATGAGGAACTGGGGTGGAGAATGGCCTTTAAAGAAATATGCTATTTCAGAAAATAAAATTTAATATTCCTTACTTTTTTGTTCTATAAATTAGGGAGTTGGTATCAGTTGTATAGTATTCAGCATATTACATAAACATATTATATATATCTTCAGTATTTCAGAAGGGGTGATGTATATTAACATAGTGAAAAAGACAGAAAAAGAAGAAAAAGGAAGATTCTCGTCCAAAGTAGAGGGGCTTTTATTTCCCAAAGAAGCAAAGGGTAGTATTATTAAAAAAAGTATTGGACTGAAATAGTATTTTTCCTGAAGATGAATCGTGCAAATCAAAATTTCGATTAATGGCCCCAATTCTTTTGTGTAGGATTAAACTGAAGATATGAAAGTGTCCTTTATAGCATCTGATTACTTTGGCAAAGTGGACTTGAATTTAGAGCCAGAAGATGGGAGCATAAAGGATCCCCTATAAAACTCCAAATCAGGAAATTCATTTTCTTCCCTCTCATTAATTCATGCTGTGGATCTCCCCCAAATGTGTTTTGTAAAATAATGCTCAAAGGCGAAAACAAAGTTTAATATGTACCTCACTAGCGTAGCAGATGGCAACTAGGAAAGCCGCCTGAAACAATGTGAGGGAGCATGCCCGCCTGTCTTCTTTTTTTTAATATTGATATTTATTAAATGGCTATCTCTATTGCAGAGATATATTTCTGCAGGTAAAGGTAAAGAAGGCAAGTGGGGAGCAAGTCTGAGAAAGGCGTACAAGGTTGGTGGACAAAACATGACAAAGAAAATATACCTCAAATTGAGATGTTTTTTGATAGCCTTTGAAAAGAAACACATGAAACTATAAAATCATAGAATCCGAGAATTTTAGAGAGGAAAATGGTTTAGACATAGAATGGAAAAAGCCTGGACTGGGATTTTGGAGGTCCTGGTCAGACACCAGCTAGGCAATCAGAATCGGTGAGCTCAGCTCTCTGGACCTGGCTCTCCTCATCTTTGAGGGGAATGTAGTGGCAGAGAAGGAGAGGAAAGTAGCACTGAGTTATCGCTGGGTTAGATACTGTGCTAATTTAGGTACTGATCCTGTTTCTTTTAGTGTTCACAATAATCCCCCAAAGCAAGCATTTATCCACATTTTTGAGATGAGAAAACCCCAACTGACTGTCAATTCCCAGCCCTTTGGTAGCGTCGTGCGAGCTTCCCTATAACAAGGGAGGTGTGGTTGTGTGTTCTTGATGTTTTTCCGGACTCCCACATTTCCCCATTCTGTAACTCATCTCTGGCCCCCTCCATTTGACAGATGATAAGCCTGGAGCAAAGAGAAGTTGCGAGGTCACTTAGGCAGTTATTGGCAGAGTCGTCTCAACTGGTTTTGTTTCTTTCTGTTCAGCAAGGGCAGGAAGCAGATGACTGATGTAAAACAACACACCTTTGTTTTCTTATTAGGTGACGATGTCAAAATGAAGACTTAGGTCTCATTTCACTTCAGTTTGTTAAACTATTTTTAGTTTGTAGAGCTTGGAGGGTCAGGGAGGGACAGCTGGGTGAAGCTTCTGTTTTGGTCAAGATTTTCATATTATTTGCCTGGGTGGAGACAGAAGTCCAGGTGATCCAAAAATAGTTTCTATGTAGTTTCCAACTGAATTCTTTCATTTTTTTCCACTGAAGAAATACTTTCCTAATTACCCTGAATACTGTTAATGCGTTTTATTGTTTCCAGCACGTTGACATCATGATTGATTGTCCTGCTAACCTGGTGAAGCAGACAGGGCATATGTTATGTTATCCGTGGTGCTTATGAGAAAACTCCATCATAAAAAATGGGAAAGTTGTTAGTCCAAGATCACAGAGCCTAGTAATGGAGGCTGACACTAGGAAGNTAGTCTCCATCAGCTATATGAATCTGAGCATGGCAGAGCTACTACCATTATTCCAGCACATATACCTCACTTAAAGAAATTAGAGCTGACGAAGGGCCGGTGAATTCATGATTTCAGCGAGTTGCCCAAATTTCCTGAGTTGTCATTCATGCTTTACTATTCCCTAGCCACTCTAAACAGTGAGAAAAAATATGGCACTCAAGTCATCTGCATTTTTGTTTAATTGCCTCCAGCCAAAGACTTGGAAGCTGGAGAAACCCAGGATTGCAAATATTACACAAACAGAATCGTGACAACACAGTAGCATGGAATGCTAATGTCACCAGAGGTCCTCTGAACTGGCAGATCAAAGTAGAGTTGGCAGAAATCACACCAAAAAGAAGCTCTTATGAAAGTTACTCGTTCTCTACAATTAGTCAGACTGATCCCTTTACGTCACAGAGAAAAGGCTGGCCCATTGCACTCAGTATCCTCCTAGATCCCACCTTACCGGTTCTTGTCTTAATGCTTTTCTTTTGCTACCTCGCCCTCCTTTAATGTACGCCCCTCTTTCCTATTCAGATCTTCCCAGGATTTAAGCTTTAGCTAACTCTCCTCACATCTCTGTAAGATTACCCGACTTCTCGAATGCACTGTCTCCCTCTTCGGAGCGACTAATCTAGCCCTTCGGAGTGTCCTTCTCTGCATAGCTGTTGGTGCTATTGGGCTCACGTACTGGTCTACTCACCTGGGGTTAGGAGCTCCTGGAGTGTGAGGACAGTGGCACTCACTTTTTGTGTATCCCCCACACTGATCAACGTGATACCTCACATCTCAGGGACATGTGCTTTACAGTTGCATGTTATCAATGCCAAATGGGTACAGAATTCCGTGTCACCCTTCTATTCACAGAATCAGGCAACAGAGCCTTCCCCCCTGTGTCTGTAACAACCCCAGTTACAATCTTGTGTGTCACCATCACCCCTGAGAGTAGCTTTGCCTGATTTAACACATAAAAATTCAAGATACCCAGTTAAATATGAATTTTAGGTAAACAATGATTTATTTTTGTAGCATAAATGTGTCCTTTAATTTTTTAAACTTTAAGTTTTTAAAAATGATATCTGACCTTTATTTGCATGACTCACCTCATTTGCCTGACCCTAATCCTGGCCGAGTCAGATTCTGTCTTTATTTAAAATTTTGATATTTGCTCAACAAAGAATTTTTGCATTAATTTTGATTTTTGAAAATATTGCATTAAAATGTTATTTATCTTTATTACTGAGTTCCTGGTGCCCCTTAACTTTTATACCTGAGGTGAGTGCCTCACCCCTCTCACCCCAGGTCCCAGGTCTGCTCTGAGTTTCATTTTCTCATTTATAAAATGGCAATAATAATCTGCCACTGGCAAGATGAAGAGAGCTCGGCACCTGACACTTAGTATTTATTCAGTAATTATTTTATATGTCCTGTCTTTATATATACTGTCTTGATTTTCTTTTTTCACATTGAGAAGTATAGTGATCTATTCTTCTGCTATCATAGCCACATTCTAAACCAAACTCGTAGTTGTTAATTTTTCAAAGTAAATTTTTATTACTGTTATAAATGGGAAGGGCATAAGAAATCTGTGTTTCTCATAATGATTATGGTCCAGACGTCCCCCAAAGTGCCCTGTATTTCAATGGCAGACATCCATCCTGTTTTCCAAGAGAAAACCAAAGAGAAAAGAAGCACTTGGGCACACCTGAATAGAGAGAGACAGACGCTGAGGTCACACTTGCTCTGTAAGCAATTTCCCTTGAAAGATAAAGCAACACATTGTTCTTCTCCATATACTTTTGTTTTCTTGGAGCTATTTGTACACTGATATTTCAGAGTTGTAAATTATTAGCCACTTTATTTTAAACTCTTTCTACTTACAAACTCAAGTTTAGGGAGTGGAAAAGGGGATTTATAGGATATTCGATGATTAAAAATATACACACATATTCCCTGCATTGGCTTTTTAATGAAAACACTACAAGGTTACACATTAGACATTTGTTCTGAAAAAAATGGTTAATTAAGCAAGTTGTAGAAAAGCTATGTGTAGATCTCATGGGATGGGAGA